>NC_056007.1:85327150-85650150 GCF_018446385.1 Zingiber officinale
CCCGACCTGTATATATAGACTCAACTCCGGAACGTCACTCGAGCCCGACCAAGACCATCCTTTATCCTGACCCATTGAACTCCATATAGGCCGGACTTTTGACTTCCATGTAGGTCAGACTTTTGACCACCATGTAGGCTTGACTTCTGATAACCACGTGAACTTGACTTTTGACCATTACGTGAGCTTGACTTTTGACCACGTCATCTCCCTGACCCTACGATCGTGCACCGTATCACATGGAAAACAAATAATTCAATTGTCTAGTAAAAGATCATACTAACGAAGATAGTTAAATTCATTCGTAGTAGTAAAAATGATAAATGACTGCCTTGTTAGAAACAAGTATAAAGTTGACATAGAACTGAACGGCAAAAGAATAAGATTCTAATGCAGCAGTTAGCCAACAGTTACTGGAGCAGTAGAACTATGCCTCAATCGCAAGCTTAAGATTCCTAGGACGAGGACCCTAATTAAACGCTAGCTAGCAATTCCTGCAGACTGCTGCTGAAACGCCAAGCTTCGAGCTCAAATTGAAATATTTAATGGCATGCAAATCAAGAACTGGAAGTCGGAAGCAGTATCATGTATCTTAATGGCTCGGAGCGGCCTTGAACAACTACGTACAAAAAGTTGTACTGCGCGAACAGAATCTTAGCTTGGATACTCGTGTTCCGAGCCTATATTTTGCTGTCTAGCAAGTTTTGGATAGTTGACCTACAGCCTGTGGCACGACCAGAGTATGCAGCGAATCATTGTACAGCAAACTATCTCCTTATGGAACTCCTTGTACGAATAAAAAGGAGCGAAACAGAGCTCAGGACGGGACATCAAATGGACCTCTTGTATGATTTAGTTGTCTCTCGATCGAACGGTCTCGTCTGTTGAGGTTTAGTTCCATTTCGATGCCGGCAACGCCGGATATATAATTGTAAGTTATCCTTTATCTCTGAAAATGCACTTAATTATACATGCACCAGATCAGAGCACTCACAATGTGACATTGTTGGTGAATACATTAGACTTGCCACTTGCCACTTGCCACTTGCCACTTGCCAGAAAGAAACATCTGATAACCCAAGTTAAGAAGTTTATCAGTAGCATACTATTTCTTTCAAGGAATAGTTTAGCCGAAGATATTAGCAGGGATCATATCTCTTCTTTCTAGCTTGTGGATGCCCATGTAAATTAACAAAATCCATGAAGGCCCACCAGTCAAAAAAAAATCAAACCACACCAATGCACCAAGCCTTCCCTTTTGCTGCATCAGATTGAATTCCACTACATGGAGTAACTGCAGGCAAATGGATGCACAAAGGCCCAAGAGCAATCAGAAACTCCTCTGATTTCGATAGTATGTTAGAACTAATTGTGCTTACTTGAATGGAAACTTGATTCAGAAGTGAAGAATTTAATTATCTTCGTTGAATCCAAATCTGAATCCCCCATTCCGTGTTGAACTTGTCAACACCTTTGCTTCAACAGATGTTAACGCGTTATTTTCGTTGTTCCTCAATTTTTTCCCATCAAATGGCGTCATCCATGAAGGAATCAAGATGAAAATAAATATTCATGTTTCAATCATCCACTTCCCCTCCACAAGAAGAAATATTGCATTTATACAAATATTTTATACATATCAAAAATCAATAACAGCAAATAATTAAGCAGCAGCAATGACGGCAATAATAACAGTGATTTAATTTTTCTTCCTGGTGAGGGAGATGACGGTAGGAAGGACGATGATGAGGATGATGACGAGGATGATGATGATGGTGATGCAGGTCCATTTGCGGGTGTTCCTCTGGTAGGCCCGGGCGGCGCCGAGCTGCTCGGTGCCGCGGCGGACGAAGGACTCCGCCCGCCCGACGTTGCTCTCGATGTCGTCGAGCTGCTGCCCCTGCGCCTCCACCAGCACCGCCATGTCCATGAACACCTGCTGCAGCTCCAGCAGGCTGCGCTCCAACTCCGCCACGGCCCCGTGCCGCTCCCGGATCTCCGCCACCACCTCCACCACCTGCCCCCGCCCCTGCTCCTCGATCGCCCGCTGCAGGAACCGCTCCCCTTCCCCCGTCGCCACCAGCGCCTCCACCGTCTCCTTATCGGCCACTTCCCCTGTCACCGTGTAGTAGCGCCGGCCCACCGTCTCCCGGTACTCCGCTTCGATCCGGGTCCGCAGGTCGGCAAAGGATTCCATCGAGTCGCGCAGCTTCTTGCGGAGGCCCGCCACGACGGAGGTGCGGGTGCGGTCGGTGGAGCTGCCGGGGCCGCATCCGGGGAGCGCGCGGTTGGCCGCGTTGGCGCGGTCCAGCGACTCGAGGCGGAGCTTGATGAGCTTGGCCTTCTTGAGGCTCGCAGCCACGTCGGCGTCCATCCGTCCACGGAGAGCCCGCACCGACGAAGCGTCGTGGAGGGTTTTACTCTCCTCGTTGGCGTCGCTGAGGGAGCGATGGAGGCGCTCCACCTCCTGCAGCTCCTCCTTGATCGCCTCCACGTCGTCGAAGAATTTGTCGAGGCTGGCGCCGCCGGCTGCACCCCCGGCCGTCGCCCCCATCTCCAGATCTCCGCCGCCAGTCGCGTCCCGTCGCCAAGACGCCGTGGAGAAGAGGCTATTCATGATCTCTGTTCTTCTACTCCCCCAAGATCTCTCCTTTCTCCCCTTTGTAAATTTTTCTGCAAATTTGCTAATAAGCAATCAAAAAGGTGGAAAGATTTCAGACCAGCAGCAGGCGTAGAAGAGGACGAAGAACCCGCGGAATTGAATGTGAGGAAATAAAGAAGAAAGAGGCAACAGAGCAGGCGTAGAAGAGGACGAAGAAACCGCTCTGTTTGTACCTGGCGATGAGTCCATCTGCTACGAACCATCGTTGACGTTGACTTCATGGAACACTTCACGGTTTAAATTTTGCAAAATGTTATTTTGGTCCTTGTAATTTATCAAACGATATATTTAATTTTCGTCCGTCTGATTTACGTCGCTTTAACAGTCATTATTTTCCATTAAAAACTTTTGAATAAAAATATTTAATAATCGTATAAAACTCAGAATTAAACAGATAAATAAACTCAAAGAAAGAAAACAAAATTATGAAAAGTCTGAAATGATAGAAAATATATTAATCATTTAAATTTATATAAATCAAGAATATAATTAATACATGCCTATTTTTAATTAATGCTTTTCTCCATTCAACCGTTAAACTAATAAATTAACTATATCTTCAATAATTAATTAATTAAATTCTGTAAAGTGTAATTAATCTGTCAATTCAATATTTTTATGTAATTTAAATTATTTAATAATTAATTAATTCTTATTTTAAGATTAATTAAATTATTTTATTTTTTAAAAGTAATTACTAATTAATTATCTATTTAATAATTAAATTTATTTTATAAAATAATTAATAATTTTTTTTATCATCCTAAATAATTATAAATTAAATAATTGACTAAGTTGTAAATCAAATTTACCCGTCTATCTCCAAAATTAATTAATCGGAGAAAAACGCTCTACACAATTTAATGATCTTGTCTATAAGAATTGAAAATATGATCAAATAATAAATGCTTTGCGCGTGATATTAAGCGCCCAAAATCAATATAGAAGGTATTGAAAAGGATGCGTCGTTGAAAATTTAATATTGGGGTATTCATTCCAAGCTGGTGACCAGTCTCTTATGTCCGCTTTACTTGTAGGGGCGGTTGCTTGGATGAGTTTTCATAAACGCTTCTAAATTTATAGGGAATATTTTATCCATTTTTGATATGATAAATTTCTTATGAGATTAGAACCAAAGAACTCAATGAGCCCCGACAACCGTACTTCTAAATAGTAAAAGCAAATAAATATTTAAAAGTCAAATCTCAGATGCGACGGATTATAAGGATTTTTCCTCGTATAAGTAAATTTTAAATTTTTATGGAATCAAATCAATCATCTTAAATTATTAAGTGATATTAATTTAGTTTAGAAATTTAAAAATAAGAGAATGGATTCATTCCTAAACCTTATATTTTATTAATGAGAATGAAATCAAGATTTTGGAATGAAGCCTAAAAACTTGAGTATGGATAAAATTCACCTCCTCCCTTGAGTTTTGATAGAATGAGAATGAGAATTAAGTTTTGGATAAAAATATTCTTAATATGTTTGTTCAAATTTTCTTTCATTTCACACACTCTCTCTCTCCTTGTTCTCTCTCATCGTACTTTCTCTCTCCTCATTCTATCATTATATTTTCTCTCTCCTCATTCTCTCTCATCATATGTTTCTACCATTTTCTCTCTGTATTCTCTCTCATCATACGTTCTTTACCATTTTCACTATATTTTCTTTCATCACACATTCTTTACCATTTTCTCTTTGTGTTTTCTCTCATCACAAATTCTCTCTCCTCTCATTTTCTCTCTCTTCATTATCTCCTCATTTTTTTATCATACACTCTTTCTCCTCAATCTCTCGAATCTTGGCAAAGCCGAGGTAAATACCTCCCTTATGTGCTAGTCACTATTCCAAAGGCTAGTAGCCGCCCGCTATTTACCTCCTCCGTGTTGGCCCTTGACGGGTTGAGAGGGGCGCTGGGGGCGAGCGTATTCACCTTTTGCCATAATACTCTCTCTCTATATTTTCTCTCTCTTCATTGTCTCCCATCACATTCTTTCTCATCATTTTTTCTCATCACACTTTTCCTCTTTTCATTTTTCCCATCACACTTTCTCATCATACTTTCTCTTTCCTCAATATCTCATTTTCTCTCATCATACTTTATCTCTCTTCATTTTTTCCCATCACTCTTTCTCTCTCAACACACTTTCTCTCTCATCATATTTTTTTTTCTCTTCCCAATATCTCCTATCTTGCTCTCTCTCCTAATTTTCTCTCATCACACTTTCCCTCTCTTCATTTTTTCCCATCACACTTTCTCTCTCATCATTCTCTCTCATCGTATGTTTTTCTCATATTCAACTTTCTCTCCTATCTAATTTTTTCTTTTATTTTCCACTAAGGGTAAAAATTGAAATCTAGGTTCATTCCGATTGAAGATATTCAACTAACCAAACATTATTTTTAAGAATGATACCCAAGCTTATACCATTCTCATTGAAAGATGACAATGGGGCGGGACGGGGGCGGGTTTGCCATCCCTGCCCCGTTTTTATTTTTTCGGGTTTGGCGATTCCCCGAATACGAACCCATGGGGATCAAATCCCCATCCCCGCCCCATCCCTAAATGTAATTTATATTATTATTATTATTATTATTTTTAGAACAGGGCTTCCGAATCAAAGCTTACAGGTCAGGATTTACAGAACAAGATTTACCAGACAGGTCAGGATTTATAGAACAGGGCTTCTGGACCAAAGCTTATATGTCAGGATTTACAGAACAGGATTTACCAGACATGTCAGGATTTACAGAACAGGGCTTCCGGACCAAAGCTTACAGGTCATGATTTACAGAACAGGATTTACCATATAGGTCAGGATTTATAGAACAGGGGTTCCGGACCACATCTTACATATCAGGATTTACAGAACAGGATTTACCAGACAGGTTAGGATTTACATAACAGGGTTTACAGACCTAAGCTTATAGGTCAAGATTTACAGACCAAAGCTTACAGGTCAGGATATGCGGGTCTGGGCAGATCGGTAAGGATTTCCAGGACAGATCTCCTCACAGGGTATACAGTCAGGTCAGGGCCAAGCCCCCAGACGACTGGTCAGCTAAAGCATCTCCCTTCAAGTCGGTAGGTCACTACACGATAATTAAGCTAGAGAATCGCAACCGCCTGTCAGAGAATAACCACTGGTGTCAGGGTATATTCCAATGATCCGTGGCTCATTACCAGAAGAACCTTCCTGTAACTTATGATAAGATGCCACGCGTCACTTATCCCCCAGATAAGGTCTGACACCCGACATTCCTTGACATTCGCCAGAAACCAGAAGTACGCGTTGTCATATAAAAAGGGGCATCCTCCCCTTTACGTAAGTACGCTCAATCACCTTTTCGCATCTGTCTTCTCCTTTTTGTAATTTTATTGTTCTTCTGGGGAAAAAGTATTTGACTTGAGCGTCGGAGGGCCTGCTCCGTAGACTTTTTCCCTGGTTCTTGGTCCCTAACATGGAGGGTGCTTGTCTAAGTGTGCGCAGGGAACTCCCGCTTATCGACCCTCGTCATCACCCCCTGTCATCAGCCCGTGGAACTGGCTCGTACAACATGGTCCTTATGGAAAGTCTCCATCGCCTTCCGTTAACACTAGCGACAACACACCCGTCTTCCGTCTGACTTAGATTTTGGATGGGATCAATTTGGCGCCGTCTGTGGGAACACATTTACCTATTCTGGAATGTGAGGATGGAGGATTCGGGCAAGATCAACGTAATCATGACAGCCGGAGAGTACGAGCTATTCAAGGAAGATAAGAGGCGAGCAGCCTCAGAAAAGCAAACCACTGCTTCTCAACCACACAAGATGCCTGAAGCCTTTAGAGAGCCAACCCACATCTTTGATCGAGGTTCGAAGAGAAAGCAACCTGAGGAATTTCCTCAGGCCTTCTATAGAGAACCTGACCTGGGGTATTATCAACAAGATCCTAGTGGCCACAACAACAAGAAGGAGCAACCACAAGTCTCTATGGCGGAGAGCTCTCCTCCTAGATATTCAAGGAGAGGAAAAGCCTCAGTTCTTCGCAAAGAGTCCCACATAGAGCTTGATGAAAAAGTGCCCTTCTTCTCAAGAGTATTAGAAGAAATGTTACCCAAGGGGTACCGACCCCCAGCTATTGGAGAATACAATGGCAGCAAAGACCTTGAGGATCATCTTCGAAAATTTTGGAACACGTCAATACTACATCAGTACAACGATGTTGTCAAATGCCAGGTATTTTTGAACACCCTGTTCGGCTCAACGCAGAAATGGTTTGATGGGTTGCTGCCCGATTCCATCACCTGCTTCTAGGAGTTCAAGATTGCTTTTATGCGCCACTTTGCCAGTAGCTGGAAGTAGCAAAAAACAGACCACTGCCTTTTCGCTCTTAAGCAAGGGTCAACTGAACAATTAAGGAGTTATATAAAGCGCTTCAACCAGGTAGCTCAGGATGTTCTGACATCCACCTCGGAGATTGTAACGACCCGCCTTCTACTATTTAGGCTGTGAGGCCGATCGTCACATTATGCTGTGCTAACTATTCCAAGACCATCATCAAGTCTAGGTGCGGAAGCTGTACTAATTAAAATTTTGCTAAACTGTCAACATTTCTTGGTTCTACATGTACTAAGGGGTGTAAACTAATGTATACTTAACATATACTACATCCCCTATGGTCAAGGAACTGAAATAAACGTTTTCCAGCTGTTATCAGACCTCCCAATCGATCCACAGATCGATTGGAATGGTTGAATCGATCCAGTGATCGATCCAGCACGCTACTGTGCTCGGGACAATATTCTGGATCGATCGGCTGATCGATCCAGACTGGTCAATCGATCCGGTGATCAATCCCAGAGCTCTCTGTTCGCGACAGAAACTGCTGGATCGATCGGCTGATCGATCCAGAAGCCTACTGTTCGTGGAACAAATTGCCCAATCGATCAGCTGATCGATTGGGAACCCCCAATCGATCCACCGATCGATTGGAGTTTCTGATTTTGTAGCTAAGCTCTGATTTCAGCACTGTTTTGTGCCTCAATCACATTACAAGTTCTAAAATGACCAGGAAACGTTCTAACAACAAACATCTAACATTCCAAACAAGTTTACTAACAATCTAAGCGGAGTTTCTATTACTCCATACATGCAAACACTTAAATAAGCAAAAGTAGCGTAATAAGAGATGCTAAAGGTTCTAATACTTAAAACAAACTTGCTGAAATTCCCTAAGATCTTTATTCCAAGTTCCTGCCCACACACATCTTCGTAGCATTGCCCTCCAGCCTCCGCTAGTCCATCTTTCCCTTACCTTTATCTGCAGTACAAGGAAAAGAAAGTATCTATAAGCTTTCGCTTAGTAAGAAACCATCTAACTAACTAAAACATGCACACGATAAGTTCATGCTTTGAAAGATGCTGATTGAAAACATGATGGAGAATGCTAGGCATGGCATACTATCATACAAAACATAGAAGCCAAAAGCTAGTCATGGCAATAACTGCAGTATCAACAAGAAAGGACTAAACTGAAACATAACTGAGTTAAACTGAAGCTGAACTAGAATTGATTTCAAAACATAATCTCATGACTGATTGTGAGTTTGGAAAGCTATTATCATAATAGGTCAAAATACATAATCATACTGCTAATGGGCTCGGCAACTGTACATGCTATGCGCCCATCCTTAACTAGACCCGGGGTTGTAAATCCCGAATTTAGTAAGGTTTACTAGGTTATCTAAACCTAGGGACCGACTATGGGAGCCCAGCCCAATGGATATCTAATCCTGTACAGTGCCCCTACTGAAAATAAAATACTGGATCATAGCTAATTAATTTATCTTGCTTTTACTAGGTTATCTGAACCTAGAGGTGACTGTGGGTGCCCACCCATTGGACCGTAGTCCCATATATGCTATAGCAAGACTAACTAAGCTGTTTTAAATGCTTCTATTGCATTAATGAGCTATTAAAAATGCCTACTGTAGCATTTTACTGAGCTAAGCATTTTGTCGAACACTTAGTGTGCTCCAACTCTCCCCTCTATTAGGGAGACCACCTCTAGGCACCCGACAACGTCTAAAATCTCCAACTGAAAGGAGAAAACTTGTCCGGCCCATCTAGCAGTGCTCAACTAGATCCCTAAATCTGCGAGGAGGGTTAAATACACCCTATGCGTCGAAAAAATCTACATCTAGCTAATTTAAAAGCATTCTATCGTACGAAAAGCTACTTATACTGCAGGTGAGGGGTTTCTTACCTCGAGTTCGAATTTTCTTACGATTCTAATCGCTAGATTTCCGGAGGAGATGATCCTTTCGACGATCTTCTCGCGTCTATGCGTTCTTCTCGCGGAGGGGAACGTCCACGTGTCGAAGTTGTCGCCGGAATTGCCCTTGGAACCCTCAGAACGGAACCCTTGCTGGTTCTTGTGGTTGGCGCCGAGAGAGGGAGAGGAGAAGGGAGGTTCGGTGGTGAGGGTTTGAGGAGAGGAAAAACCTACGATCCAAATAACCCTTCACTTAATTATTTCCTATTTATATTAAGTGGTAAATTTCCGCTCATCTCTAATATAAATTTAATTGATTCCCTTTCCTTTCAGCACGGCCCTGCTGGGTTCACCTGGTTACTAAGGTTCGCCATAAGTCATAGGACCCATAGGTCTCGGGTTCAATTCCTGTTTAAGCTATTTTCGTTTTCTATTTATTTTTGCTACTTCCGCTACTCTAAAAATTTCATAAAAATATCCTAAAATTTCAGAAAAATCATAGAATATTTCTAAAATAGTTTTGAGAATTCTTTGGGCGTTACAGAGATACTCATGAGTGCCTTCTCTCATGGGTTGGTAGAGGGAGAGTTTTTCCAGTTCAGATCCTCTGTCCCCATTTCTCTCTGTCCCTGTGTCCCATTGCCGATCGGACATATCAGATTAAATCTCAATGATGCTTTGCACATCACGAGGATATTGCACATATTTTAAAGATGTCATGATGCCTTGAGATTTAATCTGATCCGTCCGATCGGTAATGGGACACGGGGACAGAGAGAAATGGGGACAGAGGATCTGAACTAGAGTTTTTCAGGGATCTCATTCGAGATCCGGCAAAAAATTTTGATGGGATGTTAGAAAGGACCGCCAGCTATATCAACGTGGAGGAGGCCCAAGCGGCACAAAGGAAGGCAGATCGGGCACCCTCTACCGTTAACAAGTCGAAGAAACGTATACCTCAACAGCCAGCTCAACCACTCCCTCGTGCTCAGGAAGTTAGACCTTTTTTCCCACCGGTCGGTGTCCCAGACTCTCACCCTAGTGCGAGTTATAAGTGAGCATGCTCTCATGCCCAACGACCTGCCCAGTCGGTGTTAAAGACTCTCGCCCCTAGTGCGAGTTATAAGTGAGCATGCTCTCACGCCCAACGACCTGCCCCAGTGCGAGTAAGTGATCATGCTCCCACGCCCAACGACCTGCCCGGTCGGTGTCCCAGACTCTCATCCTAGTGCGAGTTATAAGTGAGCATACTCTCACGCTCAATGACCTGCCCGGTCGGTGTCCCAAACTCTCGCCCCAGTGAGAGTTATAAGTGAGCATGCTCTCACGCCCAATGACCTGCCCAGTCGATATCCCAGACTCTCGCCCCAGTGCGAGTTATAAGCGAGCATGCTCTCACGCCCAACGATCTGCCCGGTCGGTGTTCCAGACTCTCGCCCCAGTGCGAGTTATAAGTGAATATGTTTTCACGCTCAATGACCTGCCCGGTTGGTATCCTAGAATCTCGCCCCAGTGTGAGTTATAAGTGAGTATTCTCTCACGCCCAATGACCTGCCTGGTCGGTGTCCCAAACTCTCGCCCCAATGCGAGTTATAAGTGAGCATGCTCTCACGCCCAACGACCTGCCCGGTCGGTGTCCCAGACTCTCGCCCCAGTGCGAGTTATAAGTGAGTATGCTCTCACGTCCAACGACTTGCCCGGTCGGTGTCCCTGACTCTCACCTTAGTGTGAGTTATAAGTGAGCATGCTCTCACGCCTAACGACTTGCCCGGTCGGCGTCCCAGACTCTCGTTTCAGTGCGAGTTATAAATGAGCATGCTCTCACGCCCAACGACCTGCTCGGTCGGTGTCCCAGACTCTCGCCTCAGTGTGAGTTATAAATGAGCATGCTCTCACGCCCAACGACCTGTCCGGTCGGTGTCCCAGTCTCTCGCCCCAGTGTGAGTTATAAGTGAGCATGCTCTCACGCCCACCGACCTGCCCGGTCGGTGTCCCAAGCTCTCGCCCTAGTGCGAGTTATAAATGAGCATGCTCTCATGCCCAACGACCTGTCCGGTCAGTGTCCCAGACTCTCGCCTCAGTGTGAGTTAAAAGTGAGCATGCTCTCACGCCCAACGACCTGCCCGGTCGGTGTCCCAGACTCTCGTCCTAGTGTGAGTTATAATTGAGCATGCTCTCACGCCCAACGACCTGCCTGGTCGGTGTTCCAAACTCTCACCCCAGTGCGAGTTATAAGTGAGCATGCTCACACGCCCAACGACCTACACGGTCGGTGTTCCAGACTCTCGTCCCGGTGCGAGTTATAAGTGAGCATGCTCTCACGCCCAACGACCTGCCCGGTCGGTGTTCCAGACTCTCGTCCCAGTGTGAGTTATAAGTGAGCATGCTCTCACGCCCAACGACCTGCCCGGTCGGTGTCTCAGACTCTCGTCCCAGTGCGAGTTATAAGTGTGCATGCTCTCACACCCAACGACCTGCCCGGTCGATGTTCCAGACTCTCGCTCCGGTGCGAGTTATAAGTGAGCATGCTCTCACACCCAACGACCTGCCCGGTCGGTGTTCCAGACCCTCGCCCTTGTGCGAGTTATAAGTGAGCATGCTCTCACGCTCAACGACCTGCCCGGTCTGTGTCCCAGACTCTCGTCCCAGTGTGAGTTATAAGTGAGCATACTCTCACGTCCAACGACCTGCCCGATCGGTGTCCCAAACTCTCGCCCCAGTGCGAGTTATAAGTGAGCATGCTTTTATGCCCAACGACCTGCCCTGTCGGTGACCCAGACTTTCGTCCCAGTGCGAGTTATAAGTGAGCATGCTCTCATGCCCAACGACGTGCCCGATTGGTGTTCCAGACTCTCACCCTGGTGCGAGTTATAAGTGAGCATGCTCTCACGCCTAACGACCTACCCGGTCGGTGTTCCAGACTCTCGTCCTGGTGCGAGTTATAAGTGAGCATGCTCTCACGCCTAACGACCTACCCGGTCGGTGTTCCAGACTCTCGCCCCAGTGCGAGTTATAAGTGAGCATGCTCTCACGCCCAACGACTTGCCTGGTCGGTGTCCCAGACTCTCATCCCAGTGCAAGTTATAAGTGAGCATGCTCTCACGCCCAACGACCTGCCCGGTCAATGTTCCAGACTCTCGCTCCGGTGCGAATTATAAGTGAGCATGCTCTCACGCCCAACGACCTGCCCGGTCGGTGTTCCAGACTCTCGCCCTTGTACGAGTTATAAGTGAGCATGCTCTCATGCCCAACGACTTGCCCGGTCTGTGTCCCAGACTCTCGTTCCAATGCGAGTTATAAGTGAGCATACTCTCACGTCCAATGACCTGCCCGGTCGGTGTCCCAGACTCTCGCCCCAGTGCGAGTTATAAGTGAGCATGCTCTCACGCTAATGACCTGCCCGGTCGGTGTCCCTAACTCTCGCCTCAGTGCGAGTTATAAGTGAGCATGCTCTCACGTCCAACGACCTGCCTGGTCGGTGTCCTAGACTCTCGTCTCAGTGCGAGTTATAAGTGAGCATGCTCTCACGCCCAACGACCTGCTCGGTCGGTGTCCCAGACTCTCGCCTCAGTGCGAGTTATAAGTAAGCATGCTCTCACGCCAACGACCTGCTCAGTCGGTGTTCCAGACTCTCGCCCTTGTGCGAGTTATAAGTGAGCATGCTCTCACGCCCAACGACCTACCCGGTTGGTGTCCTAGACTCTCGTCCCAGTGCGAGTTATAAGTGAGCATGCTCTCATGCCCAACAACCTGCCCGGTCAGTGTTCCAAACTCTCGCCCTAGTGCGAGTTATAAGTGAGCATGCTCTCACGTCCAACGACCTGCCCGGTCGGTGTCCCAGACTCTCGCCCCAGTGCAAGTTATAAGTGAGCATGCTCTCACACCCAACAACCTGCCCGGTCGGTGTTTCAGACTCTCGCCCCAGTGTGAGTTATAAGTGAGCATGCTCTCACGCCCAACGATTTGCCCGATCGGTGACCAGAGTCTCGCCCTAGTGCGAGTTATAAGTGAGCATGCTCTCACACCCAACGACCTACCCGGTCGGTGTCCCTGACTCTTGTCCCAGTGTGAGTTATAAGTGAGCATGCTCTCATACCCAACAACTTGCCCGGTCGGTGTTCCAGACTCTCACCCCAGTGCAAGTTATAAGTGAGCATGCTCTCACACTCAATGACTTGCCCGGTCGGTGTTCCAGACTCTCGTCCTTGTGTGAGTTATAAGTGAGCATGCTCTCATACCCAATGACCTGCCCGGTCGGTGTCCCAGACTCTCGTTCCAGTGCGAGTTATAAGTGAGCATGTTCTCACGCCCAATGACCTGCCCGGTCGGTGTTCCAGACTCTCGCCCCGGTGCGAGTTATAAGTGAGTTTGTCCTCACAACCAACGACCATTCAGGGAAGCGTATCCAAAGGAAAACGAAGAAGTGCAAGTCACGACCAAAATACGCAAGCAATACATAAGATACTTCTTACAGGATTCAGTCTTATTTTGCACAAAGGCATAAAAGGGATTCTAAAGAATAACCTTTCACATCAATTTTTGATCGACCTGGGAGGAAGCCTGGTCTTTTCCAATTTGGCTTTGAGGAGTTTAATCAGGTTCTGCTGTTGAGCGATGGTGGTATCCTTAATGCTAATCTCTTCTTGAAGAAAGGATATAGAATCAACATGTTTCTCTTTCAGATAAATCTGGAAGTGAGTTTGGCTCTCCAGGTCAGAGTACGCTTTATGCTTTAGCGCTATTTTAGCTCGAATCCGAGACTTAGCGGACAGCCACAGAGCTTCAATTTCGTGATGGAGGAAAATTTGAAGATCTCGGTCTTGCGTCATTGAAGCTAACTCCTGGTCCCTTTGGGTTAACAGGGTCTTGAGGTGATCCATCCGCTGAGGGAGAGACTGCAGTTGGATCGTGAGAGTTCGATAGAGGGGGGGGGGTGAATATCGATACACAAAAATAACGAGTGTAAGCGCGGCGGAATTAAAACAATAGACAAATGAACACGGTGTTTTTACTTCATTCGGAGCCTGTGACGACTCCTACTCGAAGGCCCGTACTCCGTGAGTACTTTCGTTGGGCAATTTACTAGCAATTTGAAATAATAATTACAAAGACAGTACAAGAAATGCTAATAAAAAGTAAAACAAAGCTATACCGACAGAAGGAAAACTACAAGGACAAGAGCGCGTTGTCGGAGCTTCGTTAGCGTCGTTGGAGCGCAGAGCAGCAGAGCAAGCAATCTGAGAGTTCTGAATTGATGTTGAAGCTGTTGGTGCAACATCCCTCAGGTCAAGGTTGACCTGGTTGACCAAGCTGAGTCTTGGTTTGAGTTTAGATGTTTGATAATAAGATATTGATTGAAGAAGAGTCAAGTAGGTCAAGGATGACCGGATACTTGACTGGGAAGTCCTAACTGGGATGTTAGGCAGGAGGAAAATCCTGGTGAGTGAAGCCAGGTGAAAGACCTAGTGAGTAAAGCTAGGCAATTGGGAAGTCCTAGTGAGTGAAGCTAGGCAGGAGAAAAATCCTGGTGAGTGAAGCCAGGTGAAAGACCTAGTGAGTGAATCTAGGCAATTGGGAAAGTCCTGGTGAGTGAAGCCAGGCAAGAGAAATCCAGATGGGTCAAGGTTGACCAAACATCTGGTGAGAGTCCAAGTAGGTCAAAGGGATTGACCGGATACTTGGCACGAGGAAGAAAAGTCCAAGTAGGTCTTAGGGAGTGACCGGATACTTGGCAAGAAGAGAAAAGTCCAAGTGGGTCAAAGGAATTGACCAGACACTTGGTGAGAGAGTCCTAGCTGGCCAAGGGTGACCGGATGCTAGGTCTTATGTACCAACAAGTCATGGTTGACTAGATGTTGGTTTAGGGGGCTTTGGGCTTGGTTTTGGGCAAAAACCAAGGTTTGGATTGATCCGTGGATTGATCCAGCAGGTTTGGATTGATCCGTGGATTGATCCAGCAGGTTTGGATTGATCCGTGGATTGATCCAGCAGGTTTGGATCGATCAGTGGATCGATCCAGAAGATCTGGATCGATCCACCGATCGATCCGGTGAGTCCCCACGAACAGAACCTCTCTGGATCGATCCGTGGATCGATCCAGAGGTCCCAATCGATCAGTGGATCGATGTTTATGCCATAAGCTAGGCTTTTCGTGATCGCTCGAATAAGAGGCGCTCTGGATCGATCCGTGGATCGATCCAAAGCCTCCCCAATCGATTGGGAGCAATCCAATCGATTGGGATTCGACCGTTGGCGTCGTTTATAGCTGTTGGCGTGCGATTTCTTCAGCAGAACTTCACCGATTCATTCCAGATTCAACACAGCTCCTCCCCAGCACTCTCTAAGCTCCTCACCGCCAGTTCTTGAAGGTTCTTGGAGGTTCATCCAAGTCAAGAGGCGAGTTGCAACGAGAAGAAGAAGAAGCTAGGGTTTTTACTGCATTTCTTGTAAGCTTTTGCTTATTCTTTACTACCCTTTCTTCTTCTTGTACTGAGAGTCTTGTAGGGCTTCTCCGCCCTCGGTAGTTACCGAAAAGGAGTGTTTTCATAGTGGAGGGTGCGTGCGTGGTGTGGATCCTTGGATTAGTCATCTCCGTTGGAGGTGGATACCAAGTAAACTCCTAGTGTTAGCGTGTTTGTGTTTGTTTATGTATTTTCCGCTGCGCATTCTTGAAGAAACAAGCAACACCGAGCAACGAGCACGCGACGAGCTATTCACCCCCCCTCTAGCTACTTTTGGTCCTAACAAGTGGTATCAGAGCGAGGCCGCTCTTCACCGGAATCATCGCCGGAAGGGTCAAGCATATCAAGAAAAGCTAGAGGGTGAAGAAGTTGGAGCAAATTCTTCAAGTTCAAGACTTTATCAAGCTCAACTTCAAGATGCAATTCCAAGATGGGCTTGGATTTGACACAAGGGTGGCTCCACCATACACTTCTACCAGTTTCGATTCTTGGAAATCAAGAATCGAAAATTTTCTTATGATGGAGATAGAGCAATGGTTTGCTCTAATGGAAGGCTTCAAGGCTCCAAGAAATTCAAAGGGCAAAGTTCTAAAGAAAAGCAAATGGAGCCGGAGCAAGTCCAAAGGTGCGAGGCAAATGACAAAGTGACCAAGCTTTTGGTCAATTTATTGCCAAGCACCATCCTTTGCAAAATTGGAGAGTTTGAAGATGCAAAGGAGCTATGGAGCAAATTGGCCAAGCTTCATAAAGAGATCCCCTCCACTGTACAAGATCATGAAGAATCCAGAGAGGGTGACTCTTTGGAGCAAGACCAAGAGGAGGACTCCGAGGTTGAGAGATGCTCAACCTCCGAAGAAGAGGAAATCCAAGAAGCTTCATCCTCAAGGGAATGCAACGAAGGGAACAAGGAGGGAGCATACTCCTTGTTTCATGTTCAAGATGATGAAGCCTCCACCTCTAGGATTGAGGGGAGCAATCCTTGGTGACTCGGATCAAGAAGAAGGAGAAGCTTCTACATCCGGGTCAAGTGAAGAAGAAGAAGATGGTGCCACCTCCAAAATTCAAGAAATAGCAAATGGAGGAGCAAGTGCCATCCCTACACAAGAAGGTATAAATGTTTCAATTAAAAATAAAAATCATATAATATGTTTTGAGTGTAGGGAAAGTGGGCACTACAAGAGCAAGTGTCCCAACTTGGCCAAGAAGAAGGGCAAGGAGAAGCCCGAGGAGACCATTCCCGGAACAAAGAAGAGCAAGGAGCATATCATATGCTTCTCTTGCAATCAAAAGGGGCATTACCGGAGTCAATGCCTCAAGGGGAAGAAGATGGTCAAGGCTCAAGGAGGCATTAGTCAAGGGGGAGCCTCCAAGGTAAAGAAGAAGGTAACATTTATTGAGCCTACTCCTTTACATTATGGTAAAAAGCATGATAGTTCTAATTTTTATCATTTTAATGCGATTTACCATAAGAATAGGAAGCATGAGGGCTTTAAGGAAAAGCATGTGGCCCTACATGCCAAAACTACTACACCTAAGGCTAGGAATGTAGGTAAAAGTCTAGGCAAGAACTCTAAGGATTGTAGCTATAAGCCTAGAAACAAAAATGCTCATGGACTTAATGGAAAACCAAAAACTAAGGACTTAGTGATGGAAAATCAAGTCTTGAGGTCAAGACTTGATAAAATTGAAAAGACCCTAAGAAGGATGGAAAATATCTTATTAGGCCAAAATGAGCATAGCCTAGGTCTAGGAGCACAAAGGTCATCCAATGGTCATAGAGGTTTGGGATACAAACCCAAAGCTAAAAAGGATGTGCCTAGTTATCATAGGATTCCATATAGCTATGGAACAAACCCTAAGTCTAGAGGTCAAGTCCAAGATACAAGGGAAGATATCCCTAGAAGTATCTTTGCAACCAAAGTGACTAAGACTTCTAAGAAGTCTAAGAAAGTCACTAACAAGGTCACAAGAGAGGCTATCCTAGAGTTGACCTAGAAAATGTGACCAAGGCTTCTAAGAAGCTCAACAAGGTTACTAGGAAGGTATCTAGGGAAGTTATCCCTAGTGAGTACCTAGAGCATCCAAGGAGCACCAATAGGTGTTGGGTTCCTAGGAGCATCTTCTCTACCCCATAGATGGGTTAGAGAGTGTCAACTCCGATTAGAAGGGTAGTTAACCCAACTTTGAGGAAATTGACACTCAAGGAGCATTTTCAAGGTTTTTGTTAACCTTTGAAAATGAAATGGAATTATTATTTACTCCTTGAAAGAGTAAAATGTGCCTAATGGTGGAAAATTGATTTTATCTTAAAAAGGCATAAATTGGGAAAACCTAGAGAAATACCAAGTTGGGATTTTGGTATTCTCTTATAAATTTTAAGGCACTCCGGGCCTTGATTTATGTGATTACTCTTGAGGAAAAATGGAATATGCCAACATTTGAGGATAAGCTTAATTTCAATTGGCATAAATTAATCAAGAGAATTAGAAATGCCCATTTAGGTTTTGGCACTCTCTTGAAGCACTTTGGGCAATCTAGGGTTTAAGTTTTAGGATTAGCTAAGATTAACGATACTTAGATAGGTAATCTAGGTATATTTTATTTATGCTAAACCTTGCCATGATTGTTTGCTCATAATATGCCATGACATCATATTTTATCTTATTTGTATTTTGCATTCATGACTTATCATGAAAAATACAAAAATACCATGTCATGTCATACATACATCATGTAGTTATAGGAATCTTTCTTTTGAAAGCTATTTTATTTTGATGTATGCCATAACATTATCATGCATTATGTTTATTTCCTTAAAAATTAAGGACATATGGCATTAGTTAAACAAGTGGCATTTGTTTACAACAAGTGGAATAAACAAGTGACATTTGTTTAACAAGTAAATCAACAAGTAACATCCTTTGTGGATGTCTACCTCTCAAAATGCCTAGATAGATATGCATGATCCCTAGAATAGGGCAAAACCAAAATCTTACATCTCACAAAGACCTATAAGATGACTTGTATGTGTTTCAGTGCACATTAGATACAAGTGAGATGTTAGGATGATGAACAAAACTCAAGATGTTGATTTAGTGCATTCTTTTGAGTTTTAAGTTCATCAAAACACATAGTTATGTGTTTTCCCATCATTGGGAAAGCTAATGTACAAGTCATGTGCATTATGCCCAAGGAACATGATGGGATATTGGTTTGAAAATGTTTTTAAAATGTTTTTGGAAAACTTTGGTGAAGGCTATCTTTTGATAGTAATCACCATTGAATAGTTAGACACAAACTTGAAGAAAACGCTAAAGTTTTTGCAAGTTTTCAAGTTTGTGTCAATCTTTGAAAATATAAAGTATTTTCATAGAAAGTTATTTTTCCATGATTAAGTATGCCCTAAATAATGTCTACACGAAATTTCATGATTTTTGGATTTTTGTAGAATTTTCTAGGGGTTTCTGAAGTTGACTGAAATGGAATTTCAACAACTATCAGAACTCCGATCGATCCATGGATCGATTGGAGTTCCTGAATCGATCCGTGGATCGATTCAAACGGTAAATCCCGCGAGCAGAAGCTCGATGGATCGATCAGCCCATCTGAATCGATCAGTGGATCGATTCGGTTAGTTCAATCGATTGGATCCCAACTCAATCGATCCAAGTTACTGATTTTGGCTGGGAAGGCCTGACTTCAGCATCTTTGAACCATGGTTAGTCTATGTAACCATTCCAAACCCTTAAAATACATTTGTATACATAAAAAGGGTGTTTTCGTGTTGAAAACAAGGATGGAATGGTTAAGGAAGACTTCATTGAAGTTTAGGTTGAGGTTTGTTTCAAATTTTGAACATTTGAACCTCAAAACTTCTAAATTTGGGTTTCCTAAAGGTTTAGGGATTCCAAGTCATTGTTGGTGCAATGACAGAAGTTACCACCATGTCTTTAGGGGGAGGGACTCTTTAAAGGCATGAAAATTATTTTTCATGAACCTTGGAAGGTGGTTAACCTTCTTTAAAGAAAATGCTCATGGATGAGCTTTTGAACTTGAAATGGGGAGTGGATATCCTCATTATTTCAAGTGGGAACTCAAGAGGTTAGAAAATGCTCAAGGTTGGGTATTTGTCTACATTGAGGAAGAAGTTAAGGATAAATGAAGGGTATGAGACCTTCATTATCATGTTGGTTCAACGAGTGAAGTTGTAACCAATGATGAGCAACTCTTCAGGGGGAGAGTTTTCAACAAATGGATTTGTTGAAGTGTGCCCAAAGAGGGGGCATAGGTTGATGTGTGCCAATAGGGGGAGAATGAAAGGACGTGTGAAAGGGAGTAAGTTAGGCTTTCATTATCTAAGAGGGAGTTTTCCCTCTTAGGGGGAGAATGAAAAGCTTAACTTATGCTTTCATTACCTAGTGGCATGAAGAATGAGGCTATGAGATTAGCCTAACTTACATGTGGCATTGTAAGTGTTATTGTGGTATTGTCAAACATCAAAAAGGGGGAGATTGTTGGTGCAACATCCCTCGTGTCAAGGTTGACCTGGTTGACCAAGCTGAGTCTTGGTTTGAGTTTAGATGTTTGACAATAAGATATTGATTGAAGAAGAGTCAAGTAGGTCAAGGATGACCGGATACTTGACTGGGAAGTCCTAACTGGGATGTTAGGCAGGAGGAAAATCCTGGTGAGTGAAGCCAGGTGAAAGACCTAGTGAGTGAAGCTAGGCAATTGGGAAGTCCTAGTGAGTGAAGCTAGGGAGAAAAAAGTGAGTGAAGCCGGTGAAAGACCTAGTGAGTGAATCTAGGCAATTGGGAAAGTCCCGGTGAGTGAGGTAGAAGAGAAATCCAGATGGGTCAAGGTTGACCGGACATCCGTGAGAGTCCAAGTAGGTCAAAGGATTGACCGGATATTTGCACGAGGAAGAAAAGTCCAAGTAGGTCTTAGGGAGTGACCGGATACTTGGCAAGAAGAGAAAGTCCAAGTGGGTCAAAGGGATTGACCAGACACTTGGTGAGAGAGTCCTAGCTGGCCAAGGGTGACCGGATGCTAGGTCTTATGTACCAACAAGTCATGGTTGACTAGATGTTGGTTTAGGGGCTTTGGGCTTGGTTTGGGCAAAACCAAGGTTTGGATGATCCGTGGATTGATCCAGAATATTGATCCGAGCATAGTAGCGTGTTTGATCGATCGCTGGATCGATCCAATCGGATCGATCCACCGATCGATCCGGTGAGTCCCAGCGAACCTCCGATCGATCCGTGGATCGATCAGAGGTCCCAATCGATCGCTGGATCGATTGGGACCCGTCTGCGATGCGAATGGCCGGATCGATCCGTGGATCGATCTAGAAGTTTTTCCAGAGCACCAGGCGCTGATCGATCCGTGGATCGATCCAAAGCCTCCCAATCGATTGGGATTCGACCGTTGCTTAGGATGGCGTGCGATTTCTTCATGAGAACTTCACCGATTCATTCCAGATTCAACACAGCTCCTCCCCAAGACTCTCTAAGCTCCTCACCGCCAGCTTGAAGGTTCTTGGAGGTTCATCCAAGTCAAGAGGCGAGTTGCAACGAGAAGAAGAAGAAGCTAGGGTTTTTACTGCATTTCTTGTAAGCTTTTGCTTATTCTTTACTACCCTTTCTTCTTCTTGTACTGAGAGTCTTGTAGGGCTTCTCCGCCCTCGGTAGTTACCGAAAAGGAGTGTTTCATAGTGGAGGGTGCGTGCGTGGTGTGGATCCTTGGATTAGTCATCTCCGTTGGAGGTGGATACCAAGTAAACTCCTAGTGTTAGCGTGTTTGTGTTTGTTTATGTATTTTCCGCTGCGCATTCTTGAAGAAACAAGCAACACCGAGCAACGAGCACGCGACGAGCTATTCACCCCCCCCCCTCTAGCTACTTTTGGTCCTAACAGAAGCTCCACCCCTGGGGCTTCTTTTATATGCTGCTCCGGGTGCCTGGATCCCTTCCGGGCGCCCGGAAGCAAGTATAATCCATGCCGACTCGTCGACACGGGCGCCCGGACCTCCTATTTCCAGAAAACTCCTTCTCCTGTAAAATAGAGTTAGTCCGAGGCAAATATATATATCCTGTAAAACAGATTGTTAGCACAATTAAAGTTCAACAAAGTAATATGATTTAATAGAAAAGAGTATGACTTAGATTCCGTCTTTCTGAGACCGGAATCTAGTCACGATCTCGACTTAGATATCCGAAATGGATCTAAGCCGGATCGACGCCTAATGTTCCCTTCCCGGGAACGCGTCCTCGCAGTCACTCCCCTCTAGTGACTTACCTTACTTACCTGCCAGACGTCCGGTCAGCCCGTCGACCCGTCTGGACTTCGTGCCAGCTATTCGGTCAGCCCGTCGACCTAGCTGGACTTCGTGCCTAAGCGTTCGGTTAGCCCGTCGACCCGCTTGGACTTCGTGCCAGCTATCCGGTCAGCCCGTCGACCTAGCTGAGCTTTGTGCCAGCTATCCGGTCAGCCCGTCGACCTAGCTGGGCTTCGTGCCAGACATCCGGTCAGCCCATCGACCTGTTTGGACTTCTCCTGCACACTCGATCAAAGTGTTAGACAACAACAAACTAACTTAACCTGATTTGTCATTCATCAAAACCTGAGTTAGACCGTTATGTTACTTGCACCAACAATCTCCCCCTTTTTGATGGAATGACAACCTGGTTAAGTTAGTGAAACAGATGCAAGAAAAAACAAGTAAAAACGAGTAAATGGTTTTTAAGTTAAGTTTTGTGTTTTCAAATTGGTTTAGCTAACTTAGCTAACTTAACCACCTAACCCTCCCCCTTTGTCATTCATCAAAAGAACTAATGTCAAGTAAGCATAAATACAGACTTCAGACAAAGTAGAAAATAATGTCAAGTTAACCTAGGGGAGTTTAAAATTAAATGATAGTTTTACCTTTATTTCTTAAATCCTTGAAAAAAAAAACTAAGTCTTGAAAAATAGCTGATTTATAACTTAGTAACTTTGAAAAAATTTTAAGTTTGCAAACATCACTTTCAAAAAAAATAATTTTCAACACTAAGTTTTTGCAAATCAAATTAAGTTAAACCTAATTTTTCAGAACTAGATTCAGGATAATTTTCAAAGTGAAGTTAAATTAAATTTAAACATTAAGAAAAATAATTTTGATCTTTACTTTTAGTTTTCAAAGGAGTTTGGTAAAACTAATTTTGGTAAAGTAAAATCACATTTTTAAAATAATTTTTAAAATGAAGGAGTTTTCAAAATAATTTTGTAAAATTCTTTTTCCAAAATCAAATTTTCAAAGTTCAAAAGTACTAGTTTCAAAAGCATGGTTTAAAATACTTGAAAAGTTCAGTTTTCAAAGACTAAGTAAAAAGGATAAAAAGTTTGTGATTTAAAACAAACAATTTTGAGTTGATTTTAAAAATTTTTTCACATTTTTAAACAAGTTGATTTTGAAGATTGATTTTTAAACTTTGATTTTGAAAATTAAGTTTAAAATTCAATTTGAAAAACTGAATTAGTTTTATTTCTCCCCCTGAACCTGACATTAAATCAAATGTCTAACCAGTTAGTTACTGACTGACTATCAGAAGATAGCAGCTTTCACTTGGTTAGTCAAGTTAAGTTCAAACTTAACTTGATTAATGTATATTTTGTATTTAACGCCCATACTTATATCGATGCACTGAAATAAGCATCTTAAGTCTTAGGCAAGTGGCCTATGCATCTTACCCCTTTCTATGTTCGTCAAACACAAGCAGGATAAGCCTAGGGTTTTGGTGAGATGCTCAAAAACTAGTCCTATGGGTACATGCTTTCTAAGGATTTTGAACTAGTCTAACGCTAAAAGTATTTTTAAAAATCTAAAAATAGGAAAGTTTTGAAAATGAAACATGTTTAACCTATAATTTGAGAACAATCATTTTTGAAAATATTTTTGAAATTCAAAACTCCTAGACTATTAGGCACATTCCTAGTTTTCTACGCAAATTGCTAAATTCACTTTCAGGGAGTGGTTTGGTGAATATGTCAGCTAAGTTTGATTTGGACTCAATGTATTTGAGCTCAATGTCACCCTTAGTAACATGATCCCTGATAAAGTGGTGCCTGATTTCAATGTATTTTGGTTCTTGAATGATGCACTGGATTTTTTGTTAAATTGATTGAGCTAATATTGTCAATTAAAACTTTTACATTTGTGATTTTTAAGTTGAAATCTTTTAAGGTGTGCATCATCCATAATAATTGGGCTACACATTCTCCTATGGCTATGTATTCTGACTCAGTTGTAGATAGTGCAACACAGTGTTGCTTTCTACTAAACCAGCTAACAAGTGATGGGCCTAGTAGTTAGCATCCACCACTTGTGCTTTTGCGGTCTAATTTACACCCAGCATAATCTGAGTCAGAATACCCTATTAATTCAAAGTTATCGGTCCTAGGATACCAAATTCCTACATTTGTTATTCCCTTAAGATATCTAAAAATTCTTTTGACTTGAGTCAAATGGGATTCTTTAGCATAAGTTTGGTATCTAGCATACATACTAACTGCAAATAAAATATCAAGTCGGCTTGCAGTTAAGTAAAGTAGACTACTTATTGCACTTCTATAATATCTTAGATTCACTGGTTTTCCATTTGGGTCATTGTCTAAGATTGTGTTTACTGCCATAGGTATTTTTATTTCTTTTGTATTTTCCATTCCGAATTTTTTAAGTAATTCTTTAGTGTATTTGTGTTGATAAATGTAATTTCCTTCATTTGTTTGTTTGATCTGTAATCCTAGGAAATAGGTCAATTTTCCTACTAAGATCATTTCAAATTCTTGTTCCATTAGGTTAATAAATTCTTCTAAAAAGTCTGAGTTAGTTGAACCAAATATTATATCATCTACATATATTTGTGCTATAAATATGTTGTTATTTAGTAATTTAACAAACAAGGTTGGGTCAATTTGACCTTGGTTGAATCCTTTGGATGTTAAGTAAGATGTTAGCCTTTCATACCATGCCCTGGGTGCTTGTTTAAGTCCATATAATGCTTTCTTTAACTTAAAGACATAATCAGGGTGTTCTAGATTTTCAAACCCAGGAGGCTAACCTACATAAACTTCTTCTTTTATTAGTCCATTGAGAAAAGCTAACTTAACATCCATTTGATCTAGTTTGAATCCCTTATGGGCTGCATAACTTAGTAACATTCTAATGGATTCTAATCTGGCTACTGGGGCATAGGTCTCATCGTAGTCAAGTCCTTCAACTTGACTGAACCCTTTGGCAACTAGCCTAGCCTTATTCCTAGTAATTTCCCCAGTTTCACTTAATTTGTTTCTAAATACCCATTTTGTTTCTATTATTTTCTTATCTTTAGGTGGTGGTACTAGATCCCAAATTTCATTACGCTCAAATTGAGCTAGTTCTTCTGATCGAGATGACTGGATCAAGTAGGGATTCAGCTACAGTTTTGGGTTCAATTTTTGAAATCAGGGAAATTTGACTTAGGTTCCTAAAGGATGATATGGTCTGAACCCTTAGGTCTGGGTCACCAATTATTTGATCAGTTGGATGGTTAGGGTTGACTCTTATAGTTCTAGGGGGTTGATTTTCTTGAGTGTTTTCATCTTCTTCATAGTCTAGGGATTGATTGGTTTCTTCAGAATTATTATTTTCAATAGGTTGAAGTTGAGTTTGTCCTTGAGTTTCTTCAAATTTTACATTTGTGGTTTCCTCGATTTTTAACGTGATTTTATTATATATTCTGTAACCCTTACTGTTTAGAGAATATCCTACAAAAATTCCATTTTCTACTTTAGAGGTAAATTTTCCTAAGTGTTCTCTAGTATTTAAGATGAAGGTTGGACATCCAAATACTTTAAAATATTTTATGTTGGGTTGTTTGTTATAAAATATTTCAAAGAAGGTTTTATTATGTCTTTTATTTAATGTTGTTCTATTTTGCACATAGCAGACTGTACTAACAGCTTCTGCCCAAAAATATTTAGGTAAGTTATATTCATTTAACATAGTTCTAGAGGCTTCCAGTAATGTTCTATTTTTTCTTTCTACAATTCCATTTTGTTGGGGGGTTTTAGGACACGAAAATTCGTGATGGTAGCCATTTTCAAGACAGAATTTGTTAAAATTATGATTTTTAAATTCTCCCCCGTTGTCACTCCTAATTCTTTTAATTTTAAGATCTTTTTCGTTTTCAATTTGTTTGCAAAAGTTTGTAAAGATTTCAAAAGTTTCGTCTTTATGTTTTAAGAATTTTACCCAAGTAAACCTAGAATAATCATCTATTATTACTAAACAATATAAGTTTCCATTTATGGATTTGACTCCATGGGAGTCAAAAAGGTCTAAGTGTAGAAGTTCTAATATTGAGTTGGTTTGTGGCTGATTGGTTGGTTTGTGAGTGGATTTTGTTTGTTTACCTTGTTGACAAGCATTACATATGGTTGAATTTAGGTTAGGTAATTTTGGTAAGCCTCTCACTAGTCCATTTAATTTTCTTATATTTCTAAAGTTGGTGTGAGACATTCTCCTATGTCATAACCAAGTTTCTTCTTTTTGTGTTAAATAACACTTAATTGAAGAAGTGGTTAAGTTGATAGCATAGATGTTGTCTTTCTAAAGACTTTTAGGCTTATAGTAGGATTATCTAGATGTTTGATTAAACACTCTGTAGATAGAAATTTAACCTTATACCTAGTATCACACAATTGACTTATACTCAAGAGATTGTATTTAAAATTCTCGACAAGTAGAACATTTGTAATTATGAAATCTATTTTTAATTCAATATTACCTATACCAATTACCTTGAGTTTGCCGTTGTTTCCAAAGGCAACTGTTCCTAAGCTTTTGTAAGTGAGTTGAGTGAACTTGGCGTGATCTCCAGTCATGTGTTTGGAGCAACCACTGTCCAAAATCCACTTGGTTTCCTACAATGAGTAGGAATTAAGGTTAGTCTTTTATTTTATTTTTTTTATTTTTTTTAAATAATTTTTAAAGTTAGATTTTAAAATAATTTTTAAAGTTAAAATAAATTTTTAAAGTTACATTTTAAAATAAACTTTTAAAGTTAAATTTTAAAATAATTTTTTAAGTTAATTTAATTTTTTAAAATAATTTTTTAAAGTTAATTTAATTTTTAAAATATTTTTTTTAAAGTTAATTTAAAAAATAATTTTCTAAAGTTAAGTTAATTTTTAAAATATTTTTTTTAAGTTAATTTAATTTTTAAAATAATTTTTTTAAGTTAATTTATTTTTAAAATATTTTTTTTAAAGTTAATTTAATTTTTAAAATAATTTTTTAAAGTTAATTTAATAAGTTTTAAAATAATTTTTTAAAGTTAATTTAATAAGCTTTAAAATAATTTTTTAAAGTTAATTTAATAATTTTTAAAATAATTTTTAAAGTTAAGTTAATTTTGTAAATAATTTTTTAAAGTTAATTTAAAAAAATAATTTTCTAAAGTTAATTTAATTTTTAAAATAATTTTTTAAAGTTAATTTAATTTTTAAAATAATTTTTTAAAGTTAATTAAATTTTTAAAATAATATTTTTTTTAAAGTTAATTTAATTTTTATCATAATTTTTTAAAGTTAATTTAATTTTTAAAATAATATTTTTTTAAAGTTAATTTAATTTTTAAAATAAATTTTTTTAAAGTTAATTTAATAATTTTTAAAATAATTTTTAAAGTTAAGTTAATTTTTAAAATAATTTTTTAAAGTTAATTTAAAAAATAATTTTCTAAAGTTAAGTTAATTTTTAAAGTTAAAAATAAATTAATCTTAATTCGTTTTAGTTATTTAATTCGAAATGTGATTAATTCAAAATTTAACTTAACTAATTTAATTCGAAATTTAATTTAATTAATTTAATTTGAAATTTAATTTTGATCCTTAGTCATCTCACCCGATCTAAGTTTTCAATCAGGGAATCCTATAATTTTGTGAGATGAATTAGATTTAATTATAGAGTTTGGTTTAACTTGTGTTAGATTCAGGTTTAGCTTTGGTCTCAACAAATAGGCATTCTTCGGATAAACCTCTAAGCTTGGTGAGTCACTTGGACGTCATTAGAAGTAACCAACCTTTCGAGGTTTTCCGAATAGTCCTATCCATGGAGCTTAGTACTAAACCTTGGTCTAACTAGTTATGATCCATTTAAAGGTAGCTTCGGTCGGTTCCACTTGGCCAAATGCACCAGATTGAAGCCATATCTTTCTAGACATGCGATGCCCAAGCTTCCCCAACGTACTATCATAAAAAAACTTCACCAGTACCATGATTCAAGTTAAACTGGGTCTCTTTTTAACTAATCCTAATTAGGCCATCCGCAACGCTTTTAACGCGTGAAGCGTTAATGCTTATATTTTATTTATGTTTTTTTACCTCTGCAGCATTAATGCGTTCAAAGGTTTGAACGCGTTAATGCTACAGTAAAAAATAAAGCCGCCACATCAGCATTAATATCTCTACACGTTAAAAACAAGATGCCACGTAGGCGTTAATGCATGGGGCATAAACGCCGTTGCAGATGCTCTTACCCTCCGGGTAAGTTTATTTGGGTTACCCTGTCGGGTAAGTTAGTTTTGGAAGTGCCAGCTATTCTGGAGCCTCCCCCTGAATTATTGGTCTTTAATTTAAATTTTCATTTTAGGTTTGTGTCTATTTCTTTTATAATTATAATTAACTTGGTGATAATTTATATTTTGTTGAGTTTTGAAATTTTAAATTTTGAATTTTTTTATTTAGGTTTGTATTTTGGTTTTTGATTTGGTTTATTCGAGTTTATATAATATATTTTTTCTTTAGGTATATAATATTGATTAAGTCCTACTTGCGTGGTCAAACACGCTTTCGGAACCCAAGCTTGATTAGTTGATTTGTATTGAGTTATTAATGATTTAAAAGTTTTATTTGAGTTCGACTTGTATGCGAGTCCAGTTTTATTATAACATGCCTTTTGATTATTCAGGATTAAGTCTAGATTTTTTGATCTTGTAGTGAATTTTTCTAGCATTTCTTTTAACTTATTAATTTCTGATTTTAATAATGAATTCTCCTCAAGTGTTAGATCTTGAGTTGGATTTGAATTTTTGATTTGTTCCTTGAGGTCTTGATTTTCCTCAAGGAGTGATTTGTTTTCATTTTCTATTTTAACCAATTTACTATTTAAGCAGGAAATAATTTTAAAAAAAAAATTGTTTAAATTGAAATATACTTCATCCGGGCCTTCGGAAACGAGTACGGACTCGTGGCTCGATTAGGGTTCGGACCCGTCTTCTGATTCATCTCCCGATTCGTCTTCCGTTTCAGCTTCGCGGGCCATCAGCGCGAGGTGGCTCTGGTGCTTCTGCTCTTCATCCTCCGATTCGTCCGAGGAGGAGTCGTCCCACGTTGCTTTAAGGGCCTTCTTTTTGGTTGGCTTCGGTTTGTCGAGCTTCAGTCTTGGGCATTCGTTCTTGTAGTGCCCCTTTTTGTTGCATTCGAAGCAAGTCACGTTCTTTTATTCCGCGGGAGAACTGATCTTTTGAAGGTCCTTCTTGCTGAAGCTCCTTTTTCTCCTGGTGAACATTTTTCTTATCAAGTTCACCAGGTATTCTTCGTCTTCGGAATCTTCTTCAGATTCAAACTTGCTCTTCTTTTCTTTAGAGGAGCCTGCAAATAAAGCAACACATTTCTCGGCTCCAGCATTAGTTTGTTCATGTAGTTCTAACTCACAAAAAAGCTCGTCTAACTTTAATTTAGATAAATTTTTGGAAATTTTGTAGGAATCTACGATCGATGCCCACAAACTATTACGTGGAAAATCATTTAATGCGTACCTTATTAAGTCTCTGTTTTCCATCTGGTGGTCTATCGCGTGGAGTCCGTTGAGGATGTCCTTGATCCTCGCGTGCAGTTGACTTGCCGTTTCCCCTTCCTGTATTTTTATATTAAATATTTTATTTAAAAGTAAGTCTCTTTTTGTTACCTTTGCATCGCTTGTTCCTTCGTGCAGCTCGATCAATTTGTCCCACAATTCTTTAGCGTTCTGATGCGGTCCGACCCGGTTCAGCTCTTCTCGTGTTAGACCGCAGTGTAGCGTGTTGATTGCTTTGTTTTTCGTCGACGCCTTTTTTCTCATGTCTGGAGTCCACTGTTCCGAGTCTAGTGGATTTCCGGAGTTGTCGACTGGAACTCGGTAGGCCTTTATGACGCTGAACCATTGATCGTAGTCCGTCTTTAGGTACACCTCCATTCTTTTCTTCCAGTACTAGAAGGCATCCCCGTTGAATAGGGGAGGACGTACTGTGCTGAAGCCTTCTAGTTGAGACATCCTGCACACAAGTAAACAACGACAAAAAAAATATCCCAAGACTTGGTCTTGGATTAGCAGTGCGGAAAAAAATAATAAAAATATCTAAATTGGTGTTGCACCAATTTAGATTTAATTGCAACGAAAAAAATTTCCAAAACAGGGAATAATACCATATTGGAATTAAGCGTAAAACTAAAAATCGAAAAATAAAAGTTAATATTTCACCCCCTGTCTGATTGGTGGTTGCACCAAATCAGAGCGGTACCTGCTTTGATACCACTTGTTGGATCATGAGAGTTCGATAGATGGGGGTGAATATCGATTCAAAAAAATAACGAGTGTAAGCGCGATGGAATTAAAAACAATAGACAAATGAACACGGTGTTTTTACTTCGTTCGGAGCCTGTGACGACTTCTACTCGAATGCCCGTACTCCGTGAGTACTTTCGTTGGGCAATTTACTAGCAATTCAAAATAATAATTACAAAGACAGTACAAGAAATGCTAATAAAAAGTAAAACAAAGTTATACCGACAGAAGGAAAACTATGAGGACAAGAGCGCGTTGTCGGAGCTTCGTTAGCGTCGTTGGAGCGCAGAGCAGCAGAGCAAGCAATCTGAGAGTTCTGAATTGATGTTGAAGCTCCACCCCTGGGGCTTCTTTTATATGCTACTCCGGGCGCCTGGATCCCTTCCGGGCGCCCTGGTGCGACGTGGCAAGTCTAATCAGCGAACTCCACGTGGCGACGACTCGGCATGGATAATATTTGCTTCCGGGCGCCCAGACCTCCTATTTCCAGAAAATTCTTCTCCTGCAAAATAGAGTTAGTCCGAGGCAAATATATATATCCTGTAAAACAGATTGTTAGCACAATTAAAGTTCAACAAAATAATATGATTTAATAGAAAAGAGTATGACTTAGATTTCATCTTTCTGAGACCGGAATCTAGTCACGATCTCGACTTAGATATCCGAAATGGATCTAAGCCGGATAGACGCCTAATGTTCCCTTCCCGGGAACGCGTCCTCGCAGTCACTCCCCTCCAGTGACTTACCTTACTTACTTGTCAGACGTCCGGTCAGCCCATCGACCCGTCTGGACTTCGTGCCAGCTATTCGGTCAGCCCGTCGACCTGCTTGGACTTCGTGCCAGCTATCCGGTCAGCCCGTCGACCTAGCTGAGTTTCGTGCCAGCTATCCGGTCAGCCCGTCGACCTAGCTGGGCTTCGTGCCAGACATCCGGTCAGCCCGTCGACCTGTCTGGACTTCTCCTGCACACTCGATCAAAGTGTTAGACAACAACAAACTAACTTAACCTGATTTGTCATTCATCAAAACCTGAGTTAGACCGTTAGTGCTACCCGCACCAACAACTGCTCCTCGCCCGCATCAAGGTGTGGATTCATGATCTCAAAATAGAGGGAGGAAGGGAGTATAGCCCTGTAGCCAAAGATCCAACCGCCCTTTTAAAGAAGGGAATACAGCAGAAGTTAATAGGGCACAGTTCCCTAGCATGATTGGAGTATTAAAGGGGGCGATTAATCGAGGTTGTGGAAGGCGAAAAGAGAAGTAGTAGCTAAAGTGACTAAATTGAGATTAGGGTCTAGTCAGTCGGACTTGTGCCTCCTTCGACTAGACTTATGGGAGAGGCTTATGATGCGACACATAAAGGTAGGACCGGGTCACCAAGACGTGGCAAGAAGTCAAAAGAACGTGGCAGTCAAAAGTCAAGGGGACGTGACAGTCAGAAGTTAAGGGGACATGACAGTCAAAAGTCAAGGGGATATGGCAAGAAGTCAAGGGGACGTGACAGTCAGAAGTCAAGGGGACGTGGCAAGAAGTCAAGGGGACATGGCAGATAGAAGTTAAGGGGATGTGACAGTCAAAAGTCAAGGGGACAGGGCAGTCAAAAGTCAAGGGAGCGCGGTAGTAAATCAAGGGGGTTGTTACCCAACTAACCCTAAGTCTGGAGTCCCAGACCAGAAACTAAGATGGGTTACCCGGGCAAAAGGCCCAGATCAGGAGTTTAGGATGAGTGCTCAATTGGGATGGCTAGGTCAGGAACTCAAAAAGGTTGATTCGAGTAAGAGGTCCAAGTCGGGAGTGGGAACGAGTGCACGGGTCAGGGGGATCAGGTCAAGAAGCTAGGAAAATAACATCGGGAATAAGGAAGAAGAGGATATACTAGTGTAACGACCACCCTTCTTACTATTACTACACTCTAAGGATGACCGTTACTTGACTACTAACTCTACTTAACCGGTATGATAAAAACCACGAGAAAATCCTACCGAAAAATTTCGGCAGAGTCTCCCCTGTACCGGTGACCATATCCGTAAATACATACAGAGTATACTCAGCCACAGGCGGCTGGAACATATATTTTCACAACCACGCAGTTTAATAAATCAAAACATGCAGGTAATGAAAAGCGGAAACATAACTTCTTACTACAAAATTTTCTTATCAACTTAATAAGAAATTAAACTAAACAAATTCTTAAACTAAGTGAGTTCTTTAGCTAAGTCCAAAGGATCTCCATAGTCCACACATCACACACCGTCACAGCATCTCCTTGTCGCCTTCTTCCTTATACTTTAGCTTTTCCTTTATCTGCAGTAGGAGGAAAATAGTATCTATAAACTAAAAGCTTAGTGAGCGCTATCCTACTCACAAAAACTCGTTATGCATGTATATAAATAAAAACATGCTAAAACTGAAAGCTAACATGTAAAGCTACTCATGCTCATAAATAACAAAGAAATTAACTAACTGAAAAGCTAACATGTATAGCTACTCATGCTCATAAATAGCAAAGGAATCATGCTAACTGAAATACTAAACATGTATAGCTAATCATGCTCATAAATAGCATGCTCATAAATAGCAAAGGAATCATACTAACTGAAATACTAAACATGTATAGCTAATCATGCTCATAAATAGCAAAGGAATCATACTAACTGAAATACTAAACATGTATAGCTAATCATAATCATAAATAGCAAAGGAATCATACTAACTGAAATACTAAATATGTATAGCTAATCATGCTCCTAAATAACGAAGAAACTAACTGAAAAGCTAACATGTAAAGCTACTCATGCTCATAAATAGCAAAGAAATTAACTAACTGAAAAGCTAACATGTATAGCTACTCATGCTCATAAATAACAAAGGAATCATGCTAACTGAAATACTAAACATGTATAGCTAATCATGCTCATAAATAGCAAAGGAATCATACTAACTGAAATACTAAACATGTATAGCTAATCATGTTCATAAATAACAAAGGAATCATACTAACTGAAATACTAAACATGTATAGCTAATCATGCTCATAAATAGCGAAGAAACTAACTGAAAAGCTAACATGTAAAGCTAATCATAGAACTATCATGTGTATCAATAAGAAACTGAATTGATACCTAAGCTAAACTAATTAATGCTAAACTGAGTCTAACTTGTATTCACATAATTAATTTGTGAAGTTTTGAAAACTATTTACATAATAGATTAAAATAGTAATCATGCTGCTGATGGGCCCGGCAACTGTACTTGCTGTGCTCGTATCCCTAACTAAACCCGGGATTGCAAGTTCTGAGTCTAGTAGGGTTTACTAGGTTATCTAAACCTAGGGACGACTGTGGGAGCCCAACCCAATGGATATCTAATCCAGTACAGTGCCACTGCTGAAAATAAAATACTGATTTCATAGCTAATTTTCTTACCTTACTTTAACTAGGTTATTTGAACCTAGAACTAGGTTATCTGAACCTAGAGGCGACTGTGGGAGCCCACCCATTGGACCGTAGTCCCATATAAGCTGAAGCAAGACTAAATAAGTTATTTTAAATGCTTCTACTGCATTAACTGAGCTATTAAAATGCCTACTGTAGCATTATATTGAGTTAAGCATTTTATCAAGCACTTGGTGTGCACTAGAACACACCCTACGTACTGAAAATCTATATACAAAGCTTAACATAAATCTGCATGGAAAGCTTAACAAAAATTTGCATATTAAGCTTATCAAAATCTGCATATTAAGCTTATCAAAATCTGCATACTAAGCTTATCTAAAATCTGCATGCTATAAAAATAGGACTGCTCATGTTATTCCAATAGCAAATAAGAAACTAGAACAACTTAAGCATGCTGTGATTGTAAAACCAATTCAACTACTAGGCATGCAATAGAATCTAGAAAATAAGGAATCGTTGCTGTATGGAATTAACAGAATATCATGCTTCACGGAACTTAAACTAGCTTCAAAGGAACTAACAAATAAAAATCTAACTCATGCATAGGGAAGTAAAAGATGGATCAAGAAAATTGCTACTAGAAATCAAAACTTCATGCATGGATTAACTACTACGAATCCAACTGAAACTTTCCGAATTAAATCAGTTCATTGTTGTTTACTTGGCAACAAAGGGGTTTAGAACTGCATATTTAAAGAAATGAACAGAGAACTGCACAAATCCTATTACACAGCAAATTTCAAAGGATGTTCTGTTCATGCCAATTTAGCAGCACCACCCATTCTGATACTATCAAAGCTATCTCATCCAGAATCAAGAAAAATATAAACATAACATCAAAATCATTGTTTCATTGACCTAACAACATGGAATTATCTTATACTAAAAAAAACCCAAAATCGATAATCCTTCTTCATGTTCGATACTACAAAGATTTGCTACTAAGAACTTATGAACATAGCTGTTTTTTCACGTTCTGTTAACCAGGTATACTATTCTGCAATCTACTGGAATTCAAAACAAAAGGAACATTTGCCTATTTCCCTTCTTTGAGGCACACGGCAACTAAACAAAAGAAACTTAAATTGCAACTATTCTACATGCCTTGTAGCACAGCAAGGAAAAACCAAGATGCAACTAATAAGAGAACATTACTACGGGAAATCTAGGACCATATTTGTAACTGTTCTTCAGGCTTAAACTGAACTAATCCTTCTCTTCTTTCTTTAGGGTTCACGGTGGAACATCAAAACCAAAAACCTTACAACATGCTTCGAAATTCAAAGGAACGAAAATCCGAAAGCCATGAAAACAAATCGAAGCTCGGAACAACTCCTACTGCAGGTGAGAAGCAACTCACACTTGTTCTTTAACTTACAACCGAGAAGATGGCTGCTAGGGTTTCGGATAGGTGAAGGTCTCGGCGTCTCCTTCGAATCCGCGTGCTCTCCACGACAAGAGGATCACGGTTGGGTGAAGACCGGCCGGAAAGAGCCCTTTTTCCGGCGCCGGAGTCGAAGCCCTAACACGGCTCTGTTTCGCCCGAGCAGAAGAGGCGCGTGGCGTCGCGTGAGGAGAAGAGGAGAGGGAATCCCGAAGTTAGGTCACGGGAAAAAGGAAATATAAACTTATCCCTTAAGTTATTCTCGGTTCCAACTATAACTTAAATATTTTTCTCTCCCTCTTAGGTTAACACAGCCCGCGAGCGCAGCTGGTCAAATGGGTTTTGCTTGAAGGCACAGGTTGCAGGTTCAAAACCTAGCTTCAACATATTCCTTTTCTCTTTTTTTTTTAACACTTCTTCCTCTTGGTAAAAATACCAAACGAACTCCAAAAATTATATAAAAATACTCTAAAAATTTCTAAAAATCTCTAGAATATTTTAAAAGTATTTTCAAATATTTTTATGGACTTTTAGAACTCTAAATCATGAAATTTGGGGTGTTACAATTCTCCCTCCCTTATAAAAAGTTCGTCCTCGAACTTAGAATAATTCTGGATATATTTCTGTCTCATGCTGTCTCCACGCTCCCCTAGTAACTTTCTCGTGCTTCTGGTTCTACCAGATGACTTTTACTAATGACACTTCTCTGTTTCCTAGTCTCTTGTTTGCTCTGTCCACTATCTGTGTCTGCTCTCATAGCTAAGATCCTCTTGGATCTACACTGTCTGAGGCTGAATCACTTGGCTAAGGTCATGAATACACTTCTTTAGCATGGAGACATGAAACACATTGTGTATTGCTGACATATCTTGAGGTAAGTCTAGCTTGTAAGCTACCTTCCCAATTCTCTCTGTGATCGGGGAGGGTCCTACGTATCGAGGACTTAACTTGCCCTTTTTCTCTTGGGTTCTCCGATATACTCAAACTGTGCTTCTGTTTCAGGTTGGAATACGACTTTCTGTTTACGGCACTCTATGGAGGCACCGTATCTGATCAGGAAGTTCATTCCAAATATGACATCGTAGTCAGTCATGTCTAGCACTATCAGATCACAAAAGAGTTCTCTGTCTGCTATCATGACTGACACTGTTCTGAACCAGTGCGTGGATGCCATAACTTCTCCCGAAGGTAATGTTGTCAGAAACTGACTACTGAGTACCTCTGGGGGTATTGCTAACTTTTCGGTGAATGCCCTGGCTATATAAGAATGGGTTGCCCCAGTATCGAATAAGACAGTTGTACTTTGCTGTAAAATACTAATCTGACCTGTAACAACTGTCGAGGCATTTGCTACGTCCTCTCTGGTAAGTGAGTAGATCCTCGCGTTCGTCGTAGCTGAGGGGGCTTCTAGTCTGCCCTGACAGATGTGTGGACCATCTAGAACGGCCTGCATCTGGTGTAACCGTGCTGACTGGCCTCCATGCTGAATCGGCTGTGGGGGAGGAAAGCTGGTCTTGTTCGGGCATTGCTTTGCCATATGCCCTTCCTGTCCACATTCGAAGCATCCTCGTGTGCCCTTGCGACAAACTCCTGGGTGAAATTTCCCACAAGTAGCACACTTGGGATAACTTGGCTGCTTGCTAGCCGGTCCTCCTTTTGGATAATTCCCTGATTTGCGCTTGTTGCTGGAGTTCCCTTTCCAGTTAGAGCTGTGGCCTTGAGATTTCTGAGTATCTGAACTTCCTTGGCCTTTGGAATCTGAGGAGGTTTGCTTTTGCTGCTTGATGCTGTTCTGGTAGTGCTCGGTGATCAGAGCACTACTCACTAGTTCTTCTGTGGTTTGTGGCCTATGGATGCCACCGGCCACATTCATCGCTATTTCCGGCCTCAACATTTTGAGCATCAGCCGAACTCGTTCTTTCTCTGTGCTGATTAATTCTGGACATAGACGAGCCAACCTGTTGAATTTCTTCACGGCTTCCTCAACTGAAAGGTTGCCCTGACGAAACTCCGTGAACTCGTCGTAGTGGCGGTTTGTGACCCGCATGTGAAAGAACTCCTCGAAGAATTCCTTCTCGAAGTCGGCCCATATCATCTGATTCACTGGGCACTTCGTTCTGATTCTCTCCCACCACATACGTGCGTCTCCTGTCAAGCAGAAGGAGGCACACTTCACCTTCTCCTGTTCTTGCCAGTCCAGAAGCTCCATCGTGCTTTCCAGTGTTTTGAACCAAGCCTGAGCATCCCAGGGTTCGCTGGTGCCTGAGAAGTTCTCTGGCTTAATTCTCTGCCACAGGATCAGATAAGCTTCTCTCTTTGCCTCTGCTGCTGGTACTACTGGTGCTGTAGGCTGGACTGGTGGAACCTCTATAAATGCTGGGGTTGCTATGTTTGGTTCCGGGGTGACGGTGGGAGTATTCTGCTGATTAGCCTTTAAGGTGGCTATCTCCTGTTGCTGTTCTACTAGTTGCTGCTGTAACTGACCCACTAATGCTATAAGGTCTGGGGGAGGCACTGAACTGCCTGCCTCATGCTGGGGCTCAGTAGCTGGTGCCCTTCTAGCTGGGCGTCCTCGTACCATTTTCAAAATGGGTAGAGAACATGCATAACTAATACTATCATGTTATAGGTAACTACAATTATCATGTCAAATGCTATCAAATATTAACATGCTTTAGTTATCTATAAACATGAAAGCATAAAACATAGATAAGAGAAGAGGTATTCTTACTTGGAAGACGGCAAGATTGATGCTGATGTGTGTGATGCTGGAGAATGGGAACTGCTCTGATACCAACTGTAACGACCACCCTTCTTACTACTACTACACTCTAAGGATGACCGTTACTTGACTACTAACTCTACTTAACCGGTATGATAAAAATCACGAGAAAACCCTACCGAAAAATTTCGGCAGAGTCTCCCCTGTACTGGTGACCATATCCGTAAATACATACAGAGTATACTCAGCCACAGGCGGCTGGAACATATATTTTCACAACCACGCAGTTTAATAAATCAAAACATGCAGGTAATGAAAAGCGGAAACATAACTTCTTACTACAAAATTTTCTTATCAACTTAATAAGAAATTAAACTAAACAAATTCTTAAACTGAGTTCTTTAGCTAAGTCAAAAGGATCTCCATAGTCCACACATCACACACCGTCACAGCATCTCCTTGTCGCCTTCTTCATTATACTTTAGCTTTTCCTTTATCTGCAGTAGGAGGAAAATAGTATCTATAAGCTAAAAGCTTAGTGAGCGCTATTCTACTCACAAAAACTCGATATGCATGTATATAAATAAAAACATGCTAAAACTGAAAGCTAACATGTAAAGCTACTCATGCTCATAAATAGCAAAGAAATTAACTAACTGAAAAGCTAACATGTATAGCTACTCATGCTCATAAATAGCAAAGGAATCATGCTAACTGAAATACTAAACATGTATAGCTAATCATGCTCATAAATAGCAAAGGAATCATACTAACTGAAATACTAAACATGTATAGCTAATCATGCTCATAAATAGCAAAGGAATCATAAATAGCAAAGGAATCATACTAACTGAAATACTAAACATGTATAGCTAATCATGCTCATAAATAGCAAAGGAATCATACTAACTGAAATACTAAACATGTATAGCTAATCATGCTCATAAATAGCGAAGAAACTAACTGAAAAGCTAACATGTAAAGCTACTCATGCTCATAAATAGCAAAGAAATTAACTAACTGAAAAGCTAACATGTATAGCTACTCATGCTCATAAATAGCAAAGGAATCATGCTAACTGAAATACTAAACATGTATAGCTAATCATGCTCATAAATAGCAAAGGAATCATACTAACTGAAATACTAAACATGTATAGCTAATCATGCTCATAAATAGCAAAGGAATCATACTAACTGAAATACTAAACATGTATAGCTAATCATGCTAATAAATAGCGAAGAAACTAACTGAAAAGCTAACATGTAAAGCTAATCATAGAACTATCATGTGTATCAATAAGAAACTGAATTGATACCTAAGCTAAACTAATTAATGCTAAACTGAGTCTAACTTGTATTCACATAACTAATTTGTGAAGTTTTGAAAACTATTTACATAATAGATTAAAATAGTAATCATGCTGCTGATGGGCCCGGCAACTGTACTTGCTGTGCGCGCATCCCTAACTAAACCCGGGATTGCAAGTTCCGAGTCTAGTAGGGTTTACTAGGTTATCTAAACCTAGGGACGACTGTGGGAGCCCAACCCAATGGATATCTAATCCAGTACAGTGCCACTGCTGAAAATAAAATACTGATTTCATAGCTAATTTTCTTACCTTGCTTTAACTAGGTTATCTGAACCTAGAACTAGGTTATCTGAACCTAGAGGCGACTGTGGGAGCCCACCCATTGGACCGTAGTCCCATATAAGCTGAAGCAAGACTAAATAAGTTATTTTAAATGCTTCTACTGCATTAACTGAGCTATTAAAATGCCTACTGTAGTATTATATTGAGTTAAGCATTTTATCAAGCACTTGGTGTGCACTAGAACACACCCTACGTACTGAAAATCTGTATACAAAGCTTAACATAAATCTGCATGGAAAGCTTAACAAAAATCTGCATATTAAGCTTATCAAAATCTGCATATTAAGCTTATCAAAATCTGCATACTAAGATTATCTAAAATCTGCATGCTATAAAAATAGGACTGCTCATGTTATTCCAATAGCAAATAAGAAACTAGAACAACTTAAGCATGCTGTGATTGTAAAACCAATTCAACTACTAGGCATGCAATAGAATCTAGAAAATAAGGAATCGTTGCTGTATGGAATTAACAGAATATCATGCTTCACGGAACTTAAACTAGCTTCAAAGGAACTAACAAATAAAAATCTAACTCATGCATAGGGAAGTAAAAGATGGATCAAGAAAATTGCTACTAGAAATCAAAACTTCATGCATGGATTAACTACTACGAATCCAACTGAAACTTTCCGAATTAAATCAGTTCATTGTTGTTTACTTGGCAACAAAGGGGTTTAGAACTGCATATTTAAAGAAATGAACAGAGAACTGCACAAATCCTATTACACAGCAAATTTCAAAGGATGTTCTGTTCATGCCAATTTAGCAGCACCACCCATTCTGATACTATCAAAGCTATCTCATCCAGAATCAAGAAAAATATAAACATAACATCAAAATCATTGTTTCATTGACCTAACAACATAGAATTATCTTATACTAAAAAAAACCCAAAATCGATAATCCTTCTTCATGTTCGATACTACAAAGATTTACTACTAAGAACTTATGAACATAGCTGTTTTTTCACGTTCTGTTAACCAGGTATACTATTCTGTAATCTACTGGAATTCAAAACAAAAGGAACATTTGCCTATTTCCCTTCTTTGAGGCACACGGCAACTAAACAAAAGAAACTTAAATTGCAACTATTCTACATGCCTTGTAGCACAGCAAGGAAAAACCAAGATGCAACTAATAAGAGAACATTACTACGGGAAATCTAGGACCATATTTGTAACTGTTCTTCAGGCTTAAACTGAACTAATCCTTCTCTTCTTTCTTTAGGGTTCACGGTGGAACATCAAAACCAAAAACCTTACAACATGCTTCGAAATTCAAAGGAACGAAAATCCGAAAGCCATGAAAACAAATCGAAGCTCGGAACAACTCCTACTGCAGGTGAGAAGCAACTCACACTTGTTCTTTAACTTACAACCGAGAAGATGGCTGCTAGGGTTTCGGATAGGTGAAGGTCTCGGCGTCTCCTTCGGATCCGCATGCTCTCCACGACAAGAGGATCACGGTTGGGTGAAGACCGGCCGGAAAGAGCCCTTTTTCCGGCGCCGGAGTCGAAGCCCTAACACGGCTCTGTTTCGCCCGAGCAGAAGAGGCGCGCGGCGTCGCGTGAGGAGAAGAGGAGAGGGAATCCCGAAGTTAGGTCACGGGAAAAAGGAAATATAAACTTATCCCTTAAGTTATTCTCGGTTCCAACTATAACTTAAATATTTTTCTCTCCCTCTTAGGTTAACACAGCCCGCGAGCGCAGCTGGTCAAATGGGTTTTGCTTGAAGGCACAGGTTGCAGGTTCAAAACCTAGCTTCAACATATTCCTTTTCTCTTTTTTTTTTAACACTTCTTCCTCTTGGTAAAAATACCAAACGAACTCCAAAAATTATATAAAAATACTCTAAAAATTTCTAAAAATCTCTAGAATATTTTAAAAGTATTTCCAAATATTTTTATGGACTTTTAGAACTCTAAATCATGAAATTTGGGGTGTTACAACTAGACAGGTCAGGATTTATAGAACAGGGTTTCCGGACAAAGCAGTCAAAAGTTAAGGGAGCGCGAACCAAAGCTTACATGTCAAGATTTATAGAACAGGGCTTCCGGACCAAAGCTTACAGGTCAGGATTTATAGAACAGGATTTACCAGACAGGTCAGGATTTATAGATCAAGGCTTCCAGACCAAAGCTTATAGGTCTGGATTTACAAAATAGGATTTACCAGACAGGTCAGGATTTATAGAACAGGGCTTTCGGACCAAAGCTTATAGGTTAGGATTTACAGAACAGGGCTTCTGGACCAAAGCTTACAAGTCAGGATTTATAGAACAGGGCTTCCGGACCACAACTTACAGATCAGGATTTACAGAACAGGATTTACCAGACAGGTCAGGATTTACAAAACAGGGTTTACAGACCTAAGCTTACAGGTCAGGATTTATAGACCAAAGCTTACAGGTCAGGATATGCGGGTCTGGGCAGATCGGTAAGGATTTCCAAGACAGATCTCCTCGCAGGGTATACAGTCAAGTCAGGGCCAAACCCCCAGACGACCGGTCAGCCAAAGCTTCTCCCTTCAAGTCGGTAGGTCACTACACGACAATTAAGCCAGAGAATCGCAACTGTCTGTCAGAGAATAACCACTGGGTGTCAGGGTATATTCCAATGATCCGTGACTCATTACCAGAAGAACCTTCCTGTAACCTATGATAAGATGTCACGCGTCACTTATCCCCCGACAAGGTCTGACATCTGATATTCCCTGACATTCACCAGAAACCAGAAGTACGCGTTGTCATATAAAAAGGGGTGTCCTCCCTTTTACGTAGGTACGCTCAATCACCTTTTCGCATCTCTCTCCTTTCTGCAATTTTATTGTTCTTCTGGAGAAAAGTACCTGACTTGAGCATCGGAGGGCCTGCTCCGGGTCCCTAATGTGGAGGGTGCTTGTCTGAGTGTGCGCAGGAAACTTTCGCTTATTGACCCTCGTCATCACCCCCTGTCATCAGCCTGTGGAACTGTCCCATACAACATGGTCCTCATGGAAAGTCTCCATCATCTTCCGTCAACACTAGCGATAACACATTCATCTTCTGTCTAACTCAAATTTCGAACGGGATCAACATATATTACTAAAAATGAGTGACTCAATGAGCCCTCGAATAGTGGTACAATAATTAGAGGCTCAGTGGATTACTATAGGATGATAAATTTATAATGTTGGTTATGAGTGAGGAACCGTATACACTTCTGAATTTGTTTTAGTGGACAATTTGTAGAACCAAATTGTTCACTTTTAAAATTAATCGGATAGTAAAAATTAATTAAAGAGACTCGGTGAAACATAGAGTGGTTCAGTGAAACATAACAGGAGCACCGTAAATAAAGAAGCCTCAACCATTTGTATAGATGAATACACTAAAAAAAATACCTCAAAGAAGGAAATAACTAATTCCCAAGGAAGACGTATGAGATTTACCTAGAGATCACCTGAACCATTATCTGTATCCCCAAGCCCATAAAAAAACTTCATGATCCTAGATAAAATTTGCCAGAATTACAAAATCTAAAAACAAGCTGTTCTTTGCGTCCATCGCCAACAAACTCTTGCCAGAAATCAGATGCAATGCAGAATAAGAAAGCATAAATCATGTTTTGAAAAGAAAAAAATCTAGATTTTGAAAAGCAGAGATACTTGAATCAGAAAATCGGTCAGCTACCAAAAGAAATGGTTTCATTAAACAAAACATTGTATGAATGAATCACATGACTCTGAAAACATGTTTACAAGTTTGAAGTTTTTTCAAGAAAACTGGGCAAATATTGAAATAGTAGAAATAGCTTCAGTTCGTCATCAAGTTCACTAATAACAGCCAAACAAGGAAGTAAAAGATATCCGTGGAGAGACAATGTCTGATTCCTCTTCCGAGATGGTCTCGCCTTGTGATGACGATGACCTTTGCCACAAAGGCCACAATACTTATTGCCAGCAGAAGTGAGATCATGGAGCTCCCCCTATGTTTGTGCACACCCTAGGTTGATCCCAGGGTCATTCCCAATTGCACTATGAGCAGCATTGACAAGGATAACTTTATAATACTTGTAAGTTGAATCCTGTTAAATGCAAAACATGACATCGAGATGCATAAAAGGATAAACACACGAGCAATTTGAAGATACAACAAAAGGGCTGAGTCGAATAACCTCAGCCCAACCAAATTCCTTCCAGCTCCTCTTTTTAGGAATTTAAGTTGGGGAATACGCTGACTTGGACTTGTCATGGACGTTACCCTTGGCTGTGGCCTCTTTCTCCCACCACATCTAACTCAGACACAATAAATGACATATCCCTGCATATAACAAGACATTATGATGTAATCACATGGCAGCATGCATGGATTGCACTTGAGCAACAATGTTTTCACACAAATAGATTATAGCTATAATATATTTCTCTATAATTGTTGCCAAAACAGAACATGAAGCCTTAAGAGGTATTTTATCATCTAAATTAGCATGGGGATACACTTCACAAAGATGATTAGACTCAGGCCATGCTCAACAGACAAAACTCACCTTATCCTTCTAAGTCAATGAGCTCCCTGTAAAATCACTTAAATTTTATGATACACTTGAAAATGAATAGGCCAAAAAACACTCAAACTAAGATTTACTTATAGGGAACCACAAGAGGATTCATCTTAACTTTGACTCTAATATGGTTCTCTATTGCTAATCACCAATCACAGTTATATTTAGTGCCCGATTACTTGAATGGAAAAGATGAGGAAAAGGAGGGATATGATTACAAAATTACACAGGGAGTTCCATCATTAATTCTGTCTTTTTTTGTCACTATCCCTCTTTTCCCTTTTATCTCCTATACAAGTAACCTGACCAAAATACAAATTTTAAGTATTGCCAACTAGAAGGCCATACGAATCTCTTGAGAAGAACAAACAAAAGTTAGTGACATTTTGATATGCAGTAAACCCAAAACAAGCTTCTTTTTTCGACTGTACCTGCTTGGCTTTGTAACCGAGTCGCCGAACCTTGTGGGGCGGATTGGTCGGGTGACACGAACAATAAACGGTAGCTGGCGATACTCCCACCAACTGATCCCGTTACAAGAACCGCATCACATCCACGCCCCACGGGGTTATCCGGAGTGGTTAATGCGTAGAAGATTGCCTAATGAGATAGTGGGTTCGAATCGCGGCGTAGTCAAGGCGTAAATCCTTGGTCCCGTGTCTCTCTTCCCACTACGCACTAGCTTCTCTGGTTACCGTGATTAACCTCCCTCGTGATGGCCTTGGACAAGATACGGCGGGGGCGCTGGGGGCGAGCATTATCGCCTTTGCCCAAAGAACCGCATCACATCCGATTATTTCTTCCTCCATAGCTCCGACAGATACCTGTAATCTCCTACGCAAATTCAAAGATGATCAATCGCAATGGGAGAAAACCTCAAATGTGCCATGACAAAATAACATGGAATCTGCAAACAAATGGATCGAATCGATCTTAAAAATGGACGATAACAGCAACGGGGAGATGAGAACTAATCGATGAAACGAGCAAAGAGAGTGAATATCTCACCAATTGTTCCTAGGAAGCACTAGCTCGCCTACATAAGGGTTTCGGCATCGACGGCGGAGGTAGGGGCTTCTGGTAGGAGAGGTTCTCAGCCACAAGTCACAAATGACAATAACCAGGTTTTAAGTGAGGAAGAAGGTCCCAAGAAGGAAATAAGAACGGTCAGACCAAGAATTTGTGTGGATGAGATCCTCTATCCCGAAAATGGTGTACCCATGTCTCCTCGTCGATCGGATGATTATGATATTCTCGTGATGTGCACTGCATCCTTGAGATATGATTTAGTCAGTCCGATCGACGAGGGGACATGGGTACACATCATTTTCAGAACAGAGAATCTCATCTAATCTATGATCTGAACCTAGAAAATTTGTGTGATATTGTAGATGGATGGTTAGGATCGGTTGGAGGAAGACCTACAAAGTCATCAGATCAAGAGGTAGCGGTTGCCACGCCACAATTTGCCGAGATCGCCACAGTACCCTAACGGCCCCTGGTGCTGGTCCGACAGATATAAAAGACGTTCAGTCGAGCAATATTAAACGTTTGATGGAGGGTGGAAGGAGGGCAGCTTCCTCTTCTTGTGTCAGGCTAAGCTTGGGACAAGCTCTTATCTGTAATTCCTTGAGCGAAATGAAGTTTTCAAATCTCTTGAGAGGCATCCGCATGAGTTCATTACATCCTACTACATAAATGACTTCGATATTTGATAGATTCTGCAACAGCAACCCTTCTTCTAAGCTTGTCAAATTGTTGCATTTACTGATTTGTAACTTTGAGAGAGATGATGTCGTTTGATTGCCTCCGGTTCCATTTGTTTCTAGTTCCCGTAGGCTTGGCAGCTCTGTTAACCCAACTGCATAGAGTACTAAATTTGTAAGCGAAGGAGGGAGAGGAGGTAACCTCTCGAGCTTAGGGCATCTATAGATAGCAAGTCTTCGTAAGCTCGGAAATAGCTCGCTGCCGTCAATCCAACACCACCCTTCACATGCCGGCATGTGGTTGATGAAGAGATTTTCCAAGCTAAGAAAACACTTGGATATAGCTTCAGTGCTAAAGAACCCATGGCCTATCTGTTTCACTGCTGGTATATTTACAATTTTAAGAACCTTAAGACATGGAAGTCGTCCAAGATTACTAGGAAGCTCCTCCAGTGCCTCCAGGTCATGCAATACTAGCGTCTCCACCCTTGGAAGTAGTACTTTTTCTGTAGCACCGCGGAAAGCAAAATCAATATGTTTTACCATAGGCATCCTTGTCATGCAGAGAGACTTGAGACATGGAAGTGAGCCAAGATCAGGGAGCTCATCTAAAACTGGCAACTCCATCAGTTCTAGCACTTCTAGCACAGGGAACAGTTCATTTTCTGTGGCATGAACTGATGCAAAACCAATGCGTTTCAACAACTGCATTTGTATCACGCGAAGAACCTTGAGACGTGGAAAATGTCCTAGACCGGAGAACTCTTCCAATGCATGCAGGTTCCTCAAATCCAACTCTTCTAGCATAGGAAACAAAGAATTTTTTATGGCACCGGATGATGTAAAATCAATGTGTTTCAATAACCTCATTTCTATCATGCGAAGAACCCTGAGACGCGAAAAATGTCCTAGATTGGAGAACTCTTCCAACGTGTGCATGCCCTTCAAATGCAACTCTTCTAGCATAGGAAACAAGGAATTTTCAATGGCACCGGATGCTGCAAAATCAATGTGTTTTAATGACCTCATTTCTATCATGCGAAGAATCCTGAGAAGTGGAAAATGTCCTAGACCGGAGAACTCTTCCAACGCAGGTATGTATCTCAACTCCAACTCTTCTAGCATAGGAAACAAGGAATTTTCTATGGCACCGGATGGTGCAAAATCAATGTATTTCAATGACCTCATTTCTATCATGCGAAGAACCCTGAGCAGTGGAAAATATCCTAGAGTGGATAACTCTTCCAACGCAGGCATGTGCTTCAACTCCAACTCTTCTAGCATAGGAAACAAGGAATTTTCCATAGCACAAGATGCTGCAAAATCAATGTGTTTCAATGACTCTATTTTTGTCATTCGAACGACCCTCAGACAAGGAGATCGTCCAAGATTGAGAAATTCTTCCGATACATTGATGTTCGTCAACTGTAGCTCTTCTAGCATAGGAAATAATTTGCTCTCTCTAGAACCACATACCTCAAAACATGATTTCGAGAAGCACATGCTCTCTATGTAGAAGACCTTAAGGTGCGGCAGCAATGCAGTGCAGGAAATATCTTTCCAACTCTCACAGTGACTCAACTCAAGTCTTTCCAAGTTGGATAACTCCTTTTTCAACCAGCTAGGTGATCTGACACCATAATACCTACTGATCTTTAATCGTTTTAGCGACTCATGCGGTTGGAGCCCTTCAAGTACCTCCGTGGCAGCTAACTTGTTCTTCAACTTGGGATCAGATTCCCATTCCAACTCTAGAGCATCAAGGTACTCTTTGTTCTTCATTTGAGCATTTTCAGCCTCTTCTTTAGTTTCAACATTCTCCAGATTAGTAATTTTGAGTTTTCCATGAAGCTGCTTCAAACCACTTAGCTCTGTGATCTTGAATCCAACTTCCTTTCGCACTTGAAATTCAGACAATTCTTGAAGAGAGGTTAGCCTTCCTATCATTTTTATCTTTACAGCTACTTCATTTTCAACATCAATATGCCTCAAATTAATTAGCTGACTTATATCTTCTGGAAGAGAGATTAGTGACTTGCCTTTTGCTATCGGTGTTTGCCAACTGTAGTGTCTACTACTTATATCTCCTAGAAGAGAGATTAGTGAATTGTCTATCAGTGTTTCCAAATTGTCGAGTTCACTAATATCTTCTGGAAGAGAGATTAGTGATTTGTCTTTTGCTATCAGTGTTTGCAAATTGTAGAGTTCACACAGGGATTCAGGCAATTTTTTTATTCCATTGTAAGAAATGTCCAGGTACCGGAGATGCACCAATTCACCAACACTAGTAGGCAGCATCCGCAAGCCACAACGAGACAAAACCAATACACGAACGCTTCTTAATTTTTTGATAAAGTCAATGGATGGTGACTTTAAAAGTAGGCATCTAAAGAATAGAGAATGTAATTTCTTGAATCTGGACCTCAATTCTTTTGTCTCTACGAACTTTGTTTCAATTGCTAGATGACGGAGGGTGGCTGATATCTTATTGGACTTGCCATCATTCATCCTACTTGTTTCGTCCACAGAAACCGACTGTGTTAGATCATGTATGAGGTCATGCATCACGTAATATTGCCTCCCAAATGTTGCTTCTTGTTGAAACAAAGACATGTTGACCAACTCATGAAAGTACTTACTTGCTACATCTTCCATCCTCTGATTTCCTTGAGCTACAACGAACCCTTCGGCCATCCACATTCTTGTTAGTTCAATTTCAGAAAACTCGTAATCCTTTCGAAAGAGGGAACAGAAGGCAAAACACCGCTTGAGAGGTGCACTAAGATATTGATAGCTCAGTTGTAGGACTGGAATAATATCATTTTCATTCTGTTGCAATTCCCATACCTCGCTCTTCATGATACTTCTCCAGTAGTGTGGGTTCATGTTGGATCCTAACAAGTTTCCCACTGTTTTTGCTGCTAGTGGCAAGCCCTTCAACTTTGAAGCTATAATTCTCCCGATGTCCTCAAGTTCTGGGTACTCCTCAGGTTTGGAAGGACCAAATGCACATTTCTTGAACAGCTCCCAAAATGATATTTTATCTAAATCGCCAAGAACAATCGCCTCCACTGTACCAATTTTGTCAGCAATGCTCTTGCTCCGAGTTGTCACTATGACCTTGCTTCCTGCAGCAGCATCCTCGAATGGTGCACACAACTTTCTCCACTCCTCCTCGTCTTCATTCCATACATCGTCGAGGACTAACAGAATCATCTTAGACGCAATTTTCTCTTTCAGAATGTTTTGGAGAACATCTAACTTCATTTGCAAAGAATGTTCAGTCTTGGTTACAGACTCGATGATCTCCTTGGTGAGTCTTTGCACATTAAAATTCTCGGACACACAAATCCAAATCTTGAGGGCGAAATGGTTCTGAATCTCTTCATCCTTGTAAACAAGCTGAGCCAGAGTAGTCTTCCCAACACCTCCTATTCCGACAAGAGGTATGACCGAGAAGCTACTGCCCTTGTCACTTGCTGATGCTGACTCGTCTGTTGATCTTAGTAATAGCTCTATTATTCTCTTTTGCTCTTCCTCTCTGCCCAGCACTTTGCTGATCAAGAAAGAGCTTGTTTCTCGTGTGGCCGACGCCAAATCAGATTGATACTGCCCATCAGATGCATCCGCTTGTAATAATTGGCACATTTCCTTCATGTCAGCATAAATACAATCCAACTTTTTCTGGATCTTGTTCAGTCTTTTGACAGAATCACTGAACAATTTAGTTTTGGCGTTCCTAATAGCTCTAGAAATGCGGTTACCCGCCATGTGACTTGCCTCTTCTTTAATCTTTTGCTTCATGCCATGGAACGTCAGGTAATCGAGGAAGTCTTCGGCGTCGTAAGCGGCATCTTGGAGTTGCTTCATCATCTCGACTAACCTTGCGTCCCTGCTCCATCTCATCCCTGCTTTGTCGACGATCGTGTGGATGTTAAGCAGAGATCTTTGTAGCTTCTGCAAGTCATCGTCCTGAAGGCCGTGCAGCTTTCCTCTCAGCGACGATGTGGACACCCTGTCGACAAGCATTCTAATGACAGGCTTGGCTAGCCATCCTCCGACTGCTAGTGCTGCTGCACCCTCCATTGGATATATTTTAGAACAGATTCCCAATTCACAAGAGAGAAGAGATTGTAGCTGTGTGAATGAAAGCGTCCTGATACGAATGAGCAACAAAAATAGATCTTTGCTACTCCGCTGAGAATTATTGGAGACAACATGGACCCCACTCCAATAAAAGAGCCTAGACAACGCTTTTTCTTTGATTGAGAAATAGAGGATTTGACCTTTTTCATGAAGTGTTAAAGATGACAATATGCTCGCCTTAGAAACAATTCTTTATGCCTTGTTAGAGGTGGTTAAGAAAGAAAATTTTAAATTGCATATTCTTAATCTGTTTAGACATAAAATAATCATAAATGAAAGGTGTGGATTAATTTTTAATATTTTAATCTATCTAAAATCAAACAAAATGAATTTCTTTTTCTTCCTTTCTATCTTGCCTAAATCCCTCTTGTGACGTCGCGAGATATTGTTCACGGCTGCCAATGACCTCCTTGAAGGTGGGCGAACTCATAGATTGTGCAAGGCAACCGCTGCCAGTAACTTTAGGATTGTCAAATACTTTTGACCAAAAGCTTTAGGTGATCCTATAGAACCTAAGGTTTCTAAATTTATCAAACACTTTTGATCAAGGCTACTTAATTGGAATCGCTTCAAATCGATTGAGTAGTTGACTGATAACCAATAACTATCTTAGCTAAAAAATATTTGATGACCTTATATATGACTCAAATTAAAAAAAAAAATCAACACTTAATATCAACAAACTTAGGAAAATCTAGAATACAATAATGTCAATTTGGCACGATTAAGCACTTTGGTAAAAAGTATTTGGTGATCTATATAACATAAAATTCAAGGAAAAGATAACATGGACAACCTCAAAGAAACTACAAGAGTGTGAGAGTGTCAATTTAGAGTTCAGATCATTTGATCCGTAATCCCTGATTTCAAATATGTCAATTACCTTTGGGTAAATGCGTTTGGCCAATAATGATAAATGATCTTAGAAGGCTTAAAATTAATATATATATAAAAGAGAACTCCAAAGAGTACAAAGCTACTCAATGAGTACGAATACTTATACGTCTGTCAAACACTAGTCTAAAAGCATTCTCAATGGGATGTTAAATGGGTATTATAATGTTTATTTTACACCTTCTTTTCATTGTGAGTGGATATTATAATGTCCACTCACAAGAGAGAAGAGAGAGGGTGTTCTCTCTCTCATTTTTTTTTTAAATTGTAAAATTTTTAATATTATTTAAAATAAATAGTAAAATTATTTTTTTTACAAGTACAATTATTATTAAAACTAATAATAATAATTTAAATATTTTAAAATATATTTAAAATGTATTTATTTAATATAATATAATTTTAAGATGAGTGAGTGGACGGTAGGACTGTGTTAATGTTAAAATGAATGTGAGTAAAAGAGATATATTATTATAATTAGTATATGGCAATGGATCCCATATTTTTTATGAGATGATTAGTATTATAATGACAATGCATTGTGAATACTCTGAGGGGGAGGGGCAAGTAACTGTAGAAGATTTTTTTTTGTCATTCCTTGTGTGGGTGCTGCCGTGCTGCAATGAATTATCATTTTTATTGCTGCAATGAAGTGATTTATCATAAACAAAATGCTATCATTCTTCTCTTTATTTCTTTTTCACCTTTTGAATCTTGGAAACAGAGGAAGGCTAGTGTGCAGTTGTTGGGATCCCTCGCTGAGAAGGATCAAATATTAATTTGTATGTAGCCATAAGTGGGATAAAGATAGTCATAAAAATATAGTTTATAGTAGATACAGCAAGTGACATCTTTCCTCAGTGAACATCAAGTCCCTTGTTAAAACAGATGGAATTTAACAAACATAGTGAAGGATTATTAAGAGGAATTAGCAGTTTCTGGGGCAAGTTATAAATGGTCGGCCAATGTAAAGGTTTTCAGTCATGAAGGTTATTCGTTCTTAGCAGCTTTACTGAGGTTCCCTTAATGATTATTAGGCCTATGCAGAGAAAATAAGATCACCTCAAAGCACAGGTAATGACATTAAAGAGGTTGGTAGAAATTAGATAAAATCCAAAATACGTTCCTATTTTCTGTTGATGGATAGAGTTCAACTGATTTTGAGAATCACAACCAGGAAGTAAATTGGCTAATGGATCGACTGAAAGTCTCATGATAATCATGCACTGGAAGAATGCACAGCAGTTAAACAACAAGTTATAGCATCAACACTCCTAACAAAGAAGAATGTCAACTAAAAACAGTGTGTACAGGAACTCACCCCCAAACAATTGGGTTGTTAGCTCTTCGAATTTGAATGGCAAGTCTAAGAATTCCCTTCCTTAGCATCCTTTTCATGCAACTTAAACTGATTATTATCGAACTAGCATGCCCAAGTTTCTTTGATCTCTGATTGACTCATTCTCAAATCTTCTTTTTCCAATATAAACTGAGTGCATGTTCAGTGTGCACCAAAACGACTACTATAATTTGCATGCCATGGCGTTCCTGCTTCAACTGCATGCCATTGTCTTGCAGACTAATTGGCATCCTCATCATTACTCTCTGTCATGCCCCGCGACCAACATCATGTTGTTTCCGGTAAATTCCGGAGTATGCAAACTGATCGTCGAGGCTAGTGTTCGACATTATCTCCGTAAACGATATTGCTCCGCTACGGTGCTTAACGGATTGTTGCAATTCGTTCCCAAGATACAACGACGACAATCGTCTCGGAATCGTAGCACTCCGACTTCCGAGACCAGCGAACCTTCTCGTAGGCTTCTTAGACTCTTGAATGCACAATATGAGTGAGTGAATACTTGAGGAAGAGAAGATTAAGTTGAGTGATTTGATTCCAATCTGGAGGGTTCTATTTATACAGAAGGAAGAGGCTTTAGGGAGGGGTGTGACCTTTGGGTGGATTAATCTGGGCCGTCCGGACTGAAGAGTTATAACCCTTCACATAGCCCCTTTAATCTCATCCATCAGATCTAAGAGTTGTGACCCTCAGATCTATCAGCCATCGGATCTGGATCCATTGATCCGATGCTTCAGATCATGTCTCATCCCAAGCCGTCAGATCGTGACTCATTGTGATCCAACGCTCTAGATCGCATCACAAGCGATCCACCATACTTCTTTGATCAACGTTGATCAACGGCTGCCATCCGTTCGCCCAACCAACTGTCCAGTCATCTCCCTTTGCCCACGAGGATGCCACATAGGCACTGCCATGTCAGGTACTAGCCTGACACGTCACCCGAGTGTGCAAAGTGCGCCTACAAAGCGCCCAAAGCGCCCATTGCGCACGTGCGCACGTGGCGGGTGGCGGGCTCACAGGTGCGAGCACCTGCTCGCCCCTGAACAGAGAGTACCTGGTACTTTTCTGAGTTAACTCCAATAACTCAACATCATTAATAAGTAAGGAATGCACATCGGAAATTTCCGATGTGGGACTATTCTCCCTTGCATTTCCTTAATGAATAACCAACGTTATTTTGGGCCGACTTTGAACATTAATTTCTCATTCACCCTTAATCGATTTTGAGCAAATTAATAGTCTAAATCTATCTACGCGAAACGTAGATTTCAATTTTGAAGTCAATTACGACTTTCAACAATTGATGGCTTCCGATTTTTCCTCCTCAAAATCGTATTGGTCCATTTAGGCCCCAATATCCAACAATCCCCCACATGAATGGAAATTAATGTAATGCGTGTATGCATGCTGACACTTTACAAGAGTCCAATCGATAAGTCACTGCATCGGGAGAGGTAGCTTGTGGCTTTGAACCTTCCGTAGTGGAATGCTATCGAGTATACTAGGCTGCGCAGTGAACGTGATGTCTTGAACTGCTCAGCTGTTTGTGTATACTAAGACAATAACACTCACACAGAGACCTATCTCACCTACTTTAGGTTCTCATGGTTGGTTCCGTTTTGGCCATGGACACCATCTTGGATTCATGAGTGTTTCATTGAGCGGCCTGTCTTCACACTCACATAGGTGACACTTCTATCAAGAGTATCCTACCATACTCCACCTTATAAGGTATAGAAGTCACTAAAAGCATAAGCTTAACCTCACTACATGAGGTAGGACAGCACAAATTCATCCTAGGATTGGGATAGAGATAAACTATCTCCTGTGCTGAACCACAACTTCTGAAACTTTGTTGTCCCATTGAACCAAGATCTTGGGATCTCCAGTCAACAAGGTTGGGTTTTCCACTTCAGTCGTTTTCAGTTGTAGATTTTTTAATCCCATTCCTCTTGATGAGCAGTATACTTGATCTCGACTCAACCCTTTCGTAAGAGGATCTGCCAAATTATCTTTGGACTTAACATAGTCGATTGCAATCACTCCATTCGAGATCAACTGCCTAATGGTATTATGTCTACGACGTATATGTCGTGACTTCCCATTGTACATATTACTCTGTGCCCTTCCAATCACCGATTGACTATCACAGTGGATCAGTACGGTAGGCACAAGTTTCTTCCAGCTCGAAATATCTTCCAAGAAATTCCTCAGCCATTCAGCTTCCTTAGCTGCTTTGTCTAGTGCTATAAACTCGGATTCCATAGTTGACCGAGCAATGCACGTCTGCTTAGTGGATTTCCAAGATACTATTCTCCCACCGATCGTGAAAACATATCCACTAGTGGATTTGGAGTCTTTTGTATCTGATATCCAATTAGCATCACAATATCCCTCCAGCACAGCGGGATATTTTCCATAATGTAATCCATAGTTCATATTATATTTCAAATATCTAAGAATTCGCATCAATGCTTTCCAATGGGTGTCGTTTGGATTACTCGTAAAACGACTCAGCTTGTTGACCGCACAGGCAATATCCGAACGTGTGCAGTTTGTGAGATACATCAAACTGGCTATTATCCGAGAATATTCCAACCGCGATAAGGTCTCACCATGGTTTTTCGCTAAGTGTTGACTTAGATCCATAGGTGTTTTTACTGTAGAGAGATCGTATGCATTAAATCTTTTCAATACTGACTCTACATAATGGGATTGTGTCAGAACTATCCCTTCTGATGTCCTGAGAATTTTAATTCCCAATATAACATCTGCTTGACCCATATCTTTCATATCGAAATTTTTGGTCAACATTTTCTTTGTAGTCATGATTACATCATGATTACTGCCCATTATTAGCATGTCGTCTACGTACAGACAGACGATTATATAGCCTTTGGGTGTGTTTTTGACATAAATGCATTTGTCACATTCATTTATTCTGAATTCGTTTGACAACATTACTTTGTCAAATTTTTCGTGCCATTGTTTAGGCGCTTGCTTAAGTCCGTATAACGACTTAACAAGTCGACACACCTTTTTCTCATTTCTTGGAGCTATGAACCCTTCGGGTTGCTCCATATAAATTTCTTCTTCCAACTCACCATTTAAGAACGCAGTCTTAACATCCATTTGATGTATTTCAAGGTCATACAGTGCTGCAATGGCTATTAGCACTCGTATGGACGTAATCCTTGTTACTGGTGAGTAGGTGTCGAAGTAATTAAGGCCTTCCTCTTGCTTGTACCCTTTGGCTACAAGTCTGGCCTTATACTTGTCAATTGATCCATCAGCTTTATACTTGCGTTTTAGTATCCACTTACAACCTAATGGTTTATTACCAGAAGGAAGGTCTACTAATTCCCAAGTATGATTATTCATGATAGACTCATTCTCACTATTGACAGCTTCTTTCCACATTGGAGCATCGGGACTAGAGAGAGCCTCACTTAATGTTCTTGGTTCCATTTCTGACATGAAAGTCATGTAATCTGGCCCGAACGATTTCTCAACTCTAGCCCGTTTGCTACGACGTGGCTCTTGTTTTGATCGTCAATAGTTCTTTTATAACAGCTAAGTTCGGTAACGACATTCTCGTTTGAACTTCCGTTGTTATCATTTTCAACATTTCCCTTCTTATTTGGGAATACGTTTTCAAAGAATATTGCATTCCGAGATTCTATGGTTGTTCCCACATGAATATCAGGAATGTCTGATTTGTGAACTAGGAAACGATATGCACTACTATTATGGGCATATCCGACAAATACCGCATCGAACGTTTTAGGTCCGATCTTTACTTGCTTTGGTTTAGGTACTTCGACCTTTGCCAAGCACCCCCACACTTTCAGGTATTTGTACGATGGCTCACGGCCTTTCCATAGTTCATAAGGAGTTTTATCACTTTTCTTATGAGGGATTTTGTTGAGAATGTGATTTGCCGATAATATTGCTTCCCCCCACAAGTTTTGAGGTAAGCTTGAATTTATCAACAAGGCATTCATCATCTCTTTTAGTGTCCGATTTTTACGTTCGGCAACACCGTTCGATTGAGGTGAGTAAGGTGCCGTTGTTTGATGAATAATGCCAGATTCTGAACAAAATTCATTAAACGGTGCACCATATTCTCCACCTCTTTCGCTACGAATTATTTTAATTCGTTTGTCAAGTTGATTTTCAACTTCTGCTTTATAAGTTCTAAATGCCTCTAGGGCTTCGTCTTTACTTCTTAAAAGAAAGACATAACAGAACTTTGTGCAGTCATCGATAAAAGTAATAAAATACTTTTTACCTCCTCTAGTTTGCACAAATTTCAAGTCGCATAGATCACTATGTATTAACTCTAGAGGAGTCGTTGACCTTTCCACCGAATGAAAAGGTAGTTTCGTCATTTTTGCTTCCACGCACACTTCACATTTGTGTGTTCCGTCAACATTGACGTTTGGTAATAAATTTAATTTGACGAGACGTTTAAGAGTATTATTATGCACATGTCCGAGTCGATCATGCCACAAATTAAAACACTCAACAACATAGCTGGAAGCATTTATTTTATTACCATCAATATTTCGGAGTACAGGCATTACAACCATTTTGAATAGACCCTTTTCTAGGTACCCCTTTCCTACGAAGATATTATTCTTCGTAAGTACAAAGTTGTATGACTGGAACACTAGCCTAAATCCGGCCTTAACTAGTGCCGCTCCAGAAACTAGGTTCTTTCTGATGTCGGGAACATGGAGTACATCAATGAGTGTTAGCTCCTTTCCGGACGTCATCTTCAGAACAACTTTTCCGAGTCCGACAATTGGCGACGTCGTGGAATTACCCATATAGAGCTTCCTGCCATTTATCGGAGTATACTTGGAGAACATCGCCTTATCGGAACAGATATGACGAGTTGCTCCAGTATCAATGAACCACTGCTTCGGGTTGGTATCCACCAAGTTGGCTTCAAATACAACCGCAGTGAGATCCAAGTCCTCAAGAGAGGTTGCGACGTGGTTCGCAGCATCCTTTGGCCCCTTGGTTGGCTTCTTCGGGCGTCTGCAGTCCTTGGACAGGTGTCCTGCCTTTCCACAGTTGTAGCAGGATCCCTTGAACTTCTTTGCTTGTGCCTTCTTCTTGAACTGTTTCGGTTTTTTAGCGTTCGGCTCGACCAGGTTGGACATATCGTCTATAGTCCGCTTGGTTCCTCTGCAGTCGGATAACTTTCGATTATCCTCCTCTATTCGTAGCCTTAGGATCAGGTCTTGCAGCCCTATCTCCTTTTGCTTGTGCTTTAGGTAATTCTTGAAATCCTTCCATGACGGAGGGAGCTTCTCAATTACCGCAGCAACTGCGAATGACTCGTTCAGCTTCATTCCTTCGGCGTCCAGATCATGCAGTATTAATTGCATATCTTGGACTTGAGATGAGACGCTCTTTGAGTCCACCATCTTGAAATCCAGAAACCGGCCGACGATGAATTTCTTCAGTCCGGCATTTTCGGTCTTGTATTTCTTCTCAAGCGATTCCCACAAAGATTTCGTTGTCTCCAATGAACAATACACGTTATACAACGTGTTGTCCAAGGCGTTGAGAATGTAGTTGCGACACGGAAAATCTCCGTGCGTCCATGTATGGACTTCGTGCCAGCTATCCGGTCGACCTAGCTGGGCTTCGTGCCAAATGTTCGGTCAGCTCGTCGGCCCGTTTGGATTTCGCCTGTTCTCTCGATCGGAGTGTTAGATAACAGCAAAACTAACTTAACATATTTTGTCATTCATCAAAACCTGAGTTAGACCGTTAGTGCTAACCGCACCAACAGTTGAGTCTTCTAGTTTCTGTTGTTTCCGGTAAATTCCGGAGTATGCAAACTGATCGTCGAGGCTAGTGTTCGACACTATCTCCGTAAACGATATTGCTCCGCTACGGTGCTTAACGGATTGTTGCAATTCGTTCCCAAGATACAACGACGACAATCGTCTCGGAATCGTAGCACTCCGACTTCCGAGACCAGCGAACCTTCTCGTAGGCTTCTTAGACTCTTGAATGCACAAGATGAGTGAGTGAATACTTGAGGAAGAGAAGATTAAGTTGAGTGATTTGATTCCAATCTGGAGGGTTCTATTTATACAGAAGGAAGAGGCTTTAGGGAGGGGTGTGACCTTTGGGTGGATTAATCTGGGCCGTCCGGACTGAAGAGTTATAACCCTTCACATAGCCCCTTTAATCTCATCCATCAGATCTAAGAGTTGTGACCCTCAGATCTATCAGCCATCGGATCTGGATCCATTGATCCGATGCTTCAGATCATGTCTCATCCCAAGCCGTCAGATCGTAACTTATTGTGATCCAACGCTCTAGATCGCATCACAAGCGATCCACCATACTTCTTTGATCAACGTTGATCAACGGCTGCCATCCGTTCGCCCAACCAACTGTCCAGTCATCTCCCTTTGCCCACGAGGATGCCACATAGGCACTGCCATGTCAGGTACTAGCCTGACACGTCACCCGAGTGCCATGTAGGCACTGCAATGTCACCTGGAGCATAAATTTAAGCTCCTCAATGCTCCTCGCGAAGTGCGCCTACAAAGCGCCCATTGCGCACGTGGCGGGTGGCGGGCTCACAGGTGCGAGCACCTGCTCGCCCCTGAGCAGAGAGTACCTGGTACTTTTCTGAGTTAACTCCAATAACTCAACATCATTAATAAGTAAGGAATGCACATCGGAAATTTCCGATGTGGGACTATTCTCCCTTGCATTTCCTTAATGAATAACCAACGTTATTTTAGGCCGACTTTGAACATTAATTTCTCATTCACCCTTAATCGGTTTTGAGCAAATTAATAGTTTAAATCTATCTACGCGAAACGTAGATTTCAATTTTGAAGTCAATTACGACTTTCAACAATTGATGGCTTCCGATTTTTCCTCCTCAAAATCGTATTGGTCCATTTAGGCCCCAATATCCAACACATCAGTGTTACTTTCAATCCCAAAATTTAAAAATAATCAGCTTCATTAGTATAGAAATTGCCAAAGAAAATCAGTCTCTTTATTCTCAAAATAGACGATACATTATTTTCATCATTTGAACAAATTAAATTATATTCACTTAAATTTTGAGTTCATTATTGTAGCAGAATTCTAATCAGTAATTGGAGCCGATTCATCATTCCCAAAACTCAACTTACTCTCGATCCTTGATCTCATTCGTGGTTCCAATTTCGTCTCTAACTGAAACGGAGTGTAAGAGGTGAGTGATTTGGAAGTCACTCAATAGGCGGGGGATAAAACACAAATAATGTAGTTCTTGAAAAGTGGTAGTGTTTCAAAAGTAAAATAACTAAAAATCTCAACACAAATGTTAGTGTAGACACTAAAATTAAATCATGTTTCTAATGTCTTAAACTGATATCAACCCTATAGAATTATCCCTCCTAGAGAAGAGACCAGTAATAAGTAGTAATTCAGTAATCACTATAGTTTTCAGAATACATATTCCCATCATTCAGTTCATGATCAATTTAGTGTCTAAAATCTAATAATGACAGTAATCAGTAATAATCCAACAATCGATAATAATAGTAGTGAAATAAAACAATTTTCAGAAATAAAACTATCACTTTCGGAACTCATAATTTGCATAATAAGTCCACTTACCTCACTCCTTAGAGATTGATATAGCGATGACTTCTCCTTCCTCACCAAAATAATTTTACCGAGAATATGTCTTGAGGATTTTCTTTTGATAGGTATATGAGTATTTATATGGGTGAAGTTTTAATCTCCTACTAATCCTTGATCTCCATATCCCCATGATCTCACTAACTCCCTTATCTCCATATCCCATGACTGCCTCCATTACTACCTTTATTCGGGAGTTACAACTCCTTTTGTCATGCCTCGGGGGTATAGTTCCCGGTACCCCACTCGGTGACAAGATAATATAAGAAAATCCTAGGAACTATCAAAACAGAATAACCAAGAAATATATCCAATTTATATATATCTGTCATGGTTTTCGTAAACTACAATTACTATTCAGATAAACGACATCTGTAACAAAATTACAAAATTTAAATACAGCGAAACAAAAGTAAAACAAACTAGAAAAATTAGCACGTTGAGATCTCTGAGCAACTCTATGGAAGTCCAAAATCAACTATAATATCAAAAGGATCCCCGTGCCTGCAAAACTAGAGGCCAAGGAATGTAGAAAGTTAGTCAAATGACTAAGTGAATACTCAAGAAAGATGTGCATGAATTTAATCTTATTGAAGAAGTCAAAGAAGTAGAATAAATCACAATCTTTTGTTACAACTTTAGGATTATTCTTAAAGTTCTACATTTATACATATATATGTATATTCATTTTCTCATTATCTATAATCAGGTAAGATTTTTATATTAGAGTTTAGGATCTTCACCTTATCATCATTAATAAAATCAATTCTTCAATCTTATTATTTAATCACTCGGTTATAAGTTATCATGGTAATATCAACATGTATATCGATAGTCTGAATCTGATAAATCAACTAAAAAGTGAATCACCGGAGCCAATATCATCAGAGTGTAATATCATATGGATAGTCTAAATGCCTCCTCAGAGTATAAGACTGTCACATACGTCATCTGACGTACGGGCTATCAGCCCTCACCGGTGGAAGACATAATAAACACTGACCGAGGGCTACATCACGCCACCACGCCTCGGGTGCATGGTCAGGTACTCTGGACCGCGGGCCGCCGCACTACCACAATAACATGTGGGTGGTCCAATACTCTAGTATAAAGCTCTGGTACAAAGCTAGGCTCATGGTCTTCACTTTTTAATATTCTTCATTTACCATCTTTCTTATTTCACTTTTAGGATTTCATTTTATCCATTTATTATAATTATTCTCTTTTCATAACAAATGGTCAATCAAGGTAATATTTTTGTATCAAGTCTGTTAATTTATCATTATAGGGTTCACAGATAAAAAGCTACAAGTATCAACATATAGAGTATCAAAAGCATGAAGTATGAAAGGTCAAGCAAGTCAAAAAGACAAGGTATCAACAGAAGAGTAATTCGGAATATTTTTTTAATTTTTAAAAACAATCATTCTCATATCAATCCCAATATGAACCCACATATGAACAAGAAATAATATCACTTATTTACCCTCCAATGATTTTAATATTTTAACCCATTTCACTATTTATAATATCAGTTTAATCCCCATTTTGAAAACAATGATACAATATATACATAATACAATTTATATATTTATTCATGCACAAGGAAATATACAAGAGTAGATGTATCCACCTTATATATAACAAAATCTGCGGGTGTCGACAGGTCACCGCGCTCCACTCGAGCTCGTGTCTACAAATATAATACAACATAACTCAAATAGTCAAAATACTATCTAATAAGAACCTTGACAGGAACATCTAAATTTTTTTTTATCTACAACTTTGATTTCGCTTTCTCGTACCATTTCACATTCCTAAAAGACACCTCCATTATTATCTAATTCTTTACCCATCTTAACCACAATTCGATCAACATAAGGTATATAAAATATACCTTCTATGGATCACTGTGGTTGCTGGAAGAAGAGGGCAGCAACTAGGGTTTGTCGCTGATCGTCTCAGCTAGCTCCGGCGAGCTCCGGCGAACTTTGGCGGTGCTATCAAGAAAAAGACAGCAACTAGGGCTGCTGGTTGGAGAAGACAAAAGGCAGCAAGGTGCTGCTGTTGGTGGGGAAAAGGAGAGAGCAACTAGGGCTTTGTTTTTCCCCCTTTCCTAGTGGTCTGGCGAGCTCCGGCACACTCCGAGGAGCTCCGACGATGCTGCCGAGAAGCAGGACAGCAGCAAGGAAGAAGAAACTTGTTGCTTGTGGCCGTTGGAGAAGAGAAAAGCAGAAGAGAAGGGGGTGCAAGCTTGGAGAAGAAGAACAGGGAGAGCCCTGTTGTTCGTCACCGCTGGAGAAGAGAAACGAAGAAGAAGAGAGGGTTTAAGGCTTCGGTGGAGAAGAGAAGAAAAGAGGAAGGAAGAAAAAGGAGGAGGTGGGGGGAAGGGGCGTGCACGTGGGTAGGCATGGGTGTATTTGTTTTTTTTTTTTTATACTTAACACCTTTGATTGGACCGATCTTCATACTCTCCATGTCATCCGATTCAACTGTTGAATAGTTCTTCTTCCATCGCGCCCTCCTCTTCTTCTCCATCGTTTTCTTCATTTATCTTCCTCCCCTTCATCTTCTCCTGCCATATTAGTGAGAGTAGAATCACCGGCAGCAACCCTTCTGGGCGGCTTCGTATCCTTCTCCAAGCAGGCTTCTTCAACCGTCCAAAGAACCACCAAGAGAGTCTCAAGAACCAAAATCAACTTCATCAGCATCATTTATCCAGGAAACCAAAATGATGGTTGTGTTCATGAATATAGAGTATGAGCTATCTAAAATCAAAATGCAGCTTTTCTTGATATAGGAAACCCATAGAAAGAGATAATCTTAAATCAAAATAGTCGTGTTCATGAATACTGATTATTCTATGATGAATCTATGAATTCATTGCCAATTATGCGATGAATCCATGGATTCGTTAAATAATGGTCAATATTTTTTTTAAAAAATAAATTTTCTAAAACTAGTTAATGGACCAAGAGAGTTAGGAATAACATGAAACTAGTTCTTATGTGTTTGTCTAATTCTCCTATTACATAAATATCCTCAAACATCAATTTGACGTAATATATTTTTTCCATAGCTAAGTTAATTATATGGACTTTAATCAATTGATAACTTAGTAAAAATACTAAAAAGGGTTATTGATTGAATATCTTAGAGTCATTTTGATATTTAAAAATCATTGCTCTTAATATAATATTTGAGGATATTTATATAATTAGGAGAATTAGAAAAAATATAGGAATTGATTTCATATCATTTTGAGTTCTCTAGGTCCATCAACCGGGTATCGGAGAAATTTATTTATTTTTTAAAAAATATTGACTATTCTAAGATGAATCCAGAGATTCGTCGAAGATTGGAAAATAAATTAAAAATAAATATGTCTGAAATGACAGATGGACTTAGAGATCACATAATGATATGAAATTAATTTCTGTGTGTTCATTTAGTTCTCCTGAATATATAAATATTTTCAAACATCAATTTGACTAAATATATTGAGAGTAGTGATTTTTTTTAAACACGAATTATATTTTTCGGGCACATTCATATTAAAAAATTACTATCTCAATATATTGGGTAAAATTGAATTTGACTAAATATATTGAGAGTAGTGATTTTTTTTAAACACGAATTATATTTTTCGGGCACATTCATATTAAAAAATTACTATCTCAATATATTGGGTAAAATTGATATTTGATGACATTTATATAATCAGGATAACTATACGAATACATAGGAACTAATTTCATATCATTATAAACTCTTTAAATCCATCTGCCATTTGGGACACTTTTTTTTTAATTTTTTTTTAACAATTCTGCAACAAATCCATGGATTCGTCGCAAATTCTGCGATGAATCTATAAATTTGTCATAGATTTGAAAAAAAATTAAAAATATAAATATGTCTGAAACTAGTAGATGGACCTAGAGAGCTTGGAATCACATTAAACCATTTTCTATGTGTTCTTATAAATCTCCTGATTCTATAAATGCCCTCACACATCAATTTGACATAATATATTGAGAGCTGTTATTTTTTAACACGGATTAGATTTTTCAGATATATTCATGTTAAAAAATTACAGATCTTAATATATTAGATTAAATTGATGTTTGGGTTTATATAATCAGGAGAACTAGACAAACACGTAAAAATTGATTTTGTATCATTCCGAACTCTCGTCCATCTGTCAGTTTCAGACACATATATCTATTTTTCAAATTTTTGGCAACGAATCCTCCAATTCGTCGTAGAATTTAAAATAAAAAATAAAAAAATAAATATGTCATAAATAAAAAATAAATGTTTCAAATTGATGGCACATTTATTTTTATTTTTAATTTTTTTACTAATCATAGATGAATACATGGATTTATTACACAATTGGCTACGTTAATTCCATATATATGTTGCAAGCTTCTGTGACGAATTCGGTATTCATCGTAAAGTTTACAACAAGTATCGTTTTAGTTGCAAAATTTGTAATAAATATGGAATTCATCGTAGAGTTTACAATGAATATCGAATTTCGTAAAATTTATTACAGATTCAACGCGAAAATGTTTCGTCTCTATATCAAGGTTTTTTTAATGTATTAAAATAATCTACACAAATAATATTCTAAATATGCATGTATATTTCATTTTTATTTATCTAAATAAAAACTAAAGAATCAAGATTATAATCATAATTGGAATAAGTTTTTTTTTCAAAAAGTATTATGTATGAATTATAACAATTATTAATAATCGATGTAATATTAAATAAATAAAATCAACTCTAAATACAAACCTATCTATGATTATTTTAACCATTTAAATTCTACGATGATCCAGTTAAAAGGTAAAAAATAATTATCGGCATTAAGGCTTGAATATATATAAACATCGCATTCAAATTTATTTAGGAGTAAACGAACTGCTCAATGTAGCAATTTTTTTACCCAGTTATTTCGCTCATGCAATCCAATTAATAGCCGACCTCACATACTGGTCACTATGTTAATTCGAAAAATGCAGAAGGTCCTAACGGTTGGTTCAGTATCACGAGTTATTCGAGCATCGTACGTGTGTGATATATTCTATGAGAGAATTGAACTATGGGTATACTGTCCTATTATTTATCATCGTATTGTACCCCGAGATAATTAATGTATCATTCTTTTTTTGATCGGTCATCAGATAAATTCAGAAAATGACGAATCGTGGCATGACACCCAATGTTACCGATGATTCAAACTCCATAGAATGATATTTTGACCCTCCTTACATATGAATCATCTGTGTTCTACCATCACACTATGCCATGTGGGATAATTAATATAGTATTTCATCTCGTCCAGAAGCTGAGTCGGATAGAGGCGGACTGCACTGTCGTCGGTGTTGACGGAAAGTCGTTGAGATGCCCGGTAGACCTGGCACCTCCGGGAAACGTTCCCACGAGCGGATGATGAGGGGTGATGACGAGGGTGATCCTGCGCACACTCAGACGAGCACTCAGGTCGTTAGAGACCAGAAACTAGGAAAAAAGTCCCCGAGTCAGGCCCTCCGACGTTCAAGTCAGATACTTTTTCCCCAAAAGCACAGTGAAAGGACGAAAAGTAAAAGACGAGTGTGTAAAGACGAGTGAGCGTACCTGCGTAGGGATGAAGCCTCCCTTTTATACTGCTATGGGAGTTTCTGGAATCTGACGAGTGTCAGGGAAAGTCGGGTGTCAGGCTTTGTCTGACGGTGATTGCTACATGGCTTCCTCCTATAGGTCGGATGAGGAATCAGGGGACAACGAGCCCTAAATCGTTAGCATATTCCCTGGCGTGTGGTGATTATTCTCTGACAGGTTGTTACGATTCCTGGCTTGGTTGTCGTATAGCGTTGCCCGCCCCGGCCTGTGAGCCCAGGTTAGGTTCCTCCTAAACCCATATCTGTTCCGAGTCGCATGTCCCGGTTCGTTTATCGTGACCTGTCCTGACTTGTATACGTCCGCTTTCGCCTGTCCCGACCTGTCCTGCCCTATGCGTGTCCTTTTTTGCCTGTCCCGACCTGTCCTGGCCTGTACGTATTCGCCCTCGCCTGTCCCGACCTGTCCTGACCTGTGCGCCTTAGCTTGCTTCTAACCTTCGCTTATCCTGATCTGTCCGTGTTGACTTCGACCTGTCCCGACCTGCACGCCTCTGATTCCGCCTGTCCTGACCTGTACGTGTCCGTCTACGCCTGTCCCGGCCTGTCCTGGCCTGTACGTATCCGCTTTCACCTGTCCCGACCTGTTCTAACCTGTACGTGTCCGCTTTCACCTGTTCCAACCTGTCATGACCTGTACGTGTCCGTCTTCACCTGTCCTGGCTTGTACATATCCGTTTTCGCCTATCCCGACCTGTCCTGGCCTATACACCTTAGCCTGCTTCCGGCCTTCGCCTATCCTGACCTGTCCGTGTTGACTTCGACTTGTCCCGACTTGCACGCCTCTAATTCCGTCTGTCCCGACCTGTCCTGACCTGTACGTGTTCGTCTTCGCCTGTCCCGACCTGTACATCCAGATTCATATATCCCGACTTGTGCGAACTGATCCTCACCTCCTCTTACTTATCCTGTAGGCCTGGCCTCTGAATGCCGCTTATGTCCCCTCGAGGCCTGGCCTCTGATCTGAGCCTTTGACCGCCACATAGGCCAAACTTTTGACCGCTACGCAGGCGGACTCTTGACTATTGCGTAGGTCTGTCTGCTGACCGCCACGTGAGCTTGACTTCGGACCGCCACATGAACTTGACCTTTGACCACTCTACGGGCTTGACTTTCGACCACATCAGCTATCCGACCTCACGATCATGCACCGTCTCAGTATTATTTATGTAATCCAGATATCTAGTTCTTTCAACTGACTAATATTAGAGGTGACTAGTTCGGTCCATGAAAATTTTCTATCGGCCATCAAGATAAATCAAAGAAGCACAAATGAGTCTTAACAGAACTCAACACTACGAATAGTTCGAACACTACGGGCATATGAAGTGCCCTGTGTGAATTCATTCTACCTTGAACTGTGCTCCCGAGGATAATTAATATAGTATCCATGTATTAAGCTTTTACGATCCAACTAATCTTAAAGTTGACCGATCTCATTCTAAGAAAGTTTTCCATTTATCATAAGATAAATCAAAAAGTACAAATGAGTCATGGACTCATGGCAAATAACCCAACATTATAAATGTTTCAAATTACTGAAGTGTAATGTGTCAGCATAAAATTTAAACTTTTATTGTTTACAAATCATTATCATCCTTTACCATGGCACCAAAGTTACATGTGCAAAATTAATGTAACATTGGTGAAATATATTATAATAGTAAGGCATAAAATTGATGATGATATTTTTTATTTTACGTTGAATATAAAATGAATGTTATATTGATAACAAAGGCAATAAGATTAAACTCTCACTTATAGAAGGTAGAATGAACTATGAGAGGATGAATGTTTTTTTTCTACCATTTAATATATCCAATAAATAAAGAATCGGCTACTTCCTGTTTTTTCAAATTTTATACACAATTGAAACTTAAAATACAATTTAGATTTTAATTTAAATACGATTTAGTTTGACAAAAAAAACATTCAATCCACTGCATATACATTTTAGTATTGAAACCTGAATTTTAAATAAATTTAATATAGTGGAAACTTAGTTCTTAAAAAGAAATAAATATGTTATAAAAACTTCGTATTTATATTTTTTTTTTCAAACAGAAAAAACAGCTTTCGTTTCAAAGCCAAAAATTGAAAACCTGAACCTTTATTATTTATATGCATGGTCCTTGATTATAGTCATAAAATCAATCTCAAATAATTAAATAGACAATTCATTTAGCGAACTAAAAAAAATGTATAAATTAAAACATTTTTTCATAATCGCATAACTTATTTAACACAAGAGATATAACAATTTATGAATTGCTTTTCATCAAGATAAGAACCAAGAAGCAAAAGGCATGTCTAACAAGAATTCTAATTCTTGAGCACACATTACATTACATTACATGATATTATAAGATCAAGAGAATGCCAGAAGTATAACTCGTGGAAATAAAATTGTAATCAAACAATCTCATAAGAACGTAGTTGGCGCAAAAAGCTTTTCCCTCCTTGCTCAACTGGATTAGATGAAAGATTGGGACATCTTCTGATCACCAACTCCCAGAGAGACCTTGAAGCCTCCAACCCCTCTACTAGTCTCAACTCATGGCAATCGGTAATGGTCAAAAGCTCAAGCGGAGAAAAAGTTCTCTTGGAAGAGATTGTACGTGGGGGGCATTTGACAATTTCTAATTTAGTTAGTGAGGTCAAGTTGTAGAGGTTGCCAAGCAACAATTTGTCGAGATCGCCAGAGTCGTCCAACTTTAAAGTTTTGAGTGAGGGAGGAAGGAGGGCGGTTTCCTCTTCTTGAATCAGGCTAAGCTTGGGACAAGCTTTTATCTGTAATTCCTTGAGCGAAGTGAAATTTTCAAATCTCTTGAGAGACATCCGCATGAGTTCATTACATCCTGCTACATAAATGTGTTCAATATTTGATAGATTCTGCGACAGCAACCCTTCTTCTAAGCTTATCAAATTGTTGCATTTACTGATTCGTAAGTTTAAGAGAGATGATGTCGTTTGATTGCCTCCACTTTCATTTATTTCTAGTTCCCATAGGCTTGGCAGCTCTGTTAACCCAACTTCTTCTAGTGTTAAATATGTAAGTGAAGGAGGGAGAGGAGGTAACCACTCGAGCTTAGGGCATCCATAGATAACAAGTCTTTGTAAGCTTGGAAATAGATCGCTGTCATCAATCCAACACCACCCTTCACATGCCGGCATGTCACTGATCACGAGATTTTCCAAACTAAGAAAACACTTGGATATAGCTTCAGTGCTAAAGAACTCATGGCCTATCTGTTTCACTGTTGATATATTTGCAATGTTAAGAAGCTTAAGACATGGAAGTCGTCCAAGATTACTAGGAAGCTCCTCGAGTGCCTCCAAGTCACGCAATACTAGTGTCTCTACCCTTGGAAGTAGTACTTTTTCTGTAGCACCGGAGAAAGCAAAATCAATATGTTTTAACATAGACATCATTCTTATGCGAAGAGACTTGAGACATGGAAGTGAACGAAGATCAGGGAGCTCCTCTAGAACTGGCAAGTCCATCAGCTCTAGCACTTCTAGCGCAGGGAACAGATCATTTTATGTGGCATGAACTGATGCAAAACCAATGTGTTTCAACGACGGCATTGCTACCATGCAAAGAACCCTGAGATATGGTTTTGCTACAGATAGCAAAATCTAGAATAATCATCTATGAAGCTAATAAAATATATGTGTTCATTCCAAGATGCCTTAGGGAATGGTCCACAAATATCCGTATGTATTAACTCCAAAACATCACTACAACGGCTAACCCCCTTATTCTTTTTGTTAGTGGTCTTCCCCTTGAGACACTCTATGCAAACATCAAAGTCTGACATATCAAGAGAATCGAGAATTTCATGTGACATTAACCTTTCTAGACGTTATTTGGATATATGTCCTAAACGCCTATGCCACAACATGGAAGAATTCTCATTAGTCAATTTACGTTTCGTATCTATACTATGCATTATCACATTGTCGACTGTAGGAGTAAAGGTGTTCAATTTATAAAGCTTATCGACCAAGGAACCATTGCCAACCAACACTAAATTAAAGAAAATACTAAAAATTCCATTTCTAATTGAACAAGAATAACCTGATTTGTCCAAACAAGAAATTGAAATTAAATTCCGTCGAAAAGACGGTACAATAAATGTATTTTCTAAATCCAGAAAGACATTGGTTCCTAAACAAAGCCTAAAAACATCAATCGACTCGACTTTAGCCTTCTTTCCATTTCCTGTATAGATGTATCTTTCACCATCAAGCGGAAGTCGACTCCTGAGACAACCCTGCATAGTGACACTCATGTGAGTAGTAGCACCGGTATCTATCCACCAAGTGTCAATGGGTACAATAGCTAGATTGACTTCCGAACTAACAAAGTTGAGAAGTTTACCTTTCTTTACACGCCAGTTAGCGTACTTGAGGCAGTCTTTCTTCATATGACCTTTCTTCTTGCAAAAGAAACAAGTGGATATTCCTTATTCTGCTTCTTGTGCTCCTTATGGTCATTGCTTCCAGAATTTACAGTTTGTTTTCCTTTTCCTTTGTTATTGATCTTCTTTCGTTTCTTGCTCGTACTTTGAGAACCAGATGCTAAGTGAGCACTCTTAGATGTCTCAATCTTTAGTCTCCCCTCCTCTTGCACGCATTGAGCAATAAGCTTATTTAATGTCCACTTTTCCTTTTGAGTATTATATGATATCTTAAAAGGAGTGAACCGTGCAGGCAGAGACATCAAGACGGAATGCACTAACATACCCTCAGACATATCGAGTTTTAGTGCTTTTAGACTTGTCGCTATATTGGACATCTCCATAATGTACTCCCTTATGTTTCCTTTACCATTATACTGCATGGTTACCAACTTCGTAAAAAGTGTGGTAGTCTCGACCTTTTCATTTGAGGTGAATCGATCTACTAATTGGTTTAGGAAACTCTTAGCATCTTCTTCCTCCGTTATTGAGCCCTTTATTGGTGCCGGTATGGAAAGCTTCATGATACTCAGACACATGCGATTTGATTTCTCCCACAGCTGAAATTCAACTCTTTGCTCTATAGTGCTAGCACTGGTCAGAGGTGCGGGACGATCATTCCTTAATGCATAGTCTAACTCCATGCAGCCTAAGACTACGGTTACGTATTCTTTCCATTCAGGAAAATTTGAACCAGTTAGTGTTGGGATGTTATTAATGCTGACAGTTACAGATTGCACTGAAATTAAAGAGAGAAATTTATTTAAGCTCACGATTTTACTAAAGCCAAGAACATATTAAGTAATATAAAATTATGCAAATAAAGTAAAATTTTAAATGCATATAAATGAGCTCTTTATGAGATACCAAGTACAACATAATGTGCCTTCCTTTGGGCCGACACATTATTCGTTAGCGATACTCTCTAATATAACTCAAACTTTAATTGACCACACAATGTGTCTTCCTTTGGCCGACCCATTGTGCGCATAATATGATACTTTATATGAGTTATATTTTGGTCCATAGCTTACAACAACCTTAATCGGTCACATAATATGTCTTCCTTTAGGCCGACATATTGTGTGTATGATCTGAACAAAATAATATTTTGTTCTATAGTTATAAGCTATCTTATGCATATATCTGGCATAAAAGTAACCTTCCTTTGAGCCGATTACTTTTAGCATAGATATACGTCTACCTACACAGAATGCACTAAACCTATATAAGGTGTCTTCCTTTGGGTCGACATATTAGTTCAACTTAGTAGCACGTTATGTAGATAGACCCAAAAAAATACTAGAAACTTAATTCGAACAGAAATTATTTAATCAGCCTTAACAATATAAAATTAGACTTATTAATCGATTGATATCTTATGATAATCGATTGGTATGATCCAATCGATTATCCCAATCGATTCGAAAGTCTACTATATGCGACTATATGACTATGTATAGAACTTTCCCTTATGAAATTAAAATTTCCTTCAAGTTCTATAATTTAATAGTATTAATTAATACTATTTAATTTCTTAATTATTTAACTTCTATAATTAAATAATTATTTTTTCTCTCTTTTCTGTTTCAACGAAACATTATTTTTTTTCATTTTTTTTCGTTTTTTTGAACAGTACATAAAAAAACTTTTAATATCATACAACAAAAATAATATATATATTCTCTTCATACTGTTTCGAATTGAAACAGTAATATATATATTTTTTAATGAAACAGTGTTCCATATTGAAACAGTCATTAAAAAAACTTAATTAATTAAAAAAAATCTCAACCAATTAAAATCAAATTTAATCGATTAAAATTAACACAGTCACGAGTTTAAGACGGGAAATCATTTAAGAAAAATTCTTAATCAATTTCTATCAATTCTGTTCGATGTTTTAGACTTGGTAATATATTGGTCGACCAAATCAATCTATTAAACCATTACTACATGGAAGATCAAGTCTTTTTCTAGATTTTCTATACAAAAGATTTCGACGATTAAATAATTGTATTATACTAGGAAAACTTAATCTAGCATACAAACAATAAATCAACGAAAAATTCAAACTTTATAGCCAATGAAAACGATGAAACAAAAACTTGGCTCTGATACCAATTGATGGTTCTTCATAAAACCTAAGCTGCATAAATTCTAGACAATCAAAGTAAGAATTCGAATAGGAAAAACAAGAACATATGAGCATGGATCTTCGTTTCATCGAGAACACAACATAAGGAAATAAATACTGTAATTACAAAGAACCTGAATGCAACGGAATTGTCATGGTTCTTCGTGCAGAGCTCGTCGATCGGAAGAAGAAGGAGGAGAAGATTGCCCTTCCGAAGGAGTTAGGGTTGACGGCGACGGATTCTCTTCGTCAATGGGGAACGAAGAGACGTCTCAAGATTACCCTAATCCTCTGGGGACCAACCCATTATATAGTGCACATTTATTATCAGCCCATTGATGATAATATATGTGAGACTATAAATCCATATATATTAAACATCTATTATCAGCAAATAGATGATAATAGATGCGGGACTATAAGTTCTACACATATAAGATTCACATCAAATTATCCGAAACCCACTAGACATAAGTTAGATCACTTTAAAGGGTTCGGATGATATTCACGTGTGCAACTTACAAATAAGCTCACCAAATAGGGATAATTTTATCCAACACTTCAAGCATAGGAAGCAAGGCATTTTTTGTGGCACTAGATGCTTCAAAATCAATGTGTTTCAATGACTTTATTCCTGTCATCCGAACAACCCTGAGGCCCGGAAATCGTCCAAGAATGAGCAATTCTTCTAATGCATTCACGTCCCTCAGCTCTAGCTCTTCAAGAATAGAAAATAATTTGCTCTCTCTAGAACCACATACCTTAAAACATGGTTGCAAGAACCACATTCCCTCTACGTGGAAGACCTTGAGGTGCAACAGCAATGCAGTGCACAAAATATATTTCCAACTCTCACAATAACTCAATTCAAGTCTTTCCTAGTTGGACAACTCCTTTTTCATGTAAAATTCAAGTGTTAGGATTATGGAATCTTCGCTTCAAGTTTCCGCTGCAACATCAACTTTGAAGAAGCGAATAAAACTATTCACCCCTCTCTAACTTATGCGTGTCTTAACAATATAAACCACTCAAAATCTAGAAAAATGAATATGGATAAACCTAAAAGAACCTTACACTACAACAAAATTGTTTAAAGATAATGGTTAAAAACGATTGTCAAAGATCCAAAAAAAATCATTATAAATTGACGTATTGAGAAAGATATGAGCACTCAAAGACAACGGTTAAAAATCGTTGTCTCTTCATCTGAAACACGACGTGTTTTCACTGTTATGTTTCTAGTTGAACTACTCTATTGCTAGACATCAGAGTCTATGGTTCATTAAATGCTTAAAGTACCAAAAGAACACATCATGTTCGTTAATCAGAGTCTACTTGTAGTAGTTTGATGAGAAAAGGATGTCACATTTACAACAAAAGGTATCTTCATGCATCATTATCTATTCTCAATGACTTGGAGCAAACGAATTCGTTCGTGAACCAGCCATTCCATTTCCTGTTTGTCATTTACTGCAACCACTAGCTGACAGGCTGACTACTGATCTTATAAACATCGGGCACATGCAAGTGGATATACATATATAGATATGCGCATTCATGGATGTACTTAGAAAATAACCACATTGAATGGAAAAACAGGTCACAAATCATCGGGACATACCTTCTCTCAAAGTTACTATCTGCTAGGTAAAGTACCTGCAAGGACCTCCTTTGTGATTCTTAATTCAGTTTAGCATGCTTTCCTGTGATTAAAAAAGGACCCATTTCTAGAGACAAATCAATCAGGAACACCGCAAATGCAATAATCACTTGTAGAAATGCAGCATGAGTTCCATGCTGATAGACTGATTAAGTAGCAGAAGTAAATAACATAACCAAATTACAGTAGTTAGGAGCACTCTAACAAGATCACAAAACGGGATCAAGAATGGTAGCAGAATTCCTAATCTTTTTCTTGTAATCGCCCGTCACAGTTATTCTTACTGTCCGATTACTTGAATGGAAAAGATGAGGAAAAGGAGGGATAGGATCACAAAATTACACAGGGAGTTCCATCATTTATGCTCAACGGACAAACAAAAGTTAGTGACATTTTGATATGCAGTAAACTCAAATAGAAACAAGCTTCTTTTTTCGACTTTACCTGCTTGGTTTTGTAACGGATTTGCCGAAACTTGTCGGGGCGGGTCGATCGGATGACACGAACAATCGATGGTGGATGGCGGTACAAGCCTCCATAGCTCAGACACATACTAGTAGTCTCCTAAGCAAATTCAAAGAAGATCAATCGACGGTAGCTGGCGATACACCCACCACCTGATCCCGCTACAAGAACCGCTCCGATTGTTTCTTCCTCCATAGATCCGACACGTACCTGTAATCTCCTAACCTTGTCTGAACCACGAAAATTTGTGTGACATTGAAGATGGACGGTGAGGATCGGTTGGAGGAAGACGTAAAAAGTCAGAAGGTCGAGCGGTAGGGGTGGCCAAGCCACAATCTGTTGAGATCGCCACAGTCGTTCAATATGAAAACTTTGAATGAGGGAGGAAGGAGGGCGGCTTCCTCTTCTTGTGTCAGGCTAAGCTTGGGACAAGCTTTTATCTGCAATTCCTTGAGCGAAGTGAAGTTTTCAAATCTCTTGAGAGGCATCCGCATGAGTTCATTACATCCTTCTACATGAATGGCTTCAATATCTGAAAGATTCTGTGACAGCAACCCTTCTTCTAAGCTTGCCAAATTGTTGCATTCACTGATTCGTAAGTATGAGAGAGATGATGTCGTTTGATTGTATCCGCTTCCATTTGTTTCTAGTTCCCGTAGGCTTGGCAGCTCTGTTGACCCAACTTTTTCTAGTGTTAAATGTGTAAGCGAAGGAGGGAGAGGAGGTAACCTCTCGAGCTTAGGGCATTCAGTGATAAAAAGTCTTTGTAAGCTTGGAAATAGCTCGCTACCGTCAATCCAACACCACCCTTCACATGCCGACATGCCGCCGATCCAGAGTCTTTCCAAGCTAAGAAAACACTTGGATATAGCTTCAGTGCTAAAGAACCCATGACCTATCTGTTTCACTGCTGATATCTTCAGAATGTTAAGAACCTTAAGACATGGAACTCGTCCAAGATTATTAGGAAGCTCCTCGAGTGCCTCCAGGTCACGCAGTACTAGCGTCTCTACCCTTGGAAGTAGTATATTTTTTGTAGCACCGTAGAAAGAAAAATCAATATGTTTTAACATAGACATCCCACACATGCATAGAGACTTGAGACATGGAAGTGAACCAAGATCAGGGAGCTTCTCTAAAACTGGCAAGTCCATCAGTTCCAGCACTTCTAGCACAGGGAACGGATCATTTTCTGTGGCATGAACTGATGCAAACCCAATGTGTTTCAACAACCGCATTTCTTTCATGCGAAGAAACTTGAGACGAGGAAAATGTCTTAGAAAGGAGAACTCTTCCAACGCATGCATGTGCATCAACTCCAACTCTTCTAGCATAGGAAACAAGGAATTTTCTATGCCACAAGATGCTGCAAAATCAATGTGTTTCAATAACTTTATTTTTGTCATTCGAACGACTCTCAGACAAGGAAATTGTCCAAGATTGAGAAATTCTTCCGATGCATTCATGTTCGTCAGCTGTAGCTCTTCTAGCATAGGAAATAATTTGCTCTCTCTAGAACCACATACCTCAAAACATGATTTCGAGAACCACATGCTGCTCTCTATGTGGAAGACCTTGAGGTGCGGCAGCAATGCAGTGCAGGAAATATCTTTCCAACTCTCACAGTTACTCAACTCAAGTCTTTCCAAGTTGGATAATTCCTCCTTTTTCATCCAGCTGGGTGATCTGGCACCACAATACCTTCTGATCTTTAATCGTTTTAGCGACTCATGTGGTTGGAGTCCTTCAAGTACGTTTTCCATGACAACTAACTTGTTATCATCCAACTTGGGATCAAATCCCCATTCCAACTCTAGAGCATCAAGGTACTCTTTGTTCTTCATTTGAGCCTTTTCAGCCTCTTCTTTACTTTCAACATTCTCCAGATTAGTAACTTTGAGTTTCCCATGAAGCTGCTTCAAACCACTTAGCTCTGTGATCTTGAATCCAACTTCCTTTCGTACTTGGAATTCAGACAATTTTTGAAGAGAGGTTAGCCCCCTTATCATTTTTATCTTTACAACTATTTTATTTTCAACATCAAGATTCCTCAAGTTAATCAGCTGACTTATATCTTCTGGAAGAGAGATTAGTGACTTGCTATGTGCTTTCAGTGTTTGCAAATTGTAGAGTTTACACAGTGATTCAGGCAATTTTCGTATGAAATTGTAAGAAATGTCCAGGTACCGGAGATGCACCAATTCACCAACACTAATAGGCAGCATCCGCAAGCGACAACGAGACAAAACCAATACACGAATGCTTCTTAATTTTTGATAAAGCCAATGGGTGGTGACTTTAAATGTAGGCATCTAAAGAATAGAGAATGTAATTTCTTGAATCTAGACCTCAAATATTTTGTCTGTACGAACCCTGTTTCAAGTGCTAGATGACGGAGGGTGGTTGATATCTTATTCGACTTGCCATCATTCGTCCTACTTATTTCGTCCACAGAAACCGACTGTGTTAGATCATGTATGAGATCATGCATCACATAATAATGCCCCAACCATGACGTTTCTTGTTGAAACAAAGACATGTTGACCAACTCATGAAAATACTTACTTGCTACATCTTCCATCCTCTGATTTCCTTGAGCTACAACGAACCCTTCGGCCATCCACATTCTTGTTAATTCAATTTCTGAAAACTTGTAATCCTTTTGAAAGAGGGAACAGAAGGCAAAACACCGCTTGAGAGGTGCACTAAGATATTGATAGCTCAGTTGTAGGACTGGAATAATATCATTTTTATTCTGTTGCAATTCCCATACCTCGCTCTTCATTATACTTCTCCAGTAGTGTGGGTTCATGTTGGATCCTAACAAGTTTCCCACTGTTTTTGCTGCTAGTGGCAAGCCCTTCAACTTTGAAGCTATAATTCTCCCGATTTCCTCAAGTTCTGGGTACTCCTCAGGTTTGGAAGGACCAAATGCACATTTCTTGAACAGCTCCCAAAATGATATTTTATCTAAATCGCCAAGAACAATCGCCTCCACTGTACCAATTTTGTCAGCAATGCTCTTGCTCCGAGTTGTCACTATGACCTTGCTTCCTGCAGCAGCATCCTCGAATGGTGCACACAACTTTCTCCACTCCTCCTCGTCTTCATTCCATACATCGTCGAGGACTAACATAATCATCTTAGACGCAACATTCTCTTTCAAAATGTTTTGGAGAACATCTAACTTCATTTGCGAAGAATGTTCAGTCTTGGTTACAGACTCGATGATCTCCTTGGTGAGTCTTTGCACATTAAAATTCTCGGACACACAAATCCAAATCTTGAGGCCGAAATGGTTCTGAATCTCTTTATCCTTGTAAACAAGCTGAGCTAGAGTAGTCTTCCCAACACCTCCTATTCCGACAAGAGGTATGACCGAGAAGCTACTGCCCTTGTCACTTGCTGATGCTGACTCGTCTGTTGATCTTAGTAATAGCTCTATTATTCTCTTTTGCTCTTCCTCTCTGCCCAGCACTTTGCTGATCAAGAAAGAGCTTGTTTCTCGTGTGGCCGACGCCAAATCAGATTGATACTGCCCATCAGATGCATCCGCTTGTAATAATTGGCACATTTCCTTCATGTCAGCATAAATACAATCCAACTTTTTCTGGATCTTGTTCAGTCTTTTGACAGAATCACTGAACAATTTAGCTTTGGCGTTCCTAATAGCTCTAGAAATGCGGTTACCCGCCATGTGACTTGCCTCTTCTTCAATCTTTTGCTTCATGCCATGGAACGTCAGGTCATCGAGGAAGTCTTCGGCGTCGTAAGCGGCATCTTGGAGTTGCTTCATCATCTCGACTAACCTTGCGTCCCTGTTCCATCTCATCCCTGCCTTGTCGACGATCGTGTGGATGTTAAGCAGAGATCTTTGTAGCTTCTGCAAGTCATCGTCCTGAAGGCCGTGCAGCTTTCCTCTCAGCGACGATGTGGACACCCTGTCGACAAGCATCCTGATGACAGGCTTGGCTAGCCATCCTCCGACTGCTAGCGCTGCTGCACCCTCCATTGGATATATTTTAGAACAGAGCCTTATTTCACGAAACCGATCCCCAATTCACAAGAGAGAAGGGATTGTAGCTGTGTGAATGAAAGAGTCCTGATTCGAATGAGCAACAAAAATAGATCTTGGCTACTCCGCTGACTTCAAAGTCCTGAATTATTGGAGACAACATGGACTCCACTCCAATAATAGAGCCTAGACGACACTTTTTCTTGGATTGAGAAATAGAGGATTTGACCTTTTTCATGAAGTGTTAAAGATGACAATATGCTCGCCTTAGAAACAATTCTTTATGCCTTGTTAGAGGTGGTTAAGAAAGAAAATTTTAAATTGCATATTCTTAATCTGTTTAGACATAAAATAATCATAAATGAAAGGTGTGGATTCTTTTTTAATATTTTAATCTATCTAAAATCAAACAAAATGAATTTATTTTTCTTCCTTTTTATCTTTGCCTATATCCCTCTTGTGACGTCGCGAGATATTGTTCACGGCTATAATAACTTTAGGATTCTCAAATACTTTTGACCAAAAGCTTTAGGTGATCCTATAGAACCTAAGGTTTCTAAATTTATCAAACACTTTTGATCAAGGCTACTTAATTGGAATCACATCAAATCGATTGAGTAGTTGACTGATAACCAATAACTATCTTAGCTAAAAAATATTTGATGACCTTGTATATGACTCAAATTCAAACAAATAAATCAACACAATATCAACAAACTTAGGAAAATATAGGAATACAATAATGTCAATTTGGCACGATTAAGCACTTTGGTAAAAAGTATTTGGTGATTTATATGACATAAAATTCAAGGAAAAGATAACATGGACAACCTCAAAGTGTGAGAGTGTCAATATAGAGTTCAGATCATTTGATCCGTAATCCCTGATTTCAAATATGTCAATTACCTTTGGATAAATACGTTTGGCCAATAATGCTAAATGATCTGAGAAGGCTTAAAATTTGAATATATATATATACAGAATTGCTATGCTGCGGACAAAACAGTGCGGACCGCTGCGGACATGCCTTCCTGATCGGTCACCAGTCCGATCAGGGAACCTCCTGATCGGTCTCTGGACCGATCAGGGAACCTCCTGATCGGTCTCTGGACCGATCAGGGAACCTCCTGATCGGTCTGTAGACCGATCAGAAAATGATCAGGAGTCCCTGATCGGTCCAGAGACCGATCAGGAGGTTCCCTGATCGGTCCAGAGATCGATCAGGAGGTTCCCTGATCAGACTGGTGACCGATCAGGAAGCATGTCCGCAGCGGTCCGCACGGCTTTGTCCGCAGCATAGCAATTCTGTATATATATATATCCTAAGAGAACTCCAAATAGTACAAAATATATATCCTAAGAGAACTCCAAATAGTACAAAGCTACTCAATCAGTACATATGTTTATACGTCTGTCAAACACTAGTCTAATAGCATCCTCAATGGAGTGTTAAATAGTTATTATAATATTCATTTAACACCTTCTTTCCATTGTGAGTAGACTTATATATAATGTGCACTCATAAGAGAGAGGAGAGAGAGTGTTTAAAGGTTTGAACATCCTCTCTCTCAATTTTTTTTTTCTTTTTTTTTAATTGTAAAATTTTTAATATTATTTTAAAAAAATAGTAAAATTATTTTTTTACAAGTAAACTTATTATTAAAACTAATAATAATAATTTAAATATTTTAAAATATATTTATTTAATATGATATAATTTTAAGATGAGTCAGTGGACGGTGGAGCTGTGTTAATATTAAAAGGGATGTGAGTGATAGAGATATATTTTTATAATAAGTATATGATAGCGGACCCCATATCTTTTGATGAGATGGTTAATATTATAATGGTAATACATTATGAATGCTTTGAGGGGGAGGGGCAAGTAACTGCAAAAGATTTTTTTTGTCCTTCCTTGTGTGGGTGCTGCCGTGCTGCAATGAATTATCATTTTTATTGCTGCAATGAAGTGATTTATCATAAACAAAATGTTATCATTCTTCTCTTTTTATCTTTTTCACCTTTTGAATCTTGGAAACAGAGGAAGGCTAGTGTGCAATTGTTGGGATCCCTCGCTGAGAAGGATCAAATATTAATTTGTATGTAGCCATAAGTGGGATAAAGATACAATCATAATAATATAGTTTATAGTAGATACAGTAGGCGGCATCTTTCCTCAGTGGACGTCAAATCCCTTGTTAAAACAGATGGAATTAAACAAACATAGTAAAGGATTATTAAGAGGAATTAGCAGTTTCTGAGTCAAGTTATAAATGGTCGGCCAATGTAAAAGTTTTCAGTCATGACGGTGATTGATTTTCAGGCCTATGCAGAGCACATAAGATCTGTTGATAAATTAATAAGTTGGGATGTTTTAATTGACTTAGTGGAAGAGAAATAATAGGATAATGATTGTAATGTGGTGTTAGTGGGTTAATGAGTTGGCATGTTTTAATTAGTAATTGAGTTAGTGGTGGAAAAGTAATAGGATAATAGTTGTAATATGGTGTTAGTGGTTAACGTTGTAGTGTTAGTGGAGTTAGTGGTTTTTTAATAAGTGTGATGTATTTGCCTATAAATAGGATATGTAATGATTAATGAATGTCTGTGAATTTTTTTTTATCCTCTCTTTGTGTTCTCCACTCGTCTATTTTTCTTATTAGTGGTATTGGAGCGATATTTCGAAGAGAGTTGTCTTCCAAAAGTTTTGCACAACCTGTCATTCCTCGATTTGATGGTCACTATGACCATTGGAGCATGCTCATAGAGAATTTCTTAAGATCCAAAGAATATTGGACGGTCGTGATTTTTGGAGTAGTAGAACTGATAGAAGGTGTTGCACTAATAGATGCGTAATTGAAAGATCTTCAAGCAAAGAATTATCTCTTCCAAGCTATTGATCGCTCAATCTTGGAAACCATTCTCTGCAAGGATACCGTCAAGATTTCTAGAATTCTATAAAAAAAAAAAGTACCAAGGTATAACAAGAGCTAAGAGGCAATAGCTTCAAACACTTCGTTCGGAGTTCAAAATGCTTCGAATAAAATTAGGAGAATCAGTTTCAGATTATTTTTTAAGAACGATGGTAATCATCAACAAAATGTAGATCCTTGGCAACAAGACAGAGGATGTTCTCATCATAAAAAAAAAAATTCGATCTATGACACCAAAATTTAGTTTTATTGTCTGTGTCATTGAAGAAGCAAATGATGTAAGTCTATTTTCAATTGATGAATTACAAAGTTCATTATTAGTTCATGAGCAGAAAATCAATAAATATGAAAAGGAGGAGCGAGCATTAAAGGTTTTCATAGAAAATCACTCTACAAATTAAATGGTAGAAGTGATAAAATTAATTTAAGAGAGATTGTTGATAAAATTAGTGTATTAGTGGGTTGATAAGTTGGCATGCTTTAATTAAGTTAGTGGAAGAGAAATAATATGATAATGGTTGTAATATGGTGTTAGTGGATTGATGAGTTGGCATGTTTTAATTAGTAATTGAGTTAATGGTGGAAAAATAATAAGATAATGGTTGTAATGCGGTGTTAGTAGTTAACGTTGTGGTGTTAGTAGAGTTAGTAGGTTTTTGAATAAGTGTGATGTAGTAGTCTATAAATAGGATATATAATGATGAATGAATGTATGTGAAAATTTATTTTTTATCCTCGTGTTCTTGACTCGTCTATTTTTCTTATCAAGATCACCTCAAAGCACAAGTAATGACATTAAAGAAGTTGGTAGAAATTAGATAAAATCCAAAATACGTTCCTATTTTCTGTTGATGGATAGAGTTCAACTGATTTTGAGAATCACAACCAGGAAGTAAATTGGCTAATGGAACGACTGAAAGTCTCATGATAATCATGCACTAGAAGAATGCACAGTAGTTAAATAACAAGTTATAGCATCAACACTCCTAACAAAGAAGAATGTCAACTAAAAACAGTGTGTACAGGAACTCACCCCCAAACAATTGGGTTGTTAGCTCTTCGAATTTGAATGGCAAGTCTAAGAATTCCCTTCCTTAGGATCCTTTTCATGCATCTTAAACTGATTATTATCGAAATAGCATGCCCAAGTTTCTTTGATCTCTAGTCAACTCATTCTCAAATCTTCTTTTTCCAATATAAACTGAGTGGTACAAGAAAAAAGTCTAACAACAATAGTTTTTCACCGTTGTCGTAGCCCCTTTAGAACTGTTGTTAAAGGTCATGTTGTTAAAAGGGGTACTCAATGACAACAGTTTAAAAATGTTGTCTTTGAAGCCGAAGACAACGGTTTTACAACAGTAAAAAACCGTTGTCTTTTTTTAGATAAAAAATAAAAAAAAATAATATAAAATTTTCTAGTATTATAAATCATTTAAAATATAAAATTTGAAAATAAAATTTAACATATAATTTTCTAACATTCAAAAATAATATTTACAACATTCTGAAGAAATTTTATAAGCATCTAACATAATGACAAGTACCGACACAAATAAAACAAAGGTAGACCAATACAACAACATGAGATTTTCTACTTAGATGTCGATGAAGAGGCAGCACTATAGCTCCCATTATTCCTTAACCTGCTAAAGTCTCCATTTTTTTAGCTTTTTGGCATTCTTCCCAGTACCATTGAGGACTCTTGCTCAAATAAATATATATATATATTACAAATTAGAAACCATAATTGTCTACCTAATAGATTGATATAAAGTCTTGCTGATATAACTTCTTAAGCTTTTGTAAATTTATTTCAACCCCTCTTTGGCTTCAACACCTGGCATGAAAAGTGTAAAACCATGAATAAGATTCTAAATTTAATAACTATAAACATCAATAAAGGGCTACTAGTTTAGAAAATCTATAACTTATCATAGATTGCTAGTCGTTCTGTGCCGATTCTTGCCAACTCTAATACCAATATGCCTAGAAAATTAGTCAAAGGACTACATAACATTATAAAGAGTACGAGAGAACATAACTATGTATTATCGAGGAAATGAAATAAAAAAAGAGAAACCTTCTCATGAACAAATAAACTAGTATGACCATGGCTCCATCTTCTACTGTGTACATTACCAACCCTAACATCAAAACCACTATCTGCAAGGATGAAATCTAGTGACTACTTAAATGAATTCATGAACTATATGTCTTCACCCTACTCACATGAGAAGACAAAAGAACAATAATCTGAAAATAACATGAACAAATGTTCAAATTTGAGAGACATCCACATCAAAAGGATTTGAGTTAATACCTGAAAAGACCATGTTGGAGGAAAACCGGAGGGTCATGTCTTTCTCCCAAAGTATTTTTCCCATGATGAACATGTTGAACGGACAAAAGATAACCATCTTTAGTCTCAACCTGCAATTTTCACTAGTCCATCAACAGTTGGAGTTGTGTTTTGGGAAACCAAAGAAAAGCTTTTTTGTATGCTAAACCATCAAGCTAGATAGTATCATCAAAAGAATCACTTAATTTTGTGCTAACTAATCATATTCATGTAAGTATAATGGAAAAACTAATAACATAGCAAGGTTTATAATGTAACTTAATAGGGGCTAAGTTACAACTTATGAAAATTGTTTGGCCTATAATAAATAATGAAGTTACAATCAGAAGAAAGGCTTATATGCCCTACAATTAGAATAATAAAAAATAGTCTGCAACAAGAAGCTATGTATAAGATAACAAGTGGATTAAGTTGCAATCATAAACAACAAATTGTCATTATTTTCATACATTACTTTATTGAAGCAGTTATTTCTTAATTGGATGCTGCATATTTTAATCTTGTTAGATGTGTTTCATTCATTATTTCTAATACATGCATAATGCCAAGACCAATGGTCATAGCTAAAGAGTTTCAAATAAATTATACGCCTATGTAATCATAAAAAATTAGAGCACATTATCATTATTGCTAAAAAAAAAGAGAAAAGCAATAATTTTCCCACACTAGAAAATGGAGGAAGTTTGCTAAAGGTTAAAGCTAGTGCCAATAATTTTCCTACACTAGAAACAAAATAATAGAACAAAGCAACTTAAAAGTGCAAGTACATACAATAGAAGCAGCATTCACTAGTTACTACAATAACAATAAAACAAACAAAATAGAGAAAAATCCAAACATTTGTAACTTTTGCTCTGCTCTGTTTTTTGATGTCTTTTGGATGTTAAAAGTTAATTGTGTTATACAGGTTCTTGATCATTAAAATCAATCTACTGTTCACCATCCACATTGATCGAACAAGGTAATAAAGCAAAGCTATTGCAGAGAAGATGGAAGCTCTTGATGAGAACAGAGCAGATGTATTCGCAAAGACGGAGGACGATGTAGGTGGCAATGCCACCGATGAGGTCGTATGTAATTGAGCAGGTGAGGGGCATCAAAATGATGGTGATGAAGGCGGAGATGGCTTCCCTCATGTTCTCCCATTCCACCTCTACTACCATCTTAATCATCAGCACGCCCCCAACACCAGCGGCGACCCCATTGCCCAAGCCGGAATCGATGCCAGAAGTGGCATCAAGAAGAACAACAGCACGAAGTTGCCCGCCACCATCAGGGCCATCATCCCTATCCTTCCCCCTTCCTTTATCCTCTTCGATGAGTGATTTCAGTGTTCCCAACTACGAGCCCTGCAACAAACTATGATGGAAGGGCCCATGCTGGATCGGAAGGTCACCATGGCCAGGATACGCTTCTCTTCCTCCCCTATTGCTACTCCAGGTTGAGCAACGAACGACCGCTGCAAGAAGCCCGCCTCGCGAGCAGCCCACCTAACGAGCGTGAAGACGAAGGCAGTGAATATTTTGGCAATGAAGAGAGGAAGTGGGGAAGAGGAATGGTTTGGCGATGGAGACAAAGGCGCTCGTTAAAGTTTGGGCCTGAACGGGTTTTAGGTTTTAGGTCTAAGAGCAATTCTAACCGGTGCCCTTTTACACCATTATGGTGTAAAAGGGACATCATATTTTCTCCAACTGGTGCCCTAAAACTTGCACTAAAATGGTGCAAGTACGGATTTTATTATTATAATATATTATATTCTTAAATTTATATTTTAAATATTCTTAAATATTATAAATTGATATTATTTAATTTAATTTATTATGTAAATTTTATATATTATAAATTTATATTAGTTATTAACTTAAATAATTAATATTTAAAATATTTGTTAGATTATCAATATATTAAAATTTATAATATTGATAATTTCATAACAAACACACAATTAAACATTTAAAATTCCAAAATACATAACACATAGTCTATCATACAATTTAAAGATGCCACAAACACTAAAATAAACATACATTTAAATAACTACAATAACATTGCAATACTAAACAAATTAATGTTTAATATTCTGGCAAATTACCTCCTAATAAACCACCGAAGTAATCATAAAATTTACCGGAATCATTCAAAGGATCTTGAGATCCTTGTTCTTCTTCTTAAGACGAATTGATCCTAGATCCTTCTCCTTGATGTGGAGTTGATTGAGATTTTTGGTTTTCAGTCCTCTTTTGCATAATTCTTACTTGTTCACCACGAATAAATTCACGCATTATCGAATCAGCAATGATATTCAAATCTTTGAATAAAATTTTATTCTCTTCCTTGAACATAGTAACATTGGTACTTCGATCCAACGCCGCAACAAGTTCGTCATTATGTGAAACTATTTTACTGAATTGTTGTTCATTCTTTCTCTTCAGTTTTGCTTTCTTCACCCCAATAGGTCGTTTAGTTGAAGTACCACCACTGTCTGAATCAGTGATGTTAAGATTAAACGAAGAGACATGTGGAGATGAAGGTGAATAAACATCTTTCTCGAGATTATATGATTGAGAATAATCAGCTTGAGCAGTTTGTCGTTGCACTCTTGTAGATGCAGCTTTGACGTTGTCACTGTTGAATTTCTCAATACCTTGAAGAATGCTCCACACATGTCCAAATTTGAAGCCCTTTGAGTAATTAGGGTCTTGTACTAATAACATTTGAGCACGATTCATCTGTAAGAAAATAATACAATTATGAAACAAAATTAATAACTAAATTAGATATTGAAAACAACTTGGATAGTTTACAAAAGAAATAATGAAAACAACTTACAATATCTTCCTCTGATGCTCCACTTGGATTCAATTCTTCGATTTATCGTATGCAACCCTTCAATTTGGAAACAACAGCAATCATAGTATTCATTCTTTTTTGTAATGATCTTCTCGGTCGCTTTGAATTTTTAAAATTTGGATCTTGATTATACTCTATCTCAACTCTTGCCCAAAATTGATCCTTTTTTTGGTTGATTCCTATGATTGGATTTTGAGAAATATGAAGATAAACATGACATAAATGTTTATCTTCTTCAACTGAGTAGGATGATGAACGAGAATTTGAACTCATTTTTTTCAAGAGTAAAGGTGCATTGTGATGGCCATGTCTAGTATGTCATTATATAGGAAAAAATTATGTGCATTGTATAAGATTTATGTGCATTGTGATGTTCCGTTACCTGTAAAAATAATAGTGTTGTGTGTGCATTATAATGTCCCATCTTCTGAAATAATTATAATAGTGTGTGCATTGTGATGTCCCGTCGCCTGCAAAAATAATAATGTTGTGTGTGCATTGTGATGTCCCATCTCTTAAAAAAAATAATAGTGTTGTGTATTCATTGTAATGTCTCATCTTCTAAAATAATTATAATAGTGTGTGCATTGTGATGTCCCGTCATCTGCAAAAATAATAGTATTGTGTGTTCATTGTAATGTCCCATCTCTCTTGAAATAATTATCATGGTGTGTGCATTGTGATGTCCCGTCGCCTGCAAAAATAATAATGTTGTGTGTGCATTGTGATGCTCCATCTTCTGAAATAATTATAATAGTATGTGTATTGTAATGTCCCGTCATCTGCAAAAATAATAGTGTTGTGTGTTCATTGTAATGTCCCATCTCCTGAAATAATTATCATGGTGTGTGCATTGTGATGTCCCGTCGTCTGAAAAAATAATAATGTTGTGTGTGTATTGTGATGTCCCATCTTCTAAAAAAAATAATAGTGTTGTGTGTTCATTGTAATGTCTCATCTTCTGAAATAATTATAATAGTGTGTGCATTGTGATGTCCCGTCATCTGCAAAAATAATAGTGTTGTGTGTTCATTGTAATGTCTCATCTCTCTTGAAATAATTATCATGGTGTGTGCATTGTGATGTCCCGTCGCCTGCAAAAATAATAATGTTGTGTGTGCATTGTGATGTCCCATCTCCTGAAATAATAATAATGATGTGTGCATTGCGATGTCCCTTCATCTACAAAAATAATAATGTTGTGTGTGCATTCTGATATCCCATCTCTTAAAAAAATAATAGTGTTGTGTGTTCATTGTAATGCCCCATCTTCTGAAATAATTATAATAGTGTGTGAATTGTGATGTCCCATCACCTGCAAAAATAATAGTGTTGTGCATACATTATAAATACATACCATAACTGAAAACAATTCAATCACATTCTTCATCTCAAAAAATGAGTGCTAGATATGAAGGTACATCAAATTTGTCATCCTCAAGCTCTGAAGATGATGATATATTTGAATCACACAGAAGGCTTATCACTCAAGCGATCTACCGAAACAATCAGGTCATTTTGAAACATCTGAGTGAAGAAAGCAACAAAGGCAAACATCAAGGATCTATTCCTGGTCACATAGTGATCAATCGTAATAGAGAAGCTGCTGATCGTAATCTATTCAATGATTACTTTGCCGAAAATCCTACATATAATGCTGCAATGTTTCGAAGAAGATTCTGGATGGGAAGAAATTTATTTATGCGTATTTTTAACGAGGTTAGAAATCATGATGATTATTGTGCCGAAAAGAGACGGAGTTGGAAAACTTGGTTTGTCAGGTTTACAAAAAATGGCAGCTGCATTTCGAATATTGGCATATGGTGTACCGGCAGACGCTACTGATGACTACATCAAAATAGGAGAATCAACTGTCATAGAAAGTGTGAAAAGATTTTGTCGTGCTGTTGTTGAAGTATTTGGAGGACAATACCTGCGATCACCCAATGCTAATGATGTTGCTAGACTTCTTCATATTGGTGAGCAGCGTGGTTTTCCTGGTATGTTGGGTAGTCTAGATTGCATGCATTGGAGGTGGAAAAATTGCCCAACAGCATCGGCTGGGCAATATTCTGGTCGTAGTGGAAAGCCAATAATTATTCTAGAAGTTGTAGCTGATTATGATCTTTGGATATGGCATGCATATTTCGGTTTTCCTGGATCTAACAATGACATTAATGTTTTGGAGTCTTCTCATCTTTTTTCTAACCTTGCTCAAGGTATTGCTCCCCCTGCTCGTTATGTCATTCAAGGAAAAGAGTATAACATGGGTTACTATTTAGCTGATGGTATATACCCAAAATGGTTTACACTTGTTCAAACAATTCAAGATCCAAGCAGTACAAAGAATAAGTTGTTTGCAATGAAACAAGAGGCATGTAGAAAAGATGTTGAGCGAGCATTTGGTGTGCTCCAATCACGCTTTGCAATTGTTGCAGGACCTTCACGTTTTTGGCAGAAAAATATTTTGCATGATATAATGACTTCATGTATTATTATGCATAATATGATAATTGAAGATAAGCGCAATACGAATACCTCAATTGTTGATCAAGGTGAAGTCTCGTCGACTGCAGATGTTGATACAGCAGTAGATGACAATATCCGATTTCAAGAGTTTCTTGCTAGATATGAAGGAATCAAAAATAAAAATGCTCACTTTGCCCTTAGAAATGTATTAATTGTGCATTTGTGGGAACAATTTGGTAATTCTGATAATTAAGGTTCATAATGATGTATTATTAATGAAGTGTTATTTGTATTATTAATAAAGTGTTATTTGTTTTGTGAAAATATTTAAAAAATATTATCTAAATTGTTTATGATTGTGTAATATCTTTAAATATTAAATATTAGTATGTTTATTAAATTATTTCTAACAAAATTACAAAATACTAATTTTAATTTTCTTGTAACTAAAAACATAATATCATAAAAATTAGTTATCATGTACAATAATTTTTTTAATTTTAATAGTAATTATTATCGTAATAAAAATATTTAACAAATTAATATGTATGTTGATAATAAATTATAAGATGGGAAAAAGGAATATTCTAAAGAATATTTCTTTTAGTGTAGGAAATGGTGTGCATTGGTTGGAGTTGGAAAAATTTTTGGTGCTCAAATGACACCAAATTGATGTTGAAAGAGCACCAAAATAGATTTTATGGTTGGAGATGGTCTAAGGAATAAAACTTAAGAAAAACAAATATAGAAAAAGAAATAAAATAAGTATAAAAATATTTCAAAGACAAACCAAAACCATTGTCGTAAGTTATAGTGTATGATTTAAAAATTCATAAATTTTTAATAATATTAAATTTATTAAGTAAAATAAATTAAATTTATTAAGTTTAAGTTTGCATGTTGTTAAAAGAATACGTATGTGAGAAAATAATAATAATTTTTTCAAGATAACGTCATTGTCTTAAATTTCAAAATATGCACATAGATAATAATTTAATAAAACTATTATTATTACTATGTAAGTAACGTTAATAGACAACGATTGACTAAAGTCGTTGTCGTAGACCCAAAAAAATAAGCTCATAGACACAGTTTTAAAAAATTATTGTCTTTAACATACATAAGACAACGGTTATTTAAAAATTGTTGTCATTTTTATAAAAAAAACTGCCAACAACAATGGTTTTCAATAAAGCTGTTGTTAAATTGAAAACGACAACAATTTTTTAAAAATCGTTGTCTATTGAGTGTTGTTAAATCCCAAATTTCTTGTAGTGACGTGCGTGCTCGGTGTGCACCAAAACGACCACTATAATTTGCATGCCATGGCATTCCTGCTTCAACTGCATGCCATTGTCTTGCAGGCTAATTGGCATCCTCATCATTACTCTCTGTCATGCCTCGCGACTGACACAGTGTTACTTTCAAACCCAAAATTCAAAAATAACCAGCCTCATTAGTATTGTAATTGCCAAAGAAAATCAGTCTTTTTATTCTCAAAATAAACGGTACACTGTTTTCACCATTCGAACAAATTAAATTATATTCACTTAAATTTTGAGTTCATTATTTTAGTAGAATTCTAATCAGTAATTGGAGTCGATTCACCATCCCCATAACTCAACTTACTCTCGATCATCGATCTCATTCGTGGTTCCAATTTCGTCTCTAACTGAAACGGATTGTAAGAGGTGAGTGATTTGGAAGTCACTCAATAAGTGGGGGATAAAGCACAAATACTATAGTTCTTGAAAAGTGGTAGTTTTTTCAAAGGTAAAATAACTAAAAATCTCAACACAGATGTCAGTGTAGACACTAAAATTAAATCATGTTCCTCATGTCTTAAACTGATATCAACCCTATAAAATTACCCCTCCTTGAGGAGAGGTCGGTAATAAGTAGTAATTCAGTAATCACTAGTATTCAGAATACGTATTCCCATCATTTAGTTCATGATCAATTTAGTACCTAAAATCTTATAATGATAGTAATCAGTAATAATCCAACAATTGGTAATAATAGTAGTGAAATAAAATAATTTTCAGAAAATAAAACTATCACTTTCGGAACTCATAATTTGCATAATAAATCCATTTACCGCACTCCTTAAATATTGATATGACGGTGACTTCTCCTTCCTTACCAAAATAATTTTACCGAGAATTTGTCTTGAGGATTTTCTTTCGATAGGTATATGAGTATTTATATGGGTGAAGTTTTGATCTCCTACTAACCCTTTATCTCCATATGCCCATGATCTCACTAACTCCCTTATCTCCACATCCCATGATTACCTCCATTGCTACCTTTATTTGGGAGTTACAACTCCTCTTATTTAACCGATCTTCATACTCTCCATATCATCCGTGTTAAGTTATTAAAGCTGATTTTTATTGGAAATAATTATTATTAACTGTCAATTAGGTAGCATATATTATTATGCTCTCTTTCCATAAAGTGGACTTAGTTTTTCAAGGGAGACTTGTTCTCTTTTTATGCTTCATGGGTGTAATTCAAGATTGGGGTTTTTAGAGTTTTTCATATTAGTAAAATTCCTCTGCTTGCTGTACGTTACTCTGTTATGTTCTCTGTTTCTTGATTGTTTCCTTCACAAGTTTGGTTCTAGATCTTGGGTCAGCAGGAACTAATTGTTGTACAGCTATTTTTGTTTCACATGGTATTAGAGCCACAAGGGTCATAGCGATTGGTAATTTCGTGTGTTAACAACCCTTGGTGAAGGATTCAGCCGGTGCCACAAATGGATCTGAGTGGTCGTGCTGGTTGGCTTGGTATTGAGTTGCTTAACCAGTCAAATTACAAGGTTTGGAGGAGTTGTACGGAGTCATATCTTGTTGGACAAGATCTGTGGGATATTGTAAATGGAAACAATAACACATGTCCAGAAGCCACGGCTGATAACTCGAACAATCTCAAGAAATGGAAGCAGTTAAATGCAAAGGCTGAGTTTGTCTTGAAGAGATTCATCATAGCTAGCATGTTTGATCATATAGTAACATGCAAATCTGCTCATGAGATATAGCAGACATTTGATAAGTTGTTCAATAAGAAGGATGAGGCTCGGTTGCAACACTTGGAAAATGATTTGGCAAAAGCTACTCAAGGTAATCTATCTATGTCAGAGTACTTCTTGAAAGTTAAGAATCTTTGTTCGGAGATTTCCTTGTTAAATCCAGAGGAAGCTATCTCAGAAGCTCGAATTCAGAGAAATATTGTTCGTGGACTAAGACCAGAATACATTCCATTCGTAACATCAGTCCAAGGTTGGGCTCAACAACCATCCTTAGAGGAACTAGAGAGCCTATCATCATCCCAAGAATCCTTGGCCAAGAAAATGGCTGAAGTCTCTTTGAAGGAATCAGAAGGAGCTGCTCTTGTAACGACGAAGAAGGATTATAGGGGGTGGAAAATAACAAGGATTCGATTTTTGACATTGAAAAAGATTATTCTCTAAATCAATCTGGTAGGAAAAGCATCCAGTGTTATCGATGTGGAAAAATTTGTCATATAAAGAAGAATTGTCGAGTAAAGCTAAAGGAAGGTAATGTGGCTGGTACTAAACTGATTGATGATGAAGAAGATTGGCGAAAATGCATGCTTTATGGCTGAAAATAAGACTATCGATGCTATGAACTCAATCAATTTTGACAAGGATTGGATTGTTGACTCAGGCTGTGGGAATCATCTCACTGGGAATGACACAAAATTCTCTAACCTTAAACATTATAGCGGTCGTCAAGCTATTGTTATAGCTGATAATACAGTCCATCAAGTGAAGAATCAAGGCATGGTGATCATAAATGGAAAGCACCAAGACCCGATAATGCTTGACAATGTGTACCATGTTCCACGCATGCGTAAGAATATGTTTTCAGTGGCAAATGTTGTTGATGCTGGACATTTCGTGCTATTCAGACCCCATGATATGAAGTTTCTCCGGGATATCAAGGAGTTGAAAGCTGATATGGTTCACACCGACAGGAGAGTAAATGATTATTTGTTTTGTCTACTTTAAATTTGTATGTGGAAAAGATGAGTAGCAATGATAATCCCGCTATTTGGCATGCTAGACTTGGGCATGTCAACATGGAGAAGTTAAAAGGCTATGGTGAAGATGGAATTAGTTGATGGGCTGCCTCAATTAAATAACTTCAGCGAAGGTCATATATGTGAAGGATGTTAGTATGGGAGGGCACATCTACTTCCTTTCGAAAGATCAATATCAAAGTGTGAGGGTCCTCTTCAACTCGTTCACAGTGATCCAACAAAGACTCCTTCCTTTTTTGGTTATTCTTACATGCTAATCTTTATTGATGACTTTATGAGATTTACTTGGGTCTATTTTGTCAAGCGAAAGTCTGAAGTCATGAATAGTTGAAGCTGAACTTGGTACCAAGATAAAACGGTTAAGGACAGATAACGGAGGAGAGTTCACTTCAAACGAGTTCTCATCTTTTTGCTGTGAAAATGGCATCAAAAGAGAGCTTTCTTGTGCTGACACTCCTCAGCAAAATGGAGTGACTGAGCGAAAGATTCGACATCTCACTGAGACTTGCAAGAGCTGGTTGCATGCAAAGAATTTTCCCAAGGCCTTTTGGGAAGAAGGAATGATGTGTGCAGCAAATGTTATCAACAGATTACCTCAGTCTCCAACAAACAAGAAGTCTCCTTACGAGCTCATGTTTGGGAAGAAGCCAAATGTCAAGCATATGAGGGTGTTTGGTTCCATTTGCTATGTCCATGTACCAGAATCTAAAAGGAGTAAATTAGATGCAAAGACAAGGAAATACATCTTTGTTGGATATGATGAAAGGAAAAAGGGCTGGAAGTGCTTGGATCCTACAAGTCATCGATTTGTAGTTTCAAGAGATGTCGTATTTGATGAAGTTTCATGGTATTATGGAGCTGCACCTGTATATGGAGATTCTAAAAGTTTCGAGAATAAATCAATAAATCTTCCCTGTCCGATAAACGATATCTCTAATTCTTCTTCATCATCCAGGGAGGGACAAAAAGGAAGAGAGGTCTTGAATCAGCCTCAATCTCATCATCAGCAAGAAGAACTTAGAGAGGAGCACAGTGAAAGGGGGAGTTCAAATCAATCTCAAGCACAACAAGAAGAAGAAATTATTGATGTTGAAAATTCTCATAGACCCCGGAGGAACATCACCAAACCAACTCGCTATAGAGATGAGAACTTTATTAGTACCTATTCTTGATTCTTCGCAAGCCCTGTTGATGATGATGAGCCATCGTGCTATAAAGAAGACAAAGAAATTGAAGAGTGGAAGTGTGCTATGGATGAAGAAATGGATACTCTCAAAAAGAATCAAACTTGGATGTTGGTTCCAAAGCTTGAAAATGTGGCACCTATATCATGTAAATGGGCATTTCGAGTTAAAAGAAAGGTCGATGGCAGTATTGACTCGTTCAAAGCAAGGCTAGTTGCTAGGGGTTTCTCTCAGAAATATGGAGAGGACTATGACGTAACTTTTAGTCCAGTGGCTAAAATGATTTCTGTTTGAGTTATATTAGCCATGACAGCCTCTTATAACTGGAAGTTGTGGCAGCTCGATGTGAGGAATGCCTTTTTGTATGAAGAGCTCGATCGAGACATCTATATGAAGCAACCACCCGGGTATGTTTCCAGCGATCATCCCAATTATGTTTGCAAGCTTAAGAAGACTCTTTACGGTTTAAAGCAAGCTCCAAGGGCTTGGTATGGGAAAATTTCTCAATATCTCAATTTCTGTGGGTACAAAGTGTTGGGGTTGCAAGGTTGCAAACATAGTCCCATATTGAAAACACATAGGAAATATCATGGGTGTATAAGAGAAAAGATATCTCTATTGGCATGAGGCCTTTTGGGGAGAGCCCAAGAGCAAAACCATGAGGGCTTAGGCCCAAAGTGGACAATATCATGTCATTGTGGAGATATCTAAATTCTTTTCGATCCTACAATTGGTATCAGAACCCGAACTGCCAGAAGGTTTAACCGCGGACTGTGCACAAGAGCTATGGTCTGATTGAGCCATGTGAGTACAATATTGATCTCGAACAAAAAAAGTGGGGGCTCCTATATTCGGATCAAGAGGACCAGACACCAGGCAGGAAGTCCTAGTTGTGGTTAGGCAAGGAAGTCTTAGTAGGTCAAGTGGACCGAGGGGCAGGAAGACCTGGTGGGTCGAGGATCAGACATGGGAAGCTTGTGGTCCTTTGTTTGAGGGAGGGATTGTTGGGGTTGCAAGGTTGCAAACATAGTCCCATATTGAAAACACATGGGAAAGATCATGTCTTTATAAGAGAAAAGACATCTCCATTGGCATGAGACCTTTTGGGGAGAGCCCAAGAGCAAAACCATGAGGTCTTAGGCCCAAAGTGGACAATATCATGTCATTGTGGAGATATCTAAATTCTTTTCGATCCTACAAGAAGCTTCTAACTCAGATTCTAGCTTGTTTGTTAAATGTAAAGGAGACTTGCATGTGGTTGTTTTTTTATATGTAGATGGCATGGTAATAACTAGAAACAATGAAAGAGAGATTGAGAAGCTACAAGATGAACTCTTTGTTCGCTTTGACATGAAAAGTTTGGGAGAACTTCGTCACTTTCTTGGCCTAGAAGTGGAAAATAGAGAAGATGGTATTTTTGTGTCTCAAAAAGGTTATGCCATGAAATTGGTTGAGAGGTTTGGTCAGAAGAAAAGTAAAACTAGAATGACCCCGCTTGATTTGGACACAAAACTCAGACGTGAAGAAGGTTCTCTTCTCCTAGATGCTCGGCCATATCATGCAGTTGTTGGTAGTCTCTTGTATCTAATCATTACAAGGCTAGATATCTCCTTTTCTGTTGGACTTATCAACAGATTTCTTTCCTCTCCAAGGAAGGGTCATTTAGAAGCTGCAAAGAAGATTCTGAAGTATGTACATGCAACTCAAGATATGGGACTTCTCCTTAAGAAGAATGCTGAGTTTTCATTGATTGGGTATACGGATGCAGATTTTGAAGGTGACTTGGATGATCGAAGGTCTACTTTGGGCTATGTTTTCTTTTGTGGTTGTACTGTAATTTCTTGGTGCAGTAAAAAACAAGCTTCTGTTTCTCTCTCAACTACTGAGGCTGAATACAAAGCGGCTGCTCTTGCTACACAAGAAGGTGTTTGGCTTCAGAGACTCATTGATGACTTGCATTTACCCATTGTCAAGCAAACTGCGATCTTCGGAGATAACAAGAGTACTATAAAGCTGGCAACGAATCCCGTATGTCATGCGAGAACAAAACATATCGAGTTGGAGGATCACTTTATTCGGGAAAAGGTTCTTGATGGAACAATCTCAGCATTAGAAGTACTGAGTCAAGAGAATATTGCTGATATCTTCACAAAATACTTCCCACAGCTGTATTTGAGTCCTTCTGCAAAAGACTTGGATTGGTTTCAAAAATCACTTTAAAGGTGGAGTGTTAAGTTATTAAAGCTGATTTTTATTGGAAATGATTATTATTAGCTGTCAATTAGATAGCAGATATTATTAGGCTCTCTTTCCATAAAGTGGACTTAGTTTTTCAAGGTAGACTTGTCCTCTTTTTATGCTTCATGGGTGTAGTTCAAGATTGGGGTTTTTAGAGTTTTTCATATTAGTAAAATTCCTCTGCTTGCTATACGTTACTCTGTTATGTTCTCTATTTCTTGGTTGTTTCCTTCACAAGTTTGGTTCTAGATCTTGGGCCAGCAAGAACTTGTTGTACAGCTATTTTTGTTTCACAATCCGATTCAGCTGTTGAATAGTTCTTCTTCCATCTTGTCCTCCTCATCTTCATTATCTTCATTTATCTTCCTCACCTTCATCTTCTCCTGCCATATTAGTGAGAGCAGAATCATAGGCAGCAGCTCTTCTGGGTGGCTTCTTATCCTTCTCCACAGCAGTCTTCTTCAACCATCCAAAGAACCACCAAGAGAGTCTCAAGAACCAAAATCAACTTCATCAGCATCATTTATCCAGTAAACCAAAATGATGGTTGTGTTCATGAATATAGAGTATGAGCTATCTTAAATCAAAATGCAGCTTTTCTTGATATAGGAAAACCATAAAAAGAGATAATCTTAAATCAGATTGGTTGTGTTCATGAATATTGACTATTGTATGATGAATCTATGATTCGTCTCCAATTATGCGATGAATCCATGGATTCGTTAAATAATGGTCAATATTTTTTAAAAAAAAAATAAATTTTCTAAAACTAGTTAATTGACTAAGAGAGTTTGGAATAACATGAAAGCAGTTCCTATGTGTTTGTCTACTTCTCCTTATTATATAAATATCTTCAAACATCAATTTGATGTAATATATATTTTTTCCATATCTAAGTTAATTATATGGACTTCAATGGACTGATAACTTAGTAAAAATATCAAAACGAATTATTGATTGAATATCTTAGAGTCATTTTGATGTTAAAAAATCACTGCTCTTAATATATTAGGTTAAATTGATATTTGAGGATATTTATATAATTAGGAAAATTAGAAAAAAAAAATAGGAATTAGTTTCATATCATTCTGGGCTCTCTAGGTTCATCAATCGGTTTCGAAAGAATTTATTTTTTTTAAACAAATATTGACTATTCTAAGATAAATCCACATATTCACCGGAGATTGGAAAATAAATTAAAAATTAAAAATAAATATATCCAAAATGACAGATGGACCTAGAGATTACATAATGATATGAAATTAATTTCTGTGTGTTCGTCTAGTTTTCCTGATTATATAAATATTTTCAAACATAAATTTGACGAAATATATTGAGAGCAGTGATTTTTTTAAACACAGATTATATTTTTTGTGCACATTCATATTAAAAAATTACTATCTCAATATATTTGATCAAATTGATATTTGAGGACATTTATATAATTAGAAGAACTGTATGAACACATATGAACTGATTTCATATCATTATGAACTCTTTAAATCCATCTGCCATTTGGGACACTTTTAAAATTTTTTTTAACAATTCTGCAATGAATCCATGGATTCGTCGCAAATTCTGCGATGAATCTATAGATTTGCCATAGATTTGAAAAAAAAATTAAAAATATAAATATGTTTGAAACCAATAGATGAACCTAGAGAGCTCGGAATCATATTAAATCATTTTCTATATGTTCATATAAATCTCCTGATTCTATAAATGCCCTCATTCATCAATTTGACATAATATATTGAGAGCTATTATTTTTTAATATGGATTAGATTTTTCAGATATATTCATGTTAAAAAAATTATTAATCTTAATATATTAGGTTAAATTGATATTTGAGAACTTTTATATAATCAAAAGAATAAGACGAATAAATTCAGTTAATAAATTGTAAGAAATGTCAAGATACCGGAGATGTACCAATTCACCAACACTCGTAGGCAGCATCAACAAGTCATAATGAGACGAAACCAATACACGAATGCTTCTTAATTTTTTTAATAAAGTCAAGGGGTGGTCACTTTAGATGTTGGCAGAATAGAGAATGTAATTTCTTGATTCTAGACCTCAATTCCTTTGTCTCTATGAACTCTGTTTAACTGCTAGATGACGGAGGGTGGTTGATATCTTATTGGAATTGCCATCAGTCATCCTACTTGTTTTGTCCATAGAAACCGACTGTGTTAGATCATGTATAAGGTCATGCATCACGTAATAATTCCCCCACAATGTTTGAAACAAAGACACGTTGACCAACTCATGAAAGTACTTACTTGCTACATCTTCCATCCTCTGATTTCCTTGAGCTACAACGAACTCTTCGGTCATCCACATTCTTGTTAACTCAATTTCAAAACACTCGTGATTCTTTTGAAAGAGAGAACAGATCGAAGACAAAATACCACTTGAGAGGTGCACTAAGATATTGATAACTCAGTTGTAGGACTGGAATAATATCATTTTTATTCTGTTGCAATTCCCATACCTCGCTCTTCATTATTCTTCTCCAGTAGTGTGGGTTCATGTTGGATCCTAACAAGTTTCCCACTGTTTTTGCTGCTACTGGCAAGCCCCTCAACTTCGAAGCTATAATTCTCCCGATTTCCTCAAGTTCTGGGTGCTCCTCAGGTTTGGAAGGACCAAATGCACATTTCTTGAACAGCTCCCAAAATGATATTTTATCTAAATCGCCAAGAACAATCGCCTCCACTGTACCAATTTTGTCAGCAATGTTCTTGCTCCGAGTTGTCACTATGACCTTACTTCCTGCAGCAGCATCCTGGAATGGAGCACACAATTTTCTCCACTCCTCGTCTTCATTCCATACATCGTCGAGGACTAATAGAATCCTCTTAGATGCAATTTCCTTTTTTAGAATGTTTTGGAGAACAGCTAACTTCATTTGCGAAGAATGTTGAGTCTCGGTTACAAACTCAATGATCTCCTTGGTGAGTCTTTGCACATTAAAATTGTCGGACACACAAATCCAAATCTTGAGGGCGAAATGGTTTTGAATCTCTTCGTGTTTGTAAACAAGCTGAGCCAGAGTAGTCTTCCCGACACCTCCTATTCCAACAAGAGGTAGGACAGAGAAGCCACTGCCGCTGTCACTTGCTGATGCTGACTCGTCTGTTGATCTTAGTAATAGCTCTATTATTCTCTTTTGTTCTTTCTCTCTGCCAAGCACTTTGCAGATCAAGAAAGGGCTTGTTTTGTTAAATATCAACTCCAATCCAAATAAAGGATAAAACTTATCCAATAAAAGATAAGAGTTATAGATAAGATTTGCTATTTAATTATTTATTTTTCTAATAGATAAAGATGACGACTTGGTAAAAGATAAAATTAAATGTGTGGTCAAGAGTGTTTTTCTCATTTCATGGATAAGAATTAGAATTTCAATGGCTAGGATTTAATTTAATTGAACGGTCCAGATTGTATGAAGAGTACTATAAATACTCTACCTTGTATTTAGTTTCATTCATCAATCAAGTATTAATTTGTGAGTCAAATTTTTTTGTTTTCCTTCTTTGTCTTAGAATTGTGAGTGATCCACAAAAAATGTGTTGTAGTGTTGTTATTGTTAGTGTAAGACAAGTAATTTATTTACTTGTTTGTTGGTCCAATTTTCAACAATTGGTATCAGAGCCAAGTTAATCAGGGATTATTCTTGGTGGAGCTATCTTAGATTGTGAGGAGTTTTATGCTTTACAAGTTTTTTAATCAAACTTGTTTGGTATAATCAAAGCTTTTCGACGTGATGGGGGACCTTCAAGTAGTAGGAGGTATCAAGAAGCTCAACAACAAAAACTACAACATGTGGGCAACATGCATGGAGTCTTACCTACAAGGTCAAGATCTTTGGGAGGTTGTTGGTGGTAGTGAAGCTACGCAGCCGACAGAAGACGCCAATGGCATTTTGCGAAAATGGAAGATTAAGGCAGGTAAAGCAATGTTTGCCTTAAAGATCACAATTGAAGAAGAAATGTTGGAGCACATCCGAGATGCCAAAACACCAAAGGAAGTGTGGGATATCTTTGCTACACTTTTTTCAAAGAAGAATGATACAAGATTGCAACTTCTGGAGAACGAGCTATTGTCAATAGCGCAATGTGACAAGACGATTGCCCAATACTTCCACAAGGTGAAGTTGATATGTCGCGAAATTTCAGAGCTAGATCCATCAGCTCCTATTGGGGAAGCAAGGATAAAAAGAATAATTATTCATGGTTTGAGGCCAGAATATCGAGGATTTATTGCTGCTATACAAGGATGGCCAACACAACCATCGCTTCTTGAATTTGAAAATTTACTTGCAGGTCAAGAAGCTATGGCTAAGCAAATGGGAGGACTCTCACTAAAAGATGAAGAAGAAGCGCTCTACACCAACAAAAATAAAGGCAGCTTCAAACGGCACACTGGTGGATCTAAAAAGGATGGCGACAAAGGAAAAAGCTATCATGGGAGTGAAGGCTCTCGTCCAGGGGGAGCCTCGAAGAATTATGGTGATCGTAAAAAATTTTCTGGCGAGTGCTACAATTGTGGGAAGGTGGGCCACATGGCAAAAGATTGTTGGTCCAAGAAAAGGTTCGTTCAAAGCAACACTGCTACTTCCAATTCTAAAGAGAATAGCGAAGATGATTGGGATGCTGAAGCTTTGATGGCTACGGAGGAAAAAGACTTGGCTCTCACAACAACGCCAGAACAGATTGACTACAAAAATGATTGGATCGTGGATTCAGGCTGCTCAAATCATATGACGGGTGATAAAGAAAAATTGCAAAACTTATCTCAATACAAAGGAGCTCGTATGGTGGTTACAGCCGACAACTCAAGGTTACCAATAGCACATGTTGGTAAGACGGTAATTACGCCTCGATATAATTCTAACCAAGTGCCTCTTCAAGATGTCTATCATGTCCCAGGAATGAAGAAGAATTTATTGTTGCAAACATATTCTTCGCATTATGTTCTATTTGGTCACGAAAATGTAAATATATCAAAACCTAAAAATTTCAGAAACACCAACAATGGAGGGTCAACGATTAGAGTCGCTCTACGTGATGTCAGCAGAGTCTGCATATATAGACAAGACAAGAAAAAGTGAGACAGCAGTTATATGGCACATGCGGCTAGGTCATGTTAGCTATTCCAAATTAAACATGATGATGCAGAAGTCGATGCTCAAGGGACTTCCTCAACTAGACATACGAACAGACACAATATGTGTAGGATGTCAGTATGGTAAAGCACACCAATTACCATATCAGGAGTCAAACTTCAAAGCAAAGGAACCATTGGAGTTAGTTCACTCTGATGTATTCGGGCCTGTTAAGCAGTCGTCAATTGGTGATATGCGGTATATGGTGACATTCATTGATGATTTCTCAAGGTATGTGTGGATTTTATTTATGAAAGAAAAATCTGATACCTTCTCAATGTTCAAAGAGTTCAAGCAATCAGTCGAAGGAGAATTGGGAAAAAAGATATGTTGCTTGCGCACAGACAATGGAGGAGAATATAGCTCAAGAGAGTTCTCTCAATACTTGAGAGAAAGTCGAGTATATCATCAATACACTTGTGCCAACACACCACAGCAGAATGGTGTAGCAGAAAGAAAGAACCGACATCTTGCAGAAATTTGTCGAAGTATGCTGCATGAGAAGAATGTACCTGGACGTTTTTGGGCTGAAGCAATGAGGACTGCAGCTTTTATCATCAATAAACTTCCTCAACCAAGGTTAGAATTTATTTCACCCTTTGAGAAGTTATGGAACAAAAAACCTACAGTTAGCTACTTTCGAGTATTTGGATGTGTATGTTATGTATTTGTTCCTGATCACTTACGAAGCAAGTTTGACAAGAAAGCTATTAGATGCATCTTTGTGGGATACGATAGCCAGAGAAAGGGGTGGAAATGTTGCGATCCAACAAGCGAAAGATGTTACACTTCACGAAATGTAGTGTTCGATGAAGCATCTTCTTGGTGGACCACAGAGAAGGAGGTCTTGCCAGAATCTAAAGACCTTGAAGATAAAGTACAACAAAAGATGAGGGAGCATATAGTTCAACTTCAATCAGGTTCAGATGAATCAGGAGGTCCAAATGATAATGATGAAGAGCAAAGAGTGACTCAGAGTCCTTGGCAAACCGGCATATATCAACATCCAAATGAAGAAGAAAGGCCTAATGAAGTGGAAGAATTAACTCCACAATCTCAACTCCGAAGGTCAACAAGAACACGAAGGCCAAATCCAAAATATGCAAATGCAGCCATAGTTGAAGAAGCAGTAGAGCCTGAGACGTTTGAAAAAGCATCACAAAGTTCTGAGTGGATGACAGCCATGAAACAAGAGATTGATGCACTGCAACAAAATCAGACTTGGGATCTCATACCAAAACCAAGAGATGTGAAACCCATTTCGTGCAAATGGGTTTACAAAATAAAGCGTCGTCCAGATGGGTCAATTGAAAGGTATAAGGCACGATTGGTAGCTCGTGGCTTCTCTCAACAGTACGGACTAGACTATGATGAAACGTTTAGTCCGGTGGCGAAACTTACAACTGTACGAGTTCTACTTGCACTTGCAACCAACAAAGATTGGAATCTGTGGCAAATGGATGTGAAAAATGCTTTTCTTCATGGAGAATTGGATCGAGAAATTCATATGATCCAACCAATAGGTTTTCAGAACCAACATATATGTGTGTAAACTGCGGAAAGCGCTCTATGGATTGAAACAAGCACCTAGGGCATGGTATGGTAAGATTGCTGAATTTCTAACTCAGAGTGGTTATTTAGTAACATCTGCAGATTCTAGCCTATTTGTCAAATCAAATGAAGGAAAACTAGCTATCGTGCTTGTATATGTTGATGACTTAGTCGTCACCGGTGATGATGGATCAGAAATTCTTCAGACAAAAAAGAATTTATCAGTCCGATTTCAAATGAAAGAACTTGGACAACTCAAGCATTTTCTTGGTTTAGAGATTGACCGCACACAAAAAGGAATATTCCTTTGTCAACAAAAGTACTCCAAAGACTTGTTGAAAAGGTTCGGAATGCTCGACTGCAAACCAATCTCAACACCTATGGAATCAAATTTCAGAATGTGTGCACATGAAGGAAAAAGCTTAGAAGATACAACTATGTATCAAAAATTGGTAGGCAGTCTCATCTACTTAACCTTAACTCGACCTGATATTTCTTATGCAGTTAGTGTAATAAGTCGGTACATGCAAAATCCAATGAAGCCTCATTTGGAAGCAGTTCGACGAATACTAAGATATGTGAAGAGCACAATTGATTATGGTCTTGTGTATAAAAGAATTGGAGACTGTAAGTTAGTTGGTTACTGTGATGCTGATTATGCAGGAGATCATGACACCAGAAGGTCAACAACTGGTTACTTATTTAAGCTTGGTTCTGGAGCAATTTCTTGGTGCAGCAAGAGACAACCAACTGTATCATTATCAAGCACTGAAGCTGAGTATCGAGCAGCAGCAATGGCAGCTCAAGAAAGCACATGGTTGATTCAACTATTAAATAACCTACATCAACCAGTTGATTATGCAGTTCCAATATATTGTGACAATCAATCGGCAATTCGTTTGGCGGAAAATCCGATCTTTCATGCAAGAACTAAACATGTTGAAGTGCACTATCATTTTATCAGAGAAAAAGTTCTCCAAGAAGAAATTGAGATGAGACAAATCAGTACAGATGATCAAGTTGCAGATTTGTTCACAAAAGGCTTGAGCGCCAACAAATTCAAAAGGTTTCGTGATCAACTCGGCATAGTACAAAGGGTTGGTGTTGAGGGGGAGTGTTAAATATCAACTCCAACCCAAATAAAGGATAAAACTTATCCAATAAAAGATAAGAGTTATAGATAAGATTTGCTATTTAATTATTTATTTTTCTAATAGATAAAGATGACGACTTGGTAAAAGATAAAATTAAATGTGTGGTCAAGAGTGTTTTTCTCATTTCATGGATAAGAATTAGAATTTCAATGGCTAGGATTTAATTTAATTGAACGGTCCAGATTGTATGAAGAGTACTATAAATACTCTACCTTGTATTTAGTTTCATTCATCAATCAAGTATTAATTTGTGAGTCAAAATTTTTTGTTTTCCTTCTTTGTCTTAGAATTGTGAGTGATCCACAAAAAAGGTGTTGTAGTATTGTTATTGTTAATGTAAGACAAGTAATTTATTTACTTGTTTGTTGGTCCAATTTTCAACATGTTTCTCATGTGACGGACGCCGAATCAGATTGATATTACCCACCAGATGCATCCATTTGTAATAATTGGCACATTTCCTTCGTATCATCACAAATATCATCCAACTTATTTTGACAGAGTCACTGGACAAATTAGTTTTGGCGTTAGGAACACTCTAACAAGATCACAAAACAGGATCAAGAATGGTAGCAGAATTCCTAATCTTTTTCTTGTAATTACCATAGTTACAGTTATTCTTAATGTCTGATTACTGGAATGAAAAAGAGGAATAGGATCACAAAATTACACCGGGAGTTCCATCATTTATGCTCAACGAACAAACAAAAGTCGAGTGACATTTTGATATGCAGTAAACTCAAATAGAAACAAGCTTCTTTTTTCGACGTTACCTGCTTGGTTTTGTAACCGAGTCGCCGAACCTTGTCGGGACGGGTCGATCAGGTGACACGAACGATGGATGGTGGATGGCATACAAGAACCGCATCGCATCCGATTGTTTCTTCCTCCATAGCTCAGACACATACTAGTAGTCTCCTAAGCAAATTCAGAGAAGATGAATCGACGGTAGTTGGCGATACTCCCACCACCTAATCCCGCTACAAGAACCGCTCCGATTGTTTCTTCCTCCATAGATCTGACACATACCTGTAATCTCCTAAGCAAATTCAAAGACGATCGATCGCAATGGGAGAAAACCTCAAATGTGCCATGACAAAATAAGATGGAATCTGCAAACGAAAAAAAAAAACACTTCTTGGGCCGAAATGGCTCGAAGCGATGGACGATAACAACAACGGAGAGATGAGAAGTATCGATGAATCGAGCAAAGAGAGGAAGAAGGTCCCAAGAATATTATGTGATCTGAACCAAGAAAATTTGTGTGACATTGAAGATGGACGGTGAGGATCGGTTGGAGGAAGAAAGTCAGAAGGTCGAGCGGTAGGGATGGCCAAGCCACAATTTGTTGAGATCGCCACAGTCGTTCAAGATGAAAACTTTGAATGAGGGAGGAAGGAGGGCGGCTTCCTCTTCTTGTGTCAGGCTAAGCTTGGGACAAGCTTTTATCTGTAATTCCTTGAGCGAAGTGAAGTTTTCAAATCTCTTGAGAGGCATCCGCATGAGTTCATTACATCCTGCTACATAAATGTCTTTAATATTTGATAGATTCTGCGACAGCAACCCTTCTTCAAAGCTTGTCAAATTGCTGCACTCAATGATTCGTAAGTCTGAGAGAGATGAGGTCGTTTGATTGTCTCCGCTTCCATTTGTTTCTAGTTCCTGTAGGCTTGGCAGCTCTGTTAACCCAACTTCTCGTAGTGATAAATATCTAAGCGACGGAGGGAGAGGAGGTAACCTCTCGAGTTTAGGGCATTCATAGATAGTAAGTTTTTGTAAGCTTGGAAATAGCTCGCTACCGCCAATCCAACACCACCTTTCACATGCCGGCAAGTCGCTGATCCAGAGACTTTCCAAGCTAAGAAAACACTTGGATATAACTTCAGTGCTAAAGAACCCATGGGCTATCTGTTTCACTGCTGATATCTTTACAATCTTAAGAACCTTAAGACATGGAAGTCGTCCGAGATTACTAGGAAGCTCCTCGAGTGCCTCCAGGTCATCCAATACTAGCGTCTCCACCCTTGGAAGTATTACTTTTTCTGTAGCACCGTAGAAAGCAAAATCAATATGTTTTAACATAGACATCCTTCTCATGTGAAAAGACTTGAGACATGGAAGTGAACCAAGATCAGGGAGCTCCTCTAAAACAGGTAAGTCCATCAGCTCTAGCACTTCTAGCGCAGGGAACAGATCATTTTCTGTGGCATGAACTGATGCAAAACCAATGTGTTTCAACAACGGCATTGCTACCATGCCAAGAACCCTGAGACGTGGAAAATGTCCTCGACTGGAGAACTCTTCCAACGCAGGCATGTATCTCAAATGCAACTCTTCTAGCATAGGAAACAAGGAATTTTCTATGGCACCGGATGCTGCAAAAATAATGTGTTTCAATGACCATGTTCTTATCATGTGAAGAACCCTGAGACGTGGAAAATGTCCTAGAGTGGACAACTTTTCCAACGCATGCATGTCTCTCAACTCCAACACTTCTAGCATAGGAAACAAGGAATTTTCTATGGCACAGGATGCTGCAAAATCAATGTGTTTCAATAACCTCATTCGCATCATGTGAAGAACCTTGAGACGTGGAAAATGTCCTAGATTGGAGATATTTTCCAACGCAGGCATGCCTCTCAACTCCAATTCTTCTAGCATGGGAAACAAGGAATTTTCTATGGCACCTGATGCTGCAAAATCAATGTGTTTCAATGACTTTATTTCTGTCATTCGAACAACCCTCAGACAAGGAAATCGTCCAAGATTGGGCAATTCTTCCGATGCATTCATGTTCCTCAGCTGTAGCTCTTCTAGCATAGGAAATAATTTGCTCTCTCTAGAACCACATACCTCAAAACATGATTCCGAGAACCACATGCTGCTCTCTATGTGGAAGACCTTGAGGTGCGGCAGCAATGCAGTGCAGGAAATATCTTTCCAACTTCACAGTAACTCAACTCAAGTCTTTCCAAGTTGGATAATTCCTCCTTTTTCATCCAACTGGGTGATCTGGCACCACAATACCTTCTGATCTTTAATTGTTTTAGCGACTCATGTGGTTGGAGTCCTTCAAGTACGTTTTCCATGGCAACTAACTTGTTATCATCCAACTTGGGATCAAATCCCCATTCCAACTCTAGAGCATCAAGGTACTCTTTGTTCTTCATTTGAGCATTTTCAGCATCTTCTTTACTTTCAACATTCTCCAGATTAGTAATTTTGAGTTCTCCATGAAGCTGCTTCAATCCACTTAGCTCCGTGATCTTGAATCCAACTTCCTTTCGCACTTGGAATTCAGACAATTCTTGAAGAGAGGTTAGCCTCCCTATCATTTTTGTCTTTACAACTATTTGATTTTCAATATCAAGATGCCTCAAGTTAACCAGCTGACTTATATCTTCTGGAAGAGAGATTAGTGAATTGCAGCTTGCTTTCAGTGTTTGCAAATTGTAGAGTTTACACAGTGATTCAGGCAATTTTTTTATTTCATTGTAAGAAATGTCCAGGTACCGGAGATGTACCAATTCACCAACACTCGTAGGCAGCATATGCAAGTAACAATGAGATAAATCCAATACACGAATGCTTCTTAATTTTTCAATGAAGTCAAAGGGTGGTGACTCTAGATATTGGCAGAATAGAGTATGCAATTTTTTGAATCTGGACCTCAATTCTTTTGTCTTTAGGAACTCTGTTTCAACTGCTAGATGACGGAGGGTGGTTGATATCTTATTGGACTTGCCATCAGCCATCCTACTTGTTTCGTCCCCAGAAACTGACTGTGTTAGATCATGTATGAGGTCATGCATCACGTAATAATGCCCCCGCGCTGTTTGAAACAAAGACATGTTGACCAACTCATGAAAGTACTTACTTGCTACATCTTCCATCCTCTGATTTCCTTGAGCTACAACGAACCCTTCAGCCATCCACATTCTTGTTAACTCAATTTCAGAAAACTTGTGATCTTTTTGAAAGAGAGAACAGAAGGCAAAACACCGCTTGAGAGGTGCACTAAGATATTGATAGCTCAGTTGTAGGACTGGAATAATATCATTCTTATTATGCTGTTGCAATTCCCACACCTCGCTCTTCATTATAGTTCTCCAGTGGTCTGGGTTCATGTTGGATCCTAACAAGTTTCCCACTGTTTTTGCTGCTAGTGGCAAGCCCTTCAACTTCAAAGCTATACTTCTCCCAATGTCCGCAAGTTCTGGGTGCTCCTCAGGTTTGGAAGAACCAAATGCGTATTGCTTGAACAACTCCCAATAAGATATTTCATCTAAACTGCCAAGAACAATCGCCTCCACTGAACCAATATTTTTGGCAATGCTCAAGCTCCGAGTTGTCACTATGACCTTGCTTCCTGGCTTCCTGCAGAAGCAGACATGAATGGCGCACACAACTTTCTCCACTCCTCCTCGTTTTCATTCCATACATCATCAAGGACTAACAAAATCATCTTAGATGCAATTTTCTCTTTTAGAATGCCTTGGAGAACATCTAGCGTCATTTGCGAAGAATGTTCAGTCTTGGTTACCGACTCGATCATCTCCTTGGTGAGTCTTTGCACATTAAAATTCTCGGACACACAAATCCAAATCTTGAGGGCGAAATGGTTCTGAATCTCTTCGTCTTTGTAAACAAGCTGAACCAGAGTAGTCTTCCCAACTCCTCCTATTCCGACAAGAGGTATGACCGAGAAACTACTGCCGTTGTCACTTGCGGATGCTGACTCGTCTGTTGATCTTAGTAATTGCTCTATTATTCTCTTTTGCTCTTCCTCTCTGCCAAACACTTTGCTGATCAAGAAAGAGCTTGTTTCTCGTCTGGCCGACGCCAAATCAGATTGATATTGCCCATCAGATGCATCCACTTGTAATGTTTGGCACATTTTCTCCATATCAGCATAAATATCATCCAACTTTTTCTGAATCTTGTTCAGTCTTTTGACAGAATCACTGAACAATTTAGCTTTGGCGTTCCTAATAGCTCTAGAAATGCGGTTACCCGCCATGTGACTTGCCTCTTCTTTAATCTTTTGCTTCATGCCATGGAACGTCAGGTAATCGAGGAAGTCTTCGGCGTCGTATGCGGCATCTTGGAGTTGCTTCATCATCTCGACTAACCTCGCGTCCCTGCTCCATCTCATCCCTGCCTTGTCGACGATCGTGTGGATGTTAAGCAGAGATCTTTGTAGCTTCTGCAAGTCATCGTCCTGAAGGCCGTGCAGCTTTCCTCTCAGCGACGATGTGGACACCCTGTCGACAAGCATCCTGATGACAGGCTGCGCTAGCCATCCTCCGATTGTTAGCGCTGCACTCTCCATTGGATATATTTTAGAACAGAGCCTTATTTCACGAAACCGATCCCCAATTCACAAGACAGGAGGAGCAACAAAACGAGATATCTGCTATTCCGTTGACTGCAAGAGAGCCATTATTCCTTACCACTTTTCTGGATTAAGAAATAGAGAATTGTTTTTTTTTTTTTTTTTTTTATGAAGTGTGTAGATGACAGTGAGTATCGGTTGGAGGAAGATGTAAACTAATTTTTGAAGTGCCATTGACGGGGATCGAAAGAAAAGATTAATTGCATATTCTTTATATGTTTACGCATACAACAATAAACGAAAGGTGTGGATTATTTTTTATACATTTTTTATCTATATAAAATTAAACTAAATAAATTTTCTTTTTCTTCACAAGATTGCTCAAGGTTGTATACGACTCCTCGTAATAAAAAAAATCATATATAGTAGTTATGACCTCTTTAGTCTTATACTAATAAAGTTAATGGACCATATTATTTGTAGGAGTATCTTGTACCTATAAAATTTGATAGTAACTATAATTTTACTTGTATTCCATATACAACTCACATATAGTTGGGAGATTGTTGGATATAAGTATCCCTATTATGTGAGCTTATTTGTAAGTTGTATATGTGAATACGATCTAATTTATTTTTATTATGTAATCATATATGTGTAGAACCTTTAGTCTCACATCTATTATCATCTATATGCTGATAATAGATGTTCAGTATATATGTGGACTTATAGTCCTACATCTATGATTATCTATGGGTTGATAATAGATGTGCAATATATAATAGGTTGGTCCCTAAAGGATTAGGGAATCTTTGAGACGTCTCTTCGTTTCCCATTGACGAAGAGGATTCGACGTCGTCAACCCTAACTCCTCTATAAGGTCAACCTTCTTCATTTTCTTCCACAGAATTGTTAGATCGACAAGCTCTATACGAAGAATAATGATAATTCCATGACATTCAGATTTTTTGTAATTATAGTATTTATTTTCTTATATCATGTTCTCGATGAAATGAAGATTTATGTTTATATATTTTTAATTTTTCTATTGAAGTTCTTATTTTATTTTGATCGTCAAAAATTCATACGTTTAAATTTTTATAATAACTATCAATATGAAGTAGAAGAGTAATAGTGGGGATGCCTCACGGGGAATACTTTCTAGATTTGATTTAAGTTTGTAGAATTTGGATCATTCTATTTTCTGGATTAACAAGGTGTGGATGATATTTCGCTTGCGGCTGCAACCGCAAACTGCAACTGCGCAGTCAAAAAAGGCCTCACACACATCCCTAAGATTGTGCAAGATGATCGCTACCATAAGACTGTTTTAGATGATCGCTACTACGAACTTACATAGTCTACCATTCGTTTTTTTCTCTCTCTTTTTCGTTCTTTTTATTTTTTCCTTTTTAAAAAAAAAATAATATTAGATATCCGATTTTAAAAATGACCAATCCAATTTCACATAAAAATTTTCTATCAAACATCAGATAAATAGAAAAGCATAATTAATCTCTACTCGATTTTAAATATTTAAAAATTAAGTCTACTGCACTATTACCGAGGGCAATTATGTTTTTTTTAAAATTTTTCTAAACCTTAATGAATGACAGGAGTAAAAAAACGAAATAACTAGTTCCCAAGGAAAACATATGAGATTACCCTGCCTGTACAGGCAGGGTGAAATTGCTTCGGGAGGTTAACCCCCGAAGCCCATCATAAACAGGAGTAAAAAACTTCATGACCCTAGATCAAATTTGCCAGAATTACAAAATCTAAAAACAAACTGTTCTTTGCGTCCATCGCCAACAAACTCTTGCTAGAAATCAGATGCGATGCAGAATAAGAAAACATAAATCATGTTTTGAAAAGAAAAAATCTAGATTTTGAAAAGCAGCGATAGTTGAATCAGAAAATCGGTCAGCTACCAAAAGAAATGGTTTGATTAAACAAAACATTGTATGAATGCATCGCAAGACTCTGAAAACATGTTTACGAGTTTGAAGATTTTTCAAGCAAACTGGGCAAATATTAAAATAGTAGAAATAGCTTCAGTTCGTCATCAAGTCCGCTAATAACAGCCAAACAAGGAAGCAAAACATATCCATGAAGAGACAATGTTTGATTCCGCTTCTGGATTGTTCTGCGAGATGGTCTCGCCTTGTGATGACGATGACCTTTGCCACAAAGGCCACAATACTTTTTGATGGAGCTCCCCGTGTTTGTGCACACCCAAGGTTGATCCTAGGGTCATTCCGAATTGCACTATGAGCAGCATTGACTAGGATAACTTCAGAGTTGTCACGTCCCAGAGGAGTTTCTGCCAAACAAAATCCGACAGCATCTCCCCTGTACCGGTAACAATATGAAGCATACATACATACATCACAATATATAAACATAAACAACATATTCATCAGCCCACACGGCTGGAACATACATAAAATAGAAACAACATAACCACGAAATGTATCAATTATATATATCTATCCATAGACTACAATTACTATACAGAGAAACGACATCTGTAACAAAAGTGCAAAATGTAAATACAGCGAAACAAAAGTAAAACAAACCAGAAAATCAGCACGTCGAGATCTCTGAGCAACTCTATGAAAGTCCAAAATCAACAGTAATATCAAAAGGATCCCTGTGTCTGCAAAACTGGAGACCAAGGAATGTAGCAAATTAGCCAAATGGCTAAGTGGATACTCAAGAAAGATGTGCATGAATTTAATCTTATTGAAGAAGTCAAGGAAGTAGAATAAATCATCATCTTTTGTTACAACTTTAGGATTATTCTTAAAGTTCTACATTTATACATATATATGTATAATCATCTTCTCATTATCTATAATCAGGTAAAATTTTTAGATTAGAGTTTAGGATCTTCACCTTATCATCACTTATCATCATTAATAAAATCAATTTTTCAATCTTATTATTTAATCACTCAATTATAAGTTATCATGATAAGATCAACATGTATATCAATAGTCTGAATCTGATAAATCAACTAAAAAGTGAATCACTGGAGCCAATATCATCAGAGTGAAATATCATATGGATAGGCTAAAAGCCTCCTAAGAGTATAAAACTGTCGCATACGTCATCTGACGTACGTGCTATCAGCCCTCACCGGTGGAAGACATAATAAACACTGACCGATGGCTACATCACGCCAACACGCCTCGGGTGTACGGTCAGATACTCTGGACCGCGGCCGCCGCGCTACCACAATAACATGTGGGCCGTCCAGTACTCTAATATAGAGCTCTGGTATAAAGCTAGGCTCATGGTCTTCACTTTTTAATTCTTCATTTACTATCTTTATTAATTCGCCGTTATGATTATATTCATCCATTTATCATGATTATTCTCTTTTCATATTGATTGGTCAATCAAGGTAATATTTTCGTGTCAAATCTATTAATTTATCATTATAGGGTCCACAGATAAAAAGCTACAAGTATCAACAGATAGAGTATCAAAAGCATGAAATATGTAAGGTCAAGCAAGTCAAAAGAGACAAGGTATCAACAGAAGATAAATTTAGAATATTTCTTTAATTTTAAAAACAACCCTCCCCATATCAATCCCAATATGAACTCACATATGAACAAGAAATAATATCAATTATTTACCCTCCAAAAATTTTAATATTTTAACCCATTTCGCTATTTCTAATATCAGTTTAATCCCCATTTTGAAAACAATAATACAACATATACATATTCTAATTTATATATTTATTCATGCACAAGGAAATAGACAAGAGTAGATGTATCCACCTTATATACAGCAAAAATCTCCGAGTATCGGCAGGTCACCGTGCTCCACTCGAGCTCGGATCTACAAACACAATATCAAACATAACTTAAATAATCAAAATACTATCTAATAATAATAATGACCTAAAATCTACACATTAACTCTGATTCAAAATCAGTGAATTATTTTGATCTCGATACCTCGTACCACTTCGCATTCCTAAATACAACATCTGTTCTAATCTAGATAACCCTTCTAACTACACATCAATTTAACCAAAAGCAACCTAAAATATACCTTCTAAGAGTTTTGTGTGGCTGCTGGAAATTAGGGCAGCAATTAAGGTTCTTTGTCGGCAACTCCGGCAAGCTGCGGCAAGCTCCGGCGAACAACGACGACGCTGCCAATAAAAGGACAGCAGCTAGGGCTGCTGTTGGAGGAAACAAAAGGCAGCAAAACTGCTGCTGTTGGTGGGGAAAAAGGAGAGAGCAACTAGGGTTTTGTTTCCCCTCTTTTCCCGGTGGTTTGGCGAGCTCCGGCGAACTCCGAGGAGCTCTAACAGTGCTGCCGAGAAGCAGAGAAGAGGAAGCAAAGGAGAAAACAGTGCTTTGCCCTTGTTGGTGGAGGAGAAGAGGTGCGGGAGGAGAAAACGAGAGTTGCTTGAGAAGAACGGGAGAGAAATCTGCCGTTCGTCGCCGCTAGAGAAGAAAAACGAAGAAGAAGAGAGGAGGAAGGGTTTGAGGCGTCGGTGGGGAAGAGAAGAAAAAGGAGGGGGTATGGGAGAGGCTTGTACACGTGGATGGCATGGATAGATTTGATTTTTTTTTTTTTTTTCCAAATACTTAACATTCTCCCCCACTAAAAGAAATTTGGTCCCCAAATTTAAGTAAGTGTGAAGCACTGATACCTGGAGGAAATAAATGAGGATATCCGATACGCATGTCCTCCTCACGCTCCCAAGTTGCTTCTTGATCAGAGTGGTGCTGCCACCCAACCTTTACGAGACGAAGGTATTTGTTCCTCAACCGATGTTCCTTGCGATCTAGAATACGAACAGGGAATTCTTCGTATGTTGCATCAAACTGTAGGGGAACTATAAGATCCTTCAAGACATGTGTCGGATCCGGAACATACTTCCGCAGCATAGAAACATGAAAGACATTATGTACTCCTGCTAAAGCTGGGGGTAACGCAAGTCGATATGCAACAGCACCAATCCGCTCAAGAATCTGGAAAGGTCCGATAAATCTGGGTGCTAACTTCCCTTTTAACCCAAATCTCTTAACTCCCTTTATGGGTGAAACACGAAGAAATACGTGATCACCTACTGTGAATTCTAACATTCTTCGTCTTTTATCTGCGTAACTCTTTTGGCGACTCTGAGCAGTCAATAGTCTCTGTCTAATAGTTTGTACAAGCTCAGCATCATGCTGAACACTCTGAGGGCCCAAGAGTTGACGTTCACCGACCTCATCCCATAAGATAGGAGATCTACATGCTCTGCCATAAAGTGCCTCAAACGGGGCCATTTGAATAGCAGAGTGGTAACTGTTATTATAAGCAAACTCTACCAAATGTAGGTGGTCCTCCCAACTACCCCCAAAATCTAGCACACAAGCACGCAACAGATCCTCTAGAGTCTGGATAGTGCGCTCTGACTGTCCATCAGTCTGAGGATGAAAAGCGGTGCTAAAGCGCAGCTCGGTTCCCAACGCCTTTTGGAAACTTTGCCAGAATCTCGAAGTAAAACGTGGATCTCTATCAGAAATAATACTGAGGGGAATACCATGGAGTTTAATAATTTCTCTGCAATATAACTCTGCTAGACGATCTAAAGATTCTGTCTTATGAATTGGTAAGAAATGTGAGGATTTAGTTAACCGATCGACAATCACCCAGATTGAATCATGTCTCCTCTGGGTCCTTGGTAACCCCGTGACAAAATCCATAGTGACATGCTCCCACTTCCATTCCGGCACTACAATCTTCTGAAGTAACCCGGCCGGTCTCTGGTGTTCTGCCTTAACTTGCTGGCAAACTAGACACCGAGCTACAAAGTCTGCAATATCTCTTTTCATACCTTTCCACCAATATGATCGCTTCAAATCTCGATACATCCGTGTACCACCAGGATGAACTGCAAATCTCGATCGGTGGGCTTCTCGAAGAAGATCCTCCTTAACAGGATGTACCTCTGGGACACATAATCTGTTTCGGAACCGAAGAGATCCATCCATATCACGTGTGAATTCTGGCTTGGGGCCTAACTCCAACTCACTAGCTATAGATCTGAGATACTGGTCTTCCATTTGACTTTCTTTAATCCGCTCCACCAATGGGGACTGTGCGATCAAGGAGACCAGTATACCACGCTGTGTTTGCCCTACTTCAGTTAAATCTAACTCTGAAAACTGTCTGATTAGATCTGTAACTGTCACCCTGTGAGTTGCCAATACTCCTCTAGACTTCCTGCTCAATGCATCTGCGACTACATTAGCTTTTCCAGGATGGTAATTGATAGTGCAGTCATAGTCTTTCAGAAACTCCATCCACCTTCTCTGTCGAAGGTTTAACTCTTTCTGAGTGAAAAGATATTTCAGACTCTTGTGATCGGTGAATATCTCAAAGGTAATACCGTAGAGATAATGTCTCCATATTTTAAGGGCAAAAATGATGGCTGCTAATTCTAAATCATGCACGGGATAATTCTTCTCATGATCTTTTAGCTGACGAGAAGCATAAGCTACTACTCTATCATACTGCATCAAAACTGCCCCTAATCCTTGAATAGATGCATCCGTGTAAAGAATGAATCCATCATCTCCAGAGGGAATAACTAATACTGGAGCACTCACCAATCTCTGCTTGAGCTCTTGGAAGCTTGCTTCACAAGCCTCAGACCAAGTAAACTTGACTCCTTTTCTAGTCAATCGAGTCAAAGGTGCAGCAATACTAGAAAATCCTTCCACAAATCTCCGATAGTACCCAGCTAATCCGAGAAAGCTACGAATTTCCTGCACTGACTTTGGTTGTTCCCATCGGTCAACTGCTTCAATCTTCTGGGGGTCTACTGAAATCCCTTTGCTAGAGATTACATGCCCTAGAAATCCCACAGAACCCAGCCAAAAAGCACATTTACTGAACTTAGCATATAAGCGTTCCTTCCGTAAAGTTTCTAGAACTATTCTGAGATGTTGTTCGTGCTCCTCTTCTGATCGCGAATATACCAGAATGTCATCAATAAATACAATAACAAACCGGTCTAAATATTCTAAGAATACCCGGTTCATTAGATCCATAAATGCTGCAGGAGCATTGGTAAGCCCAAACGGCATTACCAAAAACTCATAATGTCCATACCGAGTACGGAAGGCAGTCTTCTGAATATCTGTATCTCTAACACGTAACTGGTGATAGCCTGATCTTAAATCAATTTTTGAGTACACACAGGTACCTTTAAGCTGATCAAACAAAGCATCTATTCTAGGTAGAGGATACTTGTTCTTGATAGTTACAGAGTTTAACTGCCTATAATCAATACAGAGCCTCAAGGATCCATCTTTTTTCTTCACAAAGAGCACTGGAGCACCCCAAGGAGAAACACTAGGACGGATAAAACCCTTGTCTAGCAACTCCTGAAGTTGGATCTTTAGTTCCTCCAATTCTCTTGGTGCCATCCGATATGGAGCTTTCGATATTGAAGCTGTGCCAGGAAGCAACTCAATGGCAAACTCTACCTGTCGTCGAGGTGGCAAGCCAGGAAGTTCTTCAGGAAATACGTCGGGATATTCCCGTATTATGTGGACATCAGAAAGCTGGACAGAACTATCCACATTGGAACTCACTAAAGACAAGAGATACCCCTTGCATCCCCGAGCCAACAACTGCTGAGCCTGGAGAGCTGAGATAATAGATATCCCTCGATCATTGATCCCAATAAATTCCCATGATGATTGATCTAAGGGTTGAAAGGTCACCACTTTGGCTCGACAATCGACAGTGGCATGATGCTCTGACAACCAATCCATACCCAAAATAATATCGAATTCAGTCATATCTAGCACCTGGAGATCCACTGTAAGGATATGACTATCAAAATTTAAAGGACAACTTTTGACCTCCTGATCAGACATCAATACTCCACCTGATGGTGTCAATACTGATAATCCATAAGGTCGAAGAGTTAGGAACCTCTTAATCTTGCATACAAACTCAGGAGAAATAAAGGAATGCGAGTTACCCGTATCTATCAATATATCCGCAGGAATACTATAAACAGAAATAATACCTCGGATAACAGATCCTCCAGCTCGCTGTGCCTCCTCACGAGTCAAAGCATAAACATGACCCGGCTCAAGACCTGATGGCTGACCCCTCTGGATAGAAGAAGAGGGCTGACTCTGATCCTGCGAAGGCTGGTATGACTGGGTCGAAGGCTGATAAGATAATGGTGGCTGATACTGCTGGGGTGGAGGTAATAAGTACTGCTGGGGTGGAGGTAGCAGGTACTGCTGGGGTGGAGCCACCAAATACTGCTGAGATGGAGCTGGCAGATACTGCTGAAGTGGAGGTACTGAGTGATACTCACTCTCCACCTGGGACTACAAATGATAGAGTTGTGGCTGGTGAGCAGACTGTGTAGGTGGGGGATTTCGTGGCTGAGACTGCTGGGATCTCTGCGGGCCTTTCTGCTGCCGAGACTGTGGAGGTCGTGAGGTAGGTCGAGCCTGCTGAGACTGTGATCCTCCTGCTTGATGTTGTGCCTTCAAAGTGCAATCTTTCTGCATATGTCCTGGCAGTTTACAATAAAAACATATACTCTTATCCAGTGGACATTCTGATGCCAGGTGATTTGGTGCACCACATTGAAAACACTTCACCGATATCTGGCCCCGCTGTGATGGAACTGGGCGACTAGATCCCTGTGATACTTTGGCCACCTTTCGTGACCGTGAAGACTCTCTAGTCGTATCCTGACCACGAGATCGACGACCTCGACTCTGCTGTCTAGAGTGTGAGCTCTGCGAGGTCTGTCGGCTGGCTTCTCTTTCTTGAGAGACTTGCTGCTGAGTCATCTCAATAAATATGGCTCGATCAAGTGCCTCTCGATAAGTAGTAACAGGAAATCCAGACATCCTGATCCGAATATATGCTGCCAGTCCCTGTGTAAAGTGAAACATACGGTCTGAGTCCTGAGCAACCATATGTGGGCAAAACTCAGCAAGTCTGCTAAATTCTGCACTATAGTCTAACACGCTTCGGTCACCCTGCTTGAGACTCATGAATTCCTGGCGTCGAGCAACACAAAATGCTGCAGGAAAATACTGTCTCTCGAACGCCTCTCGAAAAGACTGCCAAGAGATAATCTGATCCCCAAAGACTGTCTTTTGCATCTTCCACCATGTGGATGCTTGCCCTCGAAAATGATAAGCGGCTAGCTCTACCTTCTCTGTGTCTGAACAGGACATGTATCCAAAAGTGGCCTCAATATCCTCCAACCATGTACGCGCCACCCAAGGATCGGTGCCTCCATGGAACAGCGTAAAACGATCCTTTGCTGAACTAGTAAGCAAAGGAATACGGGCCTTTTCCATAATAAACGATGCTGTAGGAATGGCTGGTACGGCTACCTGAGCTGCAACAAGATGAGGTTGTCCCTCAGTCTGACCACCAACTCCAATACTGGGACCAACCTGAGCTCCCGGTATCAACTCAGATGGGGAGATAGGAGCCTCATCCAAACCAAGATCAGTAGTAGTGGCACGCTGACATGCACGACCACGACCGCGACCACTACCACTGTCGCAACCACGACTGCGACTACGGGCACGGCTACTGCCCCAACCGCGACCACGGGCTCATGACATTGCCTATAAAATCAGATGAAAATTTTCAATAATCATTTATAATCAAGATAATTAAAACAAAGAATGACTCGTAAATCCTATAGCTCAGAGATACAACTCGACTTGTATAAAAATTCCTTTGCTCGAGAAGTACATAAACTGAAAACAAAAATCTCGAAATAAAGCCAAAACCCATGAACAGAAAACGAAAAATCGGGCTCTGATACCAATAAAATTGTCACGCCCCAGAGGAGTACATGCCAAATGAAAATGTGACAATATGAAGCATACATACATACATCACAATATATAAACATAAACAACATATTCATCAGTCCACACGGCTGGAACATACATAAAATAGAAACAACATAACTACGAAATGTATCAATTATATATATCTATCCATAGACTACAATTACTATACAGATAAACGACATCTGTAACAAAAGTGCAAAATGTAAATACAGCGAAACAAAAGTAAAACAAACCAGAAAATCAGCACGTCGAGATCTCTGAGCAACTCTATGAAAGTCCAAAATCAACAGTAATATCAAAAGGATCCCTGTGTCTGCAAAACTGGAGACCAAGGAATGTAGCAAATTAGCCAAATGACTAAGTGGATACTCAAGAAAGATGTGCATGAATTTAATCTTATTGAAGAAGTCAAGGAAGTAGAATAAATCATCATCTTTTGTTACAACTTTAGGATTATTCTTAAAGTTCTACATTTATACATATATATGTATAATCATCTTCTCATTATCTATAATCAGGTAAAAATTTTAGATTAGAGTTTAGGATCTTCACCTTATCATCACTTGTCATCATTAATAAAATCAATTTTTCAATCTTATTATTTAATCACTCAATTATAAGTTATCATGGTAAGATCAACATGTATATCAATAGTCTGAATCTGATAAATCAACTAAAAAGTGAATCACTGGAGCCAATATCATCAGAGTGAAATATCATATGGATAGGCTAAAAGCCTCCTAAGAGTATAAAACTGTCGCATACGTCATCTGACGTACGAGCTATCAGCCCTCACCGGTGGAAGACATAATAAACACTGACCGAGGGCTACATCACGCCAACACGCCTCGGGTGTACGATCAGATACTCTGGACCGCGGCCGCCGCGCTACCACAATACCATGTGGGCGGTCCAGTACTCTAATATAGAGCTCTGGTATAAAGCTAGGCTCATGGTCTTCACTTTTTAATTCTTCATTTACTATCTTTATTAATTCGCCGTTATGATTATATTCATCCATTTATCATGATTATTCTCTTTTCATATTGATTGGTCAATCAAGGTAATATTTTCGTATCAAATCTATTAATTTATCATTATAGGGTCCACAGATAAAAAGCTACAAGTATCAACAGATAGAGTATCAAAAGCATGAAATATGTAAGGTCAAGCAAGTCAAAAGAGACAAGGTATCAACAGAAGATAAATTTAGAATATTTCTTTAATTTTAAAAACAACCCTCCCCATATCAATCCCAATATGAACTCACATATGAACAAGAAATAATATCAATTATTTACCCTCCAATAATTTTAATATTTTAACCCATTTCGCTATTTCTAATATCAGTTTAATCCCCATTTTGAAAACAATAATACAACATATACATATTCCAATTTATATATTTATTCATGCACAAGGAAATAGACAAGAGTAGATGTATCCACCTTATATACAGCAAAAATCTCCGAGTATCGGCAGGTCACCGTGCTCCACTCGAGTTCGGATCTACAAACACAATATCAAACATAACTTAAATAATCAAAATACTATCTAATAATAATAATGACCTAAAATCTACACATTAACTCTGATTCAAAATCAGTGAATTATTTTGATCTCGATACCTCGTACCACTTCGCATTCCTAAATACAACATCTGTTCTAATCTAGATAACCCTTCTAACTATACATCAATTTAACCAAAAACAACCTAAAATATACCTTCTAAGAGTTTTGTGTGGCTGCTGGAAATTAGGGCAGCAATTAAGGTTCTTTGTCGGCAACTCCGGCAAGCTGCGGCAAGCTCCGGCGAACAACGACGACGCTGCCAATAAAAGGACAGCAGCTAGGGCTGCTGTTGGAGGAAACAAAAGGCAGCAAAACTGCTGCTGTTGGTGGGGAAAAAGGATAGAGTAACTAGGGTTTTGTTTCCCCTCTTTTCCCGGTGGTTTGGCGAGCTCCGGCGAACTCCGAGGAGCTCTAACAGTGCTGCCGAGAAGCAGAGAAGAGGAAGCAAAGGAGAAAACAGTGCTCTGCCCTTGCTGGTGGAGGAGAAGAGGTGCGGGAGGAGAAAACGAGAGTTGCTTGAGAAGAACGGGAGAGAAATCTGCCGTTCGTCGCCGCTAGAGAAGAAAAACGAAGAAGAAGAGAGGAGGAAGGGTTTGAGGCGTCGGTGGGGAAGAGAAGAAAAAGGAGGGGGTATGGGAGAGGCTTGTACACGTGGATGGCATGGATAGATTTGATTTTTTTTTTTTTTTTTCAAATACTTAACAAGAGTACTATAAGTTGAATCCTGTTAAATGCAAAATATGTCATCGAGATCCATAAAAGGATAAACACACGAACAATTTGAAGATACAACAAAAGGGCTGAGTCAAATAACCTCAGCCCAACCAACTTCCTTCCAGCTCCTCTTTTTGGAATACAAGGGGTAGATAAAGATTCCTAGGAATCATGTCACATTAAAGTGTACCAAAAGAACACATCATGTTCAAGTTCATTCAAGTGTACTTGTAGTAGTTTGATGAGAAAAGGATGTCACATTTACAACAAAAGGTATCTTCATGCATCATTATCTTTTCTCAGTGACTTGGAGCAAACGAATTTGTGAGCCAGCCATTCCATTTCCTGTTTGTCATATACTGCAACAACTAGCTAACAGGCTGACTACCAATCTTATAAACATCAGGCACATGTGAGTGGATATACATATAGAGATAGCACATTCATGGATGCACTTAGAAAATAACCACATTGAATGGAAAAACAGGTCACAAATCATAGGGGCATACCTTCTCGCAAAGTTACTATCTGCTAGGTAAAGTAACTAGAAGGACCTCCTCTGTGGTTCTTAATTCAGTATGACATGCTTTCCTGTGATTAAAAAAGGACCCATTTCTAGAGACAAATCAATCAAGTACACCGCAAATGCAATTATCACTTGTAGAAATGCAACATGAGTTTCATACTGGCTGATAGACTGATTAAGTATTAGAAGTAAATAACATAACCAAATTATAGTAGTCAGGGACACTCTAACAAGATCACAAAACAGGATCAAGAATGGTAGCAAAATTCCTAATCTTGTTCTTGTAATCACCCGTCACAGTTATACTTAGTGTCCGATTACTTGAATGGAAAAGATGAAGAAAAGGAGGGATATGATTACAAAATTACATAGGGTGTTCCATCATTTATTCTCTTTTTTTTTTTTTTTTTGTCACTATCCCTCTTTTCCCTTTTATCTCCTATACAAGTCCTCTTTTCCCTTTTATCTTCTATACAAGTAACCTGACCAAAATACAAATTTTAAGTATTGCCAACTAGAAGGTCATACGAATCTCTTGAGAAGAACAAACAAAAGTTAGTGACATTTTGATATGCAGTAAACCCAAAACAAGCTTCTTTTTTCAACTTTACCAGCTTGGCTTTGTAACCGAGCCGCCAAATCTTGTGGGGCGGTTTGGTCGGGTGACACGAACAATAGATAGTAGTTGGCGATACTCCCATCACCTGATCCCGCTACAAGAACCGCATCACATCCGATTGTTTCTTCCTCCATAGCTCCGACACGTACCTGTAATCTCCTACGCAAATTCAAAGATGATCAATCGCAATGGGAGAAAACCTCAAATGTGCCATGATAAAATAAGATGGAATCTGCAAACGAAAAAAAAACACTTCTTGGGTCGAAATGGATCGAATCGATATAAAAAAATGGGCGATAACAGCAACGGAGAGATAGAGAACTAGCAATGAAACGAGCAAAGAGAGTGAATGTCTCACCAATTGTTCCTAGGAAGCGCTAGCCCGCCTACGTTAGGGTTTCGGTATCGACGGCGGAGGCGGGGCTTCGGAGTTTGGTCGGAGAGGTTCACAGCCACAACTCACAAACGACAATAGCTTGGATTTGTGGTCCCAAGAAGGAAATAAAAACGGTCAGAAGTCAGATCAAGATATTATGTGGTCTGAAGACTCTGAACCTAGAAAATTTGTGTGACATTGAAGATGGACGGTGAAGATCGGTTGGAGGAAGACCTAAAGTTCAAAGGTCGAGCGGTAGGGATGGCCAACCCACAATTTGTTGAGATCGCCACAGTTGTTCAGTATGAAAACTTTGAATGAGGGAGGAAGGAGGGCGGCTTCCTCTTCTTGTGTCAGTCTAAGTTTGGGACAAGCTTTTATCTGTAATTTCTTGAGCGAAGTGAAGTTTTCAAATCTCTTGAGAGGCATCCGCATGAGTTCATTACATCCTTCTACATGAATGACTTTAATATTTGATAGATTCTGCGACAGCAACCCTTCTTCTAAGCTTGTCAAATTGTTGCACTCAACGATTCGTAAATCTTTGAGAGATGATGTCGTTTGATTGCCTCCGCTTCCATTTGTTTCTAGTTCCTGTAGGCTTGGCAGCTCTGTTAACCCAACCTTTTCTAGTGTTAAATATGTAAGCGAAGGAGGGAGAGGAGGGAACCTCTTGAGCTTAGGGCATCCATAGATAGTAAGTTTTTGTAAGCTTGGAAATAGCTCGCTGCCGGCAATCCAACACCACTCTTCACATGCCAGCATGTTGTCGATCAAGAGCCTTTCCAAGCTAAGAAAACACTTGGATATAGCTTCAGTGCTAAAGAACCCATGGCCTATCTGTTTCACTGCTGATATATTTACAATTTTAAGAAGCTTAAGACTTGGAAGTCGTCCAAGATTACTAGGAAGCTCCTCCAGTGCCTCCAGGTCATGCAATACTAGCGTCTCCACCCTTGGAAGTAGTATTTTTTCTGTAGCACCGCAGAAAGCAAAATCAATATGTTTTAACATAGACATCCTTCCGATTTCTAGAGACTTGAGACATGGAAGTGAACCAAGATCAGGGAGCTCATCTAAAACTGGCAACTCCATCAGTGATTCACCAACACTCGTAGGCAGCATCCGCAAGTAACAATGAGACAAAACCAATACACGAATGCTTCTTAATTTTTTGATAAAGTCGAGGGGTGGAGGTGACTTTAGATGTTGGCAGAATAGGGAATGCAATTTCTTGAATCTAGACCTCAATTCTTTCGTCTCTACAAATTCTGTTTCAACTGCTAGATGACGGAGGGTTGTTGCTATCTTATTGGACTTGCCATTATCCATCCTACTTGTTTCGTCCCCAGAAACCGACTGGGGAAACAAGGACATGTTGACCAACTCATGAAAGTACTTGCTTGCTACATCTTCCATCCTCTGATTTTCTTGAGCTACAGCGAATCCTTCAGCCATCCACATTCTAGTTAACTCAATTTCAGAAAACTCGTGATTCTTTTGAAAGAGAGAACAGAAGGCAAAACACCGCTTGAGAGGTGCACTAAGATATTGATAGCTCAGTTGTAGGACTGGAATAATATCATTCTTATCATTCTGCTGCAATTCCCACACCTCGCTCTTCATTATACTTCTCCAGTGGTCTGGGTTCATGTTGGATCCTAACAAGTTTCCCACTGTTTTTGCTGCTAGTGGCAAGCCCTTCAATTTCGAAGCTATACTTCTCCCGATTTCCACAAGTGCTGGGTGCTCCTCAGGTTTGGAAGAACCAAATGCGCATTGCTTGAACAGCTTCCAAAAAGATATTTCATCTAAATCGCCAAGAACAATCGCCTGCCTCCACTGTACCAATTTTGTCAGCAATGCTCTTGCTCCGAGTTGTCACTATAACCTTGCTTCCTGCAGCAGCATCCTCGAATGGTGCACACAACTTTCTCCACTCCTCGTCTTCATTCCATACATCGTCGAGGACTAACATAATCATCTTAGACGCAATTTTCTCTTTCAGAATGTTTTGGAGAACATCTAACTTCATTTGCGAAGAATGTTCAGTCTTGGTTACAGACTCGATGATCTCCTTGGTGAGTCTTTGCACATTAAAATTCTCGGACACATAAATCCAAATCTTGAGGGCGAAATGGTTCTGAATCTCTTTATCCTTGTAAACAAGCTGAGCCAGAGTAGTCTTCCCAACACCTCCTATTCCGACAAGAGGTATGACCGAGAAGCTACTGCCCTTGTCACTTGCTGATGCTGATTCGTCTGTTGATCTTAGTAATAGCTCTATTATTCTCTTTTGTTCTTCCTCTCTGCCAAGCACGTTGCTGATCAAGAAAGAGCTTGTTTCTCGTGTGACCGACGCCAAATCAGATTGATATTGCCCATCAGATGCATCCACTTGTAATGATTGGCACATTTTCTCCATATCAGCATAAATATGCTCCAACTTTTTCTGAATCTCGTTCATCTTGACCAGTCATATTAGCACCGTACAATTTACCATCATAGATATGCATAAAAAATGAATTTATATTCCTTATCATGTTTATTCCGGATCCAACCAATCCGAAAGATAAGATAAATGTTTTATTGCAATCTCTGATTGCTAAGCTGAATGAATTATGGAATGTATGGTGACTTATGATGTTGCAAGTAAAAATAATTTTACATTACATGTGTTGGTGCGGTCTGCACTAACGATTTAACTCAGGTTTTGATGAATGACAAATCAGGTTAAGTTAGCTTGTTGTTGTCTAACACTCTGATCGAGTGTGCAGGAAAAGTCCAGACAGGTCGACGGGCTGACCAGATGTCTGACACGAAGCCCAGCTAGGTCGACGGGCTGACCGGATAGCTGGCGAGAAGTCCAAGCGGGTCGACGGGCTGACCGGACGCTTGGCGAGAAGTCCAGCTAGGTCGACGGGCTGACTGGATAGCTGGCGAGAAGTCCAGACGGGTCAAAGGGCTGACCGGACGTCTGGTAGATAAGTAAGGTAAGTCACTAGAGGGGAGTGACTGCGAGGACGCGTTCCCGGGAAGGGAACATTAGGCGTCGATCCGGCTTAGATCCATTTCGGATATCTAAGTCGAGATCGTGACTAGATTCCGGTCTCGGAAAGACGGAATCTAGGTCATACTCTGTTTTCCTAAGTTATACTTCTTATACTAAACTCATAAACTGTGCTAACACTTTATTTTGCAGGATCTATTTTGTCTCGGACTAACCTTGTTTTGCAGGAAAGTTGTTCGCTGGAAAAAGGAGGTTCGGGCGCCCGGAGGTCCGGGCACCCAGGAGGCACCCGGGCGCCCTGGAGGCAAAAATTATCCTGACTACGCGTCGCCACTTGGAGCTCGCTGGTTGGACTTGCCACGTCTCACCGGGCGCCTGGAAGGGATCCAGGGCGCCCCGAGCTTCATATAAAAGATGGGGCGGAGGCAGAGATCAGAATCAACTCAGAACTCTTAGACTGCTTGCTCTACTGCTCTGCGCTCCTGCGACGCTAACGAAGATCCGACAATACGCTCTTTTCCTCGTCTTTAATTATTGTCGGTATTTGTTTTATTTTCATTAGCATTTCTGTACTTTAAATTGTAATAATATTCGAACTGTTAGTGATTGCCCAACGAAAGTACTCAAGGAGTACGGGCCTTCGAGTAGGAGTCGTCACAGGCTCCGAACGAAATAAAAAACATCGTGTTCATCTGTCTAAGCTGTTTTATTTCTGCTGCGCTTAACTCTTTTATACTCGTTGTTTTTCGAATCGATATTCACCCCCCCTATATCGACGTTTCACGATCCAACAAGTGGTATCAGAGCAGGTACCGCTCTGATTTGGTGCAACCACCAATCAGACAGGGGGTGAAAATATTTTTTTTTCTTTTTGTGCTTTACGCTTAATTCTAAGTTGATATTATTATTAATTTAGGAATTTTTTTCTTCTCGTTGCAATTAAGTCTAAATTGGTGCATCACCAATTTAAATACAACTATTATTTTTTCCTGCACTATTAATCCAAGACCAAGTCTTGGAATATTTTTTTTTTCGTTGTTTACTTGCGTGCAGGATGTCTCAACTAGAAGGTTTTAGCACAGTACGTCCTCCCCTATTCAACGGGGATGACTTCTCGTACTGGAAGAAAAGAATGGAGGTGTACCTAAAGATAGACTACGATCAATGGTTCAGCGTTATAAAGGCGTACCGAACTCCAGTCGACAACTCCGGAAATCCACTAGACCCGGAACAGTGGACTCCGGACATGAGGAAAAAGGCATCAACAGAAAACAAGGCAATCAACACGCTACATTGCTGCCTAACACGAGAAGAGCTGAATCGCGTCGGACCACATCAGAATGCTAAAGAATTGTGGGACAAACTGATCAAGTTGCACGAAGGAACAAGCAAGTCAACTGCATGCAAGAAGGGGAAACGGCAAGTCAACTGCATGCAAGAATCAAGGACGTCCTCAACGGACTCCACGCGATAGGCCACCAGATGGAAAACAGAGATTTAATAAGGTACGCACTAAATGTCTTTCCTCGTAATAGCTTGTGGGCATCAATCGTAGATGCCTACAAAATTTCAAAAAATTTATCTAAGTTAAAATTAGACGAGCTTTTTTGTGAGTTAGAATTACATGAACAAACTAATGCTGGAGCCGAGAAAGGCATTGCTTTATTTGCAGGCTCATCCAAAGAAAAGAAGAACAAGCCTGAATCTGAAGAAGATTCTGATCAAGATATCGAAGACGAAGAACACCTGGTGAACCTGGTAAGAAAAATGTTCACCAGGAGAAAAAGAAGCTTCAGCAAGAAGGACCTTCAAAAGATCAGTCCTCCCTCGGAACAAAAGAACGTAACGTGCTTCGGGTGCAATAAAAAGGGGCACTACAAGAACGAATGCCCAAGACTGAAGTTCGACAAACCGAAGCCAACCAAAAAGAAGACCCTCAAAGCAACGTGGGACGACTCCTCGGACGAATCGGAGGCAGAAGAGCAGAAACACCAGAGCCATCTCGCGCTGATGGCCCGCGAAACTGAAACAGAAGACGAGTTGGAAGATGAAGACGGGTCTGAACCCGAATCAAGCCACGAGTCCGTACTCGTTTCCGAAGGCCCGAATGAGGTATATTTTAATTTAAACAAAAAATTCTTTAAAATTATTTCTTGCTTAAATAGTAAGTTAATTAAAATAAAAATGAAAACAAATCACTCCTTGAGGAAAATCAAGACCTCAAGGAACAAATAAAAAATTTAAATCTAACTCAAGATCTAATACTTGAAGAGAATTCATCATTAAAATCAGAAATTAGTAACTTAAAAGAAATACTAGAAAAATTCACTACAAGATCAAAAAATCTAGACTTAATCCTGAACAATCAAAAAACATGTTATAATAGAACCGGACTTGGATACAAGTCGAACTCAAATAAAACCTTTAAGTCATTAATAACCCAATACAAATCAACTAATCAAGCTTGGGTTCCGAAAGCGTGTTTGACCACGCAAGTAGGAATTAATCAATATTACATACCTAAAGAAAAAATATATTATATAAACTCAAATAAACTAAATCAAAAATCAAAACACAAATCAAAGAAATCAAAATTTAAAAATATTAAAACTCAACAAAATATAAATTATCACCAAGTTAATTATAACTATAAAATGAATTGACACAAACCTAAAACGAAAATTTAAATTAAAGGCCAATAATTTAGGGGGAGGCTCCAGAATAGCTGGCACCTTCAAAACTAACTTACCCGACAGGGTAACCTAAACAAACTAACCCGGCAGGGTAATTAGGATTAGTTAAAAATGTTGGTGCAAAATCCCTCAGGTCAAGGTTGACCTGGTTAACCAAGCTGAGTCTTGGTTTGGGTTTAGATGTTTGACAATAAGATATTGATCGAAGAAGAGTCAAGTAGGTCAAGGTTGACCGGATACTTGACTAGGAAGTCCTAGTGAGTGAAGCTAGGCAGAAGGAAATCCTAGTGAGTGAAGCTAGGTGGAAATCCTGGTGAGTGAAGCCAGGTGAAAGTCCTAGTGAGTGAAGCTAGGCAGAAGGAAGTCCTAGTGAGTGAAGCTAGGCAGAAGGAAATCCTAGTGAGTGAAGCTAGGTGAAAGTCCTGGTGAGTGAAGCCAGGTGAAAGTCCTAGTGAGTGAAGCTAGGCAGATGGAAAACCCTAGTGAGTGAAGCTAGGTGAACGTCCTGGTGAGTGAAGCCAGGCAAGGAAGGAAATCCAGATGGATCAAGGATGATCGGACATCTGGTGTTGGGAAGTCCAAGTAGGTCAAAGGATTGACTGGATACTTGGCAAGGAAGGAAGTCCAGATGGGTCAAGGTTGACCGGACATCTGGTGGAACTCCAAGTAGGTCAATGGAGTGACCGGATACTTGGCACGACGAGTAAAAGTCCAAGTGGGTCAAAGGATTGACCGACACTTGGTGGGGAGTCCTAGCAGGTCAAGGGGTGACCGGATGCGAGGCATGATGTACCAACAGGTCGAGGTTGACCGGATGTTGGTTAGAGGATTGGGACTTGGTTTTGGGCAAAACCAAGTTCCGGATCGATCCGTGGATCGATCCAGATCGATCGGTGGATCGATCCGCATTCTTCTGGAAGCCTTGGATCGATCCGTGGATCGATCGAGGTCCCGATCGATCGGCCGATCGATCGGGACGATCTGCTGCGCGATAGCGCCGGATCGATCCGTGGATCGATCCGGTGAGTCCCCACGAGCAGGCGCTCCGGATCGATCCGTGGATCGATCAAAAGCCTCCGTCGATTGAACATTGAATCGATCGGGATCCGACCGTTGCGTCGGGTTTAAAGCCGCAGGCGAGCGTGGTCTTCGGCATCTCTTCACGAGCTCTTCTCAGATCTCTCGCCAACTCCTCCACAGCGCTCTCAAAGATCAGATCGCCAGTTCTTGAAGGATCTTGGAAGCTTTCCAAGTCAAGAGGCGAATCAAAGGCAAGAAGAGAAGCTAGGGTTAGGGTTTTCTGTACTCATTGTAAGCTTTGCGCTTGTATTTTGTTTCCCTTTCCTTTCTTCTTGTACTGAGAGTCTTGTAGGGCTTCTCCGCCCTCGGTAGTTACCGAAAAGGAGTGTTTTCATAGTGGAGGGTGCGTGCGTGGTGTGGATCCTTGGACTAGTCACCTCTTGTGAGGTGGATACCAAGTAAACCAACCTTGTTAGCGTTGTGTGATTTGTTTCTTTGTATTTTCCGCTGCACATCTTAGAAGAAACAAGCAACGCCGAGCAACGAGCACGCGACGAGCTATTCACCCCCCCCTCTAGCTACTTTTGGTCCTAACAAGTGGTATCAGAGCGAGGCCGCTCTTCACCGGAATCATCGCCGGAAGGGTCAAGCATATCAAGAAAAGTTAGAGGGTGAAGAAGTTGGAGCAAATTCTTCAAGTTCAAGACTTTATCAAACTCAACTTCAAGATGCAATTCCAAGATGGACTTGGATTTGACACAAGGGTGGCTCCACCATACACTTCTACGAGTTTCGATTCTTGGAAATCAAGAATCGAAAATTTTCTTATGATGGAGATAGAGCAATGGTTTGCTCTAATGGAAGGCTTCAAGGCTCCAAGAAATTCAAAGGGTAAAGTTCTCAAGAGGAGCAAGTGGAGCCAAGAGCAAGTCCAAAGGTGCGAGGCTAATGACAAAGTGACCAAGCTTTTGGTCAATTTACTGCCAAGCACCATCCTTTGCAAAATTGGAGAATTTGAAGATGCAAAGGAATTATGGAGCAAATTGGACAAGCTTCATAAAGAGATCCCCTCCACTGTACAAGATCATGAAGAATCCAGAGAGGGTGACTCTTTGGAGCAAGATCAAGAGGAGGACTCCGAGGTTGAGAGATGCTCAACCTCCGAAGAAGAGGAAATCCAAGAAGCTTCATCCTCAAGGGAATGCAACGAAGGGAACAAGGAGGGAGCATACTCCTTGTTTCATATTCAAGATGATGAAGCCTCCACCTCTAGGATTGAGGGGGAGCAATCCTTGGTGACACCGGATCAAGAAGAAGGAGAAACTTCTACATCCGGGTCAAGAGAAGAAGAGGAGGAAGAAGCTTATACCTCCACAAGTCAAGAAAAATCAAATGGAGGAGAATCAAGGTCCGATCAAGAGGAAGCTTCTACCTCCGGATCCAAAGAAAAAGATGCCACCCCTACAAGCAAAGGTATAAATATTTCAATTAATAATAAAAATCATATTATATGCTTTGAATGTAGGGAACATGGGCACTACAAGAGCAAGTGCCCTAAATTAGCCAAGAAGAAGGGCCAAGTGGCACAAAAGGGCAAGGTGAAGCCCAAGGAGACCATCCCCAACACAAAGAAGAGCAAGGAGCATATTATATGCTTCTCTTGCAATAAAAAGGGGCATTACCGGAGTCAATGCCTCAAGGGGAAGAAGATGGTCAAGGCTCAAGGAGGCATTAGTCAAGGGGGAGCCTCCAAGGTAAAGAAGAAGGTAACATTTATTGAGCCTACTCCTTTACATTATGGTAAAAAGCATGATAGTTCTAATTTTTATCATTTTAATGCGATTTACCATAAGAATAGGAAGCATGAGGGGTTTAAGGAAAAGCATGTGGCCCTACATGCCAAAACTACTACACCTAAGGCTAGGAATGTAGGTAAAAGTCTAGGCAAGAACTCTAAGGATTGTAGATACAAGCCTAGAAACAAAAATGCTCATGGACTTAATGAAAAACCAAATTCTAAGGATTTAATGATAGAAAATCAAGTCTTGAGATCAAGACTTGATAAAATTGAAAAGACCCTAAAAAGGATGGAAAATATCCTAAAAGGGCAAAATGAGCAAAACCTAGGGCTAGGAAAGTCAAAGCCATCAAATAGCCATAGAGGTTTGGGATACAAACCAAAGGCTAAGAAGGATGTGCCTAGTTATCATAGGGTTCCATATAGTTATGGAACAAACCCTAGGTTTAGTGGTCAAGTCAAGAATACTAGGAAGTCATCCCTAAGAGTATTTTTGCAACCAAAGTGACTAAGACTTCTAAGAAGTCTAAGAAAGTCACTAACAAGGTCACAAGGGAGGCTATCCCTAGGGTTGACCTAGAAAATGTGACCAAGGCTTCTAAGAAGCCCAACAAGGTCACTAGGAAGGTATCTAGGGAAGTTATCCCTAGTGAGTACCTAGAGCATCCAAGGAGCACCAATAGGTGTTGGGTTCCTAGGAGCATTTTCTCTACCCCATAAATGGGTTAGAGAGTGTCAACTCCGATTAGAAGGGTAGTTAACCCAACTTTGAGGAAATTGACACTCAAGGAGCATTTTCAAGGTTTTGTTAACCTTTGAAAATGAAATGGAATTGTTATTTACTCCTTGAAAGAGTAAAATGTGCCTAATGGTGGAAGAATTGATTTTAATCTTAAATGACACATATTGGGAAATTCATAAGAATTACCAAGTTGGGATTTTGGTATGTTTTTAGGAAATTTAAGGCAATCCGGGCCTTAATTTAAAAGTGCTACTCTTGTGGAAAAATGAAATATGCCAACATTTGAGGAATATGCTTAATTTCAATTGGCATAAATTAATCAAGGGAATTAGAAATGTCAATTTAGGTTTTGGCATTTTCCTGAAGCACTTTTGGGCAATCTAGGTTTAAGTTGTAAGTTTAGCTAAGGTTTTAAGGATGCTTAGATAGTTAATCTAGGTATATTTTATTTATGTTAAATCTTGCCATGATTGTTTGCCCATCATATGCCATGACAACATGTCTATTTTTGCATTCATGTTTTATTATGAAAAATCCAAAAATACCATGTCATGACATTCATACATCATGTAGCTATAGGATATCTTTCTTTTGAAAGTTATTTTATTTTGATGTATGCCATAACATTATCATGCATTAAGTTTAATTCCTTGTAATTAAGGACAAATGGCATTTAACAACACTTATTAACAAGTGACATCCTTGGTGGATGTCTAATATATATCTAAAATGCCTAGATAGATATGCATGATCCCTAGATTAGGGCAAAACCAAAATCTACATCTCACAAGACCTATAAGATGACTTGTATGTGTTTTAGTGCACATTAGATACAAGTGAGATGTTAGGATGATGAACAAAACTCAAGATGTTGATTTAGTGCATTCTTTTGAGTTTTAGGTTCATCAAAACACATAGTTATGTGTTTTCCCATCATTGGGAAAGCTAATGTACAAGTCATGTGCATTAAGCCCAAGGAATATGGTGGGATATTGGTTTTGAAAATGTTTTCAAAATGATTTTGGAAAACCTTGGTGAAGGCTATCTTTTGATAGTAATCACCATTGAATAGTTAGACACAAACTTGAAGAAAACACTAAAGTTTTTGGAAGTTTTCAAGTTTGTGTCAATCTTTGAAAATATGATGTATTTTCATAGAAAACTATTTTTCCTTGATAGTATATGCCCTAACTAAAGTCTACACGAAATTTCATAATTTTTGGATTTTTGTAGAATTTTCTAGGGGTTTCTGAAGTTGACTGAAATGGAATTTCAGCAACTATCAGAGCTCCGATCGATCCATGGATCGATTGGAGTGCCTGAATCGATCCATGGATCGATTCAGAAGGCAGTTCTCGCGAGCAGTAGCTCGCTGGATCGATCAGTCGATCGATCCAGGGTAGTCTGAATCGATCCGTGGATCGATTCAGAAGGCATTTCCTGCGACCAGAAGCTCGCTGGATCGATCAGCCGGTCGATCCAGGTAGTTTGAATCGATCAGTGGATCGATTCAGCCAGGTTCAATCGATTGGAACCCAACTCCAATCGATCCAAGTTGCTGATTTTGGTTGGGAAAGCCTGATTTCAGCACTTTGAACCTATTTTAGTCAATGTAACCTTTCCAAACCCCTAAATATACATTTGTATATATAAGGAGGGTGTTTTCATGTGAAAACAAGGATGGATTGGTTAAGGAAGGCTAAGTTGAAGTTTAGGTTGAGGTTTGTTTCAAATTTTGAATATTTGAACCTCAAAACTTCTACAATTGGGTTTCCTAAAGGTTTAGGGATTCCAAGTCATTGTTGGTGCAATGACAGAAGTTACCACCATGTCTTTAGGGGGAGGGACTCTTTAAAGACATGAAAATTATTTTTCATAAACCTTGGAAGGTGGTTAACCTTCTGTTAAGAGAATGCTCATGGATGAGCAGTTGAACTTGAAATGGGGAGTGGATATCCTCATTATTTCAAGTGGGAACTCAAGGGGGAACTCAAGTGGTTAGAAAATGCTCAAGGTTGGGTATTTGTCTACATTGAGGGAGAAGTTAAGGATAAATGAAGGGTATGGGACCTTCATTATTGTGTTGATCACAATGAGTGAAGTTGTGATCACGATGAGCAACTCTTCAGGGGGAGAGTCTTCAACAGATGAAGTTGTTGAAGTGTGCCCAAAATTGGAGCATAGGTTGATGTGTGTCCAAAGACGGGTTGATGTGTTTTATGAGTAGGGGGTTGATGTGTGCCAATAGGGGGAGAATGAAAGGAAGTAAGTTAGGTTTTCATTACCTAGAGGGAGTTTGCCCTCTTAGGGGAGAATGAAAAGCTTAACTTATGTGTTCATTACCTAGTGGCATGAAGAAGAAGGCTATAGGATTAGCCTAACTTACATGTGGGATTGTAAGTGTTATTGTGGTATTGTCAAACATCAAAAGGGGAGATTGTTGGTGTAAACATCCGAAGGTTGACCTGGTTAACCAAGCTGAGTCTTGGTTTGGGTTTAGATGTTTGACAATAAGATATTGATCGAAGAAGAGTCAAGTAGGTCAAGGTTGTTGGATACTTGACTAGGAAGTCCTAGTGGTGAAGCTAGGCGGGAAATCCTAGTGAGTGAAGCTGGGTGGAAATCCTGGTGAGTGAAGCCGGTGAAAGTCCTAGTGAGTGAAGCTAGGCGGAAGGAAGTCCTAGTGAGTGAAGCTAGGCGGAAGAAATCCTAGTGAGTGAAGCTAGGTGAAAGTCACGTGAGTGAAGCCGGTGAAAGTCCTAGTGAGTGAAGCTAGGCGGATGGAAAACCCTAGTGAGTGAAGCTAGGTGAGCGTCCGGTGAGTGAATCCGGGCAAGGAAGGAAATCCAGATGGATCAGGATGATCGGACATCGGTGTTGGGAAGTCCAAGTAGGTCAAAGGATTGTTGGATACTTGGCAAGGAAGGAAGTCCGGATGGGTCAAGGTTGACGGACATCAGTGGAACTCAAGTAGGTCAATGGGTGACCGGATACTTGCACGACAGTAAAGTCCAAGTGGGTCAAAGGGATTGACCGGACACTTGGTGGGAGTCCTAGCAGGTCAAGGGAGTGACCGGATACGAGGCATGATGTACCAACAGGTCAAGGTTGACGGATGTTGGTTAGGAGGATTGGGACTTGGTTTTGGGCAAAACCAAGTTTCGGATCGATCCGTGGATCGATCCGGTTGTGGATCGATCGGTGGATCGATCCAGTTCTTCGAATCAGAAGCTCGGATCGATCCGTGGATCGATCAGGAGCTCGATCGGGACGCGGCTGCTTCGCCCGATAAGCGCTGGATCGATCCGTGGTTCACAGAGGTGCTGGATCGATCCGTGGATCGATCCAAAGCCTCCCCGATCGATTCGGAACATTCGAATCGATCGGGATCCGACCGTTGCGTCGGGTTTAAAGCCGCAGGCGAGCGTGGTCTTCGGCATCTCTTCACGAGCTCTTCTCAGATCTCTCGCCAACTCCTCCACAGCGCTCTCAAAGATCAGATCGCCAGTTCTTGAAGGATCTTGGAAGCTTTCCAAGTCAAGAGGCGAATCAAAGGCAAGAAGAGAAGCTAGGGTTAGGGTTTTCTGTACTCATTGTAAGCTTTGCGCTTGTATTTTGTTTCCCTTTCCTTTCTTCTTGTACTGAGAGTCTTGTAGGGCTTCTCCGCCCTCGGTAGTTACCGAAAAGGAGTGTTTTCATAGTGGAGGGTGCGTGCGTGGTGTGGATCCTTGGACTAGTCACCTCTTGTGAGGTGGATACCAAGTAAACCAACCTTGTTAGCGTTGTGTGATTTGTTTCTTTGTATTTTCCGCTGCACATCTTAGAAGAAACAAGCAACGCCGAGCAACGAGCACGCGACGAGCTATTCACCCCCCCCCCCCTCTAGCTACTTTTGGTCCTAACAAAAAAGAGACCAATTTTAACTTGAATCATAGTACTGGTGAAGTTTTTGGATGATAGTACGTTAGGGAAGCTTGTGCATCACATGTCTAGAAAGATATGGTTTCGATCTGGTGCATTTGGCCAAGTGGAACTGACCGAAGCTACCCTTAAATGAATCCTAACCAGTTAGACCAAGGTTTAGTACTAAGCTCCGTGGATAGGACTATTCGGAAAACCTCGAAAGGTTGGTTACTTCTAATGATGTCCATGTGACTCACCAAACTTAGAAGTTTATTCGAAGAATGCCTGTTTGTAGAGACCAAAGCTAAACCTGAATCTAACACAAGTTAAACCAAAACTCCATAATTAAAAATCCAATTCATCTCACAAAATTATAGGATTCCCTGATTGAAAACTTAGATCGGGTGAGATGACTAAGGATCAAAATCAAATTCAAATCAAAGTAAAATTCAAATTAAATTAAATTTCGAATTAAAATTCAAATTAAATTAAATTTCGAATTAAATTAAATTTCGAATTAAATAAATTAATTAAATTTCAAATTAAGTTAATTAAATTAAATTTCAAATTAAATTAATCTAATTAAATTTCAAATTGACTTAGTTAAGTTATATTTTGAATTAATCAAATTTCGAATTAAATAACTATAATGAATTACGATTAAATTAACTTTAATAAAAATAATAATAATAATAATAATAATAATTTAAATTAACTCTGAAAAACTATTTTTAAGACTAACCTTAAATCCTACTCATTGTAGGAAACCAAGTGGATTTTGGGCAGTGGTTGCTCCAAACACATGACTGGAGATCACACCAAGTTCACTCAACTCACCTACAAAAGCTTAGGAACAGTTGTCTTTGGAAACAACGGCAAACTCAAGGTGATCGGAATAGGTAATATTGAATTAAAAATAGATTTCAAATGTTCTACTTGTCGAGAATTTTAAATACAATCTCCTGAGTATAAGTCAATTGTGTGATACTATGTATAAGGTTAAATTTCTATCCACAGAGTGTTTAATCAAACATCTAGATAACCCTATTATAAGCCTAAAAGGTTTTAGAAAAGACAACATCTATGCTATCAACTTAACCACCTCTTCAATTAAGTGTTATTTAACACAAAAAGAAGAGACTTGGTTATGACATAGGAGAATGTCTCACACAAACTTTAGAAATATAAGCAAATTAAATGGACTAGTGAGAGGCTTACCGAAATTACCTAACCTAGATTCAACCATATGTAATGCTTGTCAACAAGGTAAACAAACAAAATCCACTCACAAACCAACCAATCAACCACAAACCAACTCGATATTAGAACTTCTACATTTAGACCTTTTTGACTCCCATGGAGTCAAATCCATAAATGGAAACTTATACTGTTTAGTAATAATAGATGTGATCCTGTCCGAATGCTGACTCAACGGACGTTGGGCACGTGGCGCTCTCCGGTTGCCTACGTGGGTCTTCGACTGATGGCACGCAGCTCCGGCGAACCTGCACAGAAGTCGGGCCGGGAATGGGTTCCCGGCGGCGACCCTTCGACGCTCAAGTCAGACAAGCAAACAGTGAAGAAAGTGGCTCCAAAGGTCTTGAACGCGTACCTCCGGTGAAGTGTGAGGCCCTTTATATAGAGAGGTGAAAGAGCTCCTACACGTCCTCCGAGGTGCCTACGTGTCCGCAACCCATACCTCGGTATGTGTCTGTCAGAAAGCTTACCTGACCCATACTGCTACAGTCCAAGCATGTCCTCGATGGGACATCGGAACCCCCTATCATAAGATTTGGAGTATGGTCTACACGTGAAACATACTTGCTGTCAGAAAAAGGGTGTCCCTTGTCCTTTTCCCCTTTACTCCAGATATGGCGTCCGTCCGGCCAACTTCAGCGACATCCGGCCGGACATATACGAAGGTTTACTTAGGGAGATTCTCAATCACGTGCTTTGCGGAGACTATTAGCAGTATGTTACCTTGTGGCTTTGGCCGAGCGTGCAGTCCGCTCGGCCTTGCGATCTTTTCCACTGAGCGCCGGAACCCTGACTTCCGACAGGGCGCCCTTAACCCTCAGCCAGACACCGGGCGGTCGGCCTGCCGGTCGGACCCATCGCTCTCCGGATGTTGACACCGCCGGACGGTCGGTCGGCCGGTCGGACCCATCCCTCTCCGGGCGGATACCTGCCACTTTGACTTCCACGTGGCATTGACTTCACCGGACGGGGTCCCTTGTTCTTACCACCGGATCACTTGCCTCCCCTTCAAGTCTAGTCGAAGGAGGCGAATTGTCCGACTGACTGGACTGCGAATCTAGCCGGGCGGCTCCTCCGTGCTAGTATCCTCCGATCGGCCAACTTCAGAGATGGCCTTAAGCGAATCAACAATAGCATTCACCGGATCTCCTCGTGTTCTGCGCCAATCTTCGACATTAAGGTTGAGCATGCTTTCATTAAATGCTTCGAATGGTCGAATGCCACGTGGCGCACTGCCATCAGCGTACGGCGGCGGTGGCATGGTGTTTTGATGTGATCGAAGCGATTCGAAATGGACGGCCCAATGCACGCTTTGATTCCCGTGACCTGGATCCGACGGTGGAGGCCGCCCGGCCTCCACCCTATAAATTCTTCGTTTTCTTCTCTTTCTCTTATCTGCCTCCGCGACTTCGACCCCTACCCCCAGCGCTTTGGAGCTCCGGCGATTCCGCTTTTGCTTTCCGACGACCTCCGGCGCCTTCTTTCCGCTCCTTCTTTCTTTTTCGTAAGGTTCTCCTCCTTCCTTTCTTGTTTCCGGTGCCCTTTACATTTCTTTCTTCTGTTTTTGCTCCTGGCTACTGTTCCGGCGATCTCTTCTTGTTTCTGTCTTGTCATCTTTCCTGGTTTTATTCGCTCGGCCAATGGCTAGCTCTTCTCACCCTGAAGACCAGTCCCTCGGACCATGGTACACCACCATGCAGTCCCGATTTGATCAGCGTGATTTCGATATTCTGACAGACAACTTCGAAATCCCCGAAGATTTTGAACTTCTTTTAGCTGGTCCTTCCGCTCGGCCGCACAGGCCGGTCTGCGTTTTCCTGTACATCCTTTCATCATAGATGTCTGTAATTTTTTCGGTGTGCCGCTCGGCAGTTTGGTACCCAATACCTTTCGTCTCCTCTGCGGTGTTGTTGTTTTGTTCAAGATTCACAACATCCCCCTCCGACCGGAGGTCTTCTTTTATTTCTATTACCCCAAGCAAGCCGAGCCGGGCACTTTCATGTTCCAAGCTCGGCCCGGCTTAGTCTTCTTCAACAAACTACCTACTTCCAATAAACATTGGAAGGATTAATTTTTCTACATCCATATGCCCAATCAGGCCAACTTCCCGACCCAGTGGCAGGCCAACTTGCCCCCCACTCCCGAGCTGAAGAAATTCAAGACCCGATCGGACTATCTCCACGCTGCAAATATAGTAGCCGGTCTGCGACTTGACATCAACAAGCTTCTTCACGAAGGAGTGATGTACATCTTCGGCTGAGTCCCATACGGACTCCTCTTCCGACCGGCTTCAGTAAGAATTTTGCTTGGGCATTTGCTTTAATTGCTAACTGATTTCTTTTCTTTCCCTTGCAGCGGACATCGTCATGGATTCGGTGATGGCCGGCGTTTTGAAGAGAAAAGCGGCCGCACTAGAAGCCGCGGCGGCCAGAGAAATGGAAGCGTTGGGTATCCAGCCGGTCGGATCCCACGAAGGAGAGAGCGGGACTCAGGTTGAGTCGGCTGCTCAAGCTTCTCAACAAACGTGGCCAGGGGAACCACCCCCCTCGGAGAACCAACTGCCCCCGAGGAAGGTTCCGCTCGGGAGGAGGAGCAGCCTCTACAAAAGAGGTGCCGGGTGGAGACTCCGCTGCGCTCGGCTACCTCCGGGGTCTAACCCTCCGAGAGGGTCACTGCAACGGCTCGGGGCAAGGCACCAGAGGCTGAAATCATTTCGTCCGACCGGACGCCTTCTGAATGGGACGAGCCGGCTGCTCCAATTGAGGCTACTTCGATCAGTGCTCTCCCGCCCGCTCGTCACTCAGTCCAGCGCTCAACCATTCATTCCCATTTTTCTGCGCCGACCTCTGATCCCCTTCCGACTGCCGGTCAGACGACTCCCGGTCATGGCCGCACGATTCGGGTCACTCTTCATCTCCCGACTGAAGAGCTGCTACCAGAGGCCGACCAACCTACTGCGCCCGAGCACACTATCACCCTGAAGGGGCCTCTCGCTGAGATGTGGGCCGACGCTCGGGCACGCGTCGCCATGATCCCCATCGGGAATTTGGCTAACAGCCATATGCAGCAGGCCACGGGGGTAAGTTTGTAATCTACCAAGTTTTGTCTTCATTCCTCCCGATCGGCCACTAACAACTTCTAATTCCTCTCGTCAGAGATGGGTAGAGGAAATTGCGGTTTCCAACCGCTTGGCCTTGGTGGATGAAGAGCTGCACCAACTGAAGGCAGCAGTTGGTCCGTTCGGCCCTCAGGGCCCTTCATATTCCGATCTGCAAAAGGAGCTGAAGAAAGCTTAAAATCTGCTGGCGGTCGAGCAGCAGAAGACAGCTGATCAGGCCCACGCCTTGACTGAGTCCGAGCGACAAGTCAAGTCGCTCGACACAAAATTAACCTTGGCCACCACTCGAAAAAATACGGCCATCTCCGATCTAGAGAAAAAGAATGTGGAGACTCGGGGCCTGGAGCTGAAGGTAAAAGAACTGATGGAGCAGCTTGACAGAGAGAAGGCGGGCCGCTCGGCCAATGCGGAAAAGCTTTAGAATCTGAACGAGGCCCTCACTGGCTCCCAGGTGGCTTTCAAAGAATATCAAGATGCCGAGCCGAGTCGAGTTGCTGCCTTGAGACAGGGCTACATTCGCTCGGCCGAATTCTCGGAGAAAATTTGCGAGCGGATGTACACAGCCTTCGACTTGGCTATGACCGCTACCATGACATATCTGAAGTCCAAGGGCCTTCTTCCAGAGTCCACTAATATTCCGGCCGGCGATCAGGTGGCGCTTCTGGATAACATCCCAAAGACCCTTTATGATTATATCGAGTAGTTTCTGTAACTCGGCCACTCGGCTGGATATCATCCTTTTTGTAATTAGGCCGCTCAGCCTAAAGTTTTAACTTTAATGCAATGTTTTCCTTGTATTCACTGTCTTTTTACATAACCAAAATATGTGTTTATCTGCTCGCCCATTATCACCCCTCTGGTATTCGAAAGGGATTTTTTACTAAGTATTTGGCATTGCCTTTCCGCCCGGTTTAATAGGTAATATTTCGACTACTTAATATTCCGCTTTGATAGCCGAGATCGCTCGGTATATAACTATGAAGTACCTTTGGGTGCTGGGCCGAGCGGAACGCCGAGACGATCTAACGATATTGAAGGCCAGTTTTTGGAGCTATTGCATCCTTTTTATCGGCATTCCCCGCTCGGACGTTTATAGACACCGGCTCGTCTCTCGATATTTAACGTCGAAGCTCGACGGTCTTCCGCTCGGACGTTTATAGACGCCGGCTCGTCTCTCGATATTTAACGTCAGAGCTCGACGATCTTCCGCTCGGACGTTTATAGACGTCGGCTCGTCTCTCGATATTTAACGTCGGAGCTCGACGATATCTCGGAGCGTTTATAGGCGCACTCGTCTCGCGATATTTAACGTCGCAGCTCGACGGTCTTCCGCTCGGACTTTTATAGACGCCGGCTCGTCTCTCGATATTTAACGTCGGAGCTCGATGGTCTTCCGCTCGGACATTTATAGACGTCGGCTCGTCTCTCGATATTTAACGCGTCGGAGCTCGGCGGTCTTCCGCTCGGGCGTTTATAGGCGGCTCGTCTCTCGATATTTAACGTCGGAGCTCGGCGGTCTTCCGCTCGGAGTATAGACGCCGGCTCGTCTCTCGATATTTAACGTAGGAGCTCGACGGTCTTCCGCTCGGACGTTTATAGACGCCGGCTCGTCTCTCGATATTTAACGTCGGAGCTAGACGGTCTTCCGCTCGGACGTTTATAGACGCCGGCTCGTCTCTCGATATTTAACGTCGGAGCTCGACGATCTTCCGCTCGGACGTTTATAGACGCCGGCTCGTCTCTCGATATTTAACGTCGGAGCTCGACGGTCTTCCTCTCAGACGTTTATAGACGCCGGCTCGTCTCTCGATATTTAACGTCGGAGCTCGACGGCCTTTTAAGGCTAACTTTAATACTGCTGCTCGGCAAACCCGTTGGCCATCCTTTGAATTAATTTTGCTTCCTGCATTACAAGGACATGGGCGACTAGAATATACAAACATGAGATACATCAATGCACCTTTCACCCAGCTCGATAAGGCTGGAGATGATTTGCGCTCCAAGGTCGGTCCAGCTGCCGCCCGTCTTCATCCTCCAAGTAGTAAGCGCCCGAGCGGAGCTTTTCGATTACCTTAAAGGGGCCCGCCCAGGGTGCCTCCAACTTGCCGACATCGCCGACCGGCTTGACTTTCTTCCAGACAAGGTCGCCGACCTGGAATGATCTGGGGATTACGCGCCTGTTGTAGTTTTGCTTCATCCGTTGATGATACGCCATCAGCCAGACGGACGCCTTGGCTCGCTCCTCGTCAACCAGATCCAGTTCCATGTTCCTCCGTTCGGCGTTGCCCTCATCGTAACACTGGATCCGGATGGATTCGACACCGACTTCAACAGGAATCACCGCTTCGCCGCCGTATACCAGATGAAAAGGCGTGACGCCTGTTCCTTCTTTTGGAGTCGTTCGGATGGCCCATAGGACGCCCGACACTTCATCCACCCAACTTCCTCCCATATGGTTGAGCCGAGCGCGCAGAATACGAAGAATTTCCCGATTGGCTACTTCGGCTTGACCGTTGCTTTGGGGATAGGTCACGGACGTGAAGTGCTGCTCGATGTCATAGCTTTTGCACCAATCCTCGAGCAACTTCCCTGTGAATTGCCGCCCATTATCGGAAACCAGTCGGCGAGGGATGCCGAACCGACAGATGATGTGTTGCCAGATGAATTTTTTGACCATCTGCTCGGTGATCTTGGCTAGCGGCTCGGCCTCCACCCACTTGGAAAAATAATCGACCGCCACTAGCAGAAATTTTCGCTGCCCGGTCGCCATTGGAAATGGACCAACAATATCCATTCCCCATTGATCGAACGGACATGAAACTGTTGATGCCTTCATTTCCTCTGCCGGTCGGTGGTAGAAGTTATGGTACTTCTGGCACGAAAGGCACGTCGACACGGTCCGAGCGGCGTCTACTTGTAAGGTTGGCCAGAAGTATCCGGCCAATAGGATCTTCTTGGCCAACGATCGTCCGCCCGGATGCCCTCCGCATGATCCTTGGTGTACTTCTTGGAGGATGTAAGCCGAGTCCTCCGAGCTCACGCATTTCAACAGCGGGCGTGAGAAAGCCTTCTTGTAAAGCTGATCGCCGATGAGTGTGAACCGACCGGCTCTCCTCCTCAGCAGCTGGGCCTCATTCTGATCGGACGGTGTGGCGCCCGAGTGCAGAAACTCCGTGATGGGTGTCCTCCAGTCGCTCGGAAACGTAAGGCCTTCCATACGGTCGACGTGCGCCACCAGCAATACTTGTTCTACTGGCTGCTGAATGGCGACCGACGTTATTGAGCTCGCGAGCTTGGCTAACTTATCGGCCGCTTGATTTTCTGCTCTGGGTATCTTCTGGATAATGACTTCTCTAAAATTGGCTTTAAGCTTCTCAAAGGCTTCAGCGTAGAGCTTGAACCGAGCACTGTTGATTTCGAAGGTACCAGAGAGCTGCTGAGCGACCAACTGGGAATCTGAATGAAGCGTTACCCGACCGGCTCCCACATGCCGTGCTGCCTGCAAGCCGGCTATGAGGGCCTCATATTCTGCTTCATTGTTTGTAGCTTTGTAATCCAGCCGGACAGATAAGTGCATCTTTTCTTCTTGAGGGGAGAGCAACAGTATTCCAATCCCGCTTCCGAGCCTAGTGGATGATCCGTCCACAAATACTCACCTTGTCATCTTGAATGGTACCTAGAGTGATGATTGTTACCTTCTCTTCATTAAATAATGGCTCAAACTGTGGTTCTGGTGATGGTTCATCCTCATGTAGTGATTCTTGGGTGCTTGGCTCCATAGCACAAGTCCCTACACTTACATCTTCAACTCTTGGTGTTTCTTGAGGTAATGCTTCCAGAAAGCATTCCCCTACACTTAAATCATCTTCAAAAATATGTTCAGAACCTGAATCACTAACAACATCTTCAACAACAAAATCATTAGGATCAGAAATTTGCATAATGACATAATCATCACAAAAATTACTAGAAAAATCATGTGAATTAATGGAAGTAGGGTCAGGCCTGACAGAATCGCTACTTTCCATCTCTCCACTGGAGTTTTGTGCTTGCGGCTGATTGATGGATGATGCAATTTGATCTAACTGAATCTGTATGTTCTGTATCCTTGAGAATTGTTGCTCTTGATGTTCAATCATTTGTTGCATCATCTCCTTGAGTTTCCATATTGACTCATCCATCTGAAGATCATTTTGTTGAAAAGAATTTGGCATCAAATTTGTTGAAACCTCTTGAAATCCATATGAACTTTGGAAAGCTGGATATGGTTCAACAAATGGTCCTTGTGCACTTTCATACTTGAAACCTGAATTATCTACCCAATTAGCATTAAAACCATTTGAAAATAAATCATACCTATTTTGTTGATCCATTGTTGGGTAAATTTGATACTCAGGTTGAAAACACTGATAATTCTCCATTCCACCTCCAAAATTCTGAAAATATGGATCCATGCTAAAGAAATCTCCTGTTCTTACAATTCAACACTAAAAATATATGTTAGAAGATCCAAGAGCATAAAGTTTCAATCTCATGAAAACATGAACAGTAGAAGCATTTAAAAATTCAAGAATAAGCCAACAAGAAAATACAAAAAAGAATAGGCAATCAAATCAATCAACATGCTAACAAATAAAATCAATCAATGCACAATCTAAAATAAAACACACATTACTAGTTAGTTGTTCCCCGGCAACGACGCCAAAATTTGGTGTCGGCCTTTTTGTATGTCACAAGGCACCCCAAATTGATAAAGATTGGAACTCACATAAACTAAATGAAACACGTGTAGTAAGGAGTCCTAAGTCGTATTTTTCCAAGGACTAACTAGTAAATGTGTGTAAATTCTAGAGTTGGTTCCAATCAAATTCTAATATCAACAAAATTCAACTTAGTACTTCCATTTATCTCACAATTCAAATTAAATTCTTCCACAATCATAAATGGATCAAAGAAGGTCCATGCATTATTGCAATAATTGAATGAATCACTCACTCTCAACTTCTCAATCACAGTAGCAATTAAACCATAAGCTCAAACACACTTGTATAAACCATATTAGCATCAAACTCACAATCTCAATCGAATTCAACTATTAAACATCAAAAGCTCAATCAGTAACAATACACCCATTGGAAGATCTAAGGTTTGCTAGTTACATGAATGTCACTCAACAATTTGTAATAATCAAGTCATCTATGTCAAAAACATAAACTAGATTATATCCTAAGTTAGTAACTGAACATGGTTTAGAATGTAGAAATTCAAGAAATCAGAACTATAAGCAAGAAAACAGAATTGCAGAAAACATGAATTAGAGAAGAAATAGCTAGGCAAAGGAATCAGATCTTCCGATCTGAGCAGATTCAAGTACACTACAAAGACAAAAATAAAGAAATCTACAACCCTAAGCATTCCATATCCAAACCCCGTAGCAATCTTCTTCAATCTGCCAGGAAACCTCCAAAACAGAAGTGCTCTCCGAAACCTCCTTTCAAGCACCCAACAAACAATTCCCGAGCTTCCAGCTATTACCAGAGAACGTTCACAGATCCAGGAAACCTCCTTTCAACTCACATCCAGCTGGTAACCTCACAATCCGAAGAAACGGAGCAAAGGTTCTGTGATTTGCAAAGCTAAGTAAATTGATCAGATCTACTTAACCTCGCTATGGAATGACGGTCGGAAAGAAATCAGTAGCTCCCGAGAAACCTCCCTGAAGCTCTGGTGGATGCGAAAAACGCCGATTGGGAGACCTCCCTTCAATCAGGTACGCGGCGGTGGAACAGACCCCAAAACGTAATCTGGAAACCTCCTCGATCGCTCTCTGCCCTCGGAAGATGAACGCCGGAGCTCAGTGGTCGTCGTCGGTGAAGAAGAAGAAGCCACCGGATTGAGAAATTGGAATGGGAACTGCCGCGCCGCGGTGAAGAAGAAGAAGCTACTGTAGAGAAATCCCGAACGCCGAGTCCGTCTTCTGCACTGTAGCTTCTCAGATTTAAATCAGATCTGGATCTGATAGGACGGCTGAGATGATTCCGGGCTAAATCAACGGTGAAAAGTCATTCAAAATATGATCTGAAGGTACTGATGTTGATCTAGGGTCTGGATCTACTCTCTTGTAGGTCGAATCGATCAGATCATCACTGGATGATCCAGATCCGCCCAGTCTTCAATGAACGGTCCAAATTAATCCGGCTGGATCAATGGCTGGATGAACTCAGATCTGGATCAAAACTTCTGGATCTTCATAAATAGCTCAAATCTGCTCCCCATTAAGTTGGATCAGCCATATCTTCAACGGATGGCTCAGATCTGCTCAATCTTGGATAAACGGCCTATAATACTCCGAGGCTTGATCGCCTCGTTTAGCTCTTGATTTGAGCCCAGATGTGGTCTGATTTGATCGGGTCCATGACCCTTTTGATGCCTACAAAATAAGAATCAAATATTAGCATCAAATACCATAATTATAAGTCAATTTGCAATTAAGTCCAAATTCAAATGTAATTTATGAAATGCAATCTAAATGTGAGAAAGCTGGTGCAATGAAAATTTTGCACCTCAATCGGGGCTGGTATTGGATGTCAAATTCACTCAACTCTGTCGTCCATTTGATGAGTCGCCCGGACGCTTCTGGATTCAATAATACATGCTCGAGCGGGCTATTGGTTTTGACTACGATGGCATGTGCCAGGAAGTAGGGACGAAGGCGCCGAGCGGCGAGGACCAGAGCAAAAGCCAGCTTCTCGAGCCCAGTGTAACGAGATTCAGCATCCTTTAAAATGTGACTAAGGAAATACACAGGCTCCTCTCCGCTCGCCCTCACTAGTGCCGAGCCGATTGCTTGCTCGGTTGAAGATAAGTAGATACAAAGTGGCTCACCCGCAGCCGGCTTGGCTAATACTGGGAGAGAATTCAGATATGCCTTTAGATCTTCGAACGCCCGGTCGCATTCTTCGTCCCAGTGAAATTTAGTGGCTTTGCGCAATATTTTGAAAAAAGAAAGGCTCCGGTCGGCAGTTTTGGAGATGAACCTGGACAGAGCAGTTATCCGACCGGTCAAACGCTGCACTTCCCTCGTACTTCTTGGGGGCGGCATGTCTTGTAGAGATTTCACCTTGCTGGGATTTGCTTCAATACCCCGCTCGATCACTATGTAACCCAAGAATCGTCCTCCTTTTGCTCCGAACAGACACTTCTGGGGATTTAGTTTAACGTCATACCTCCTCAGTGTTCGGAAAGTCTCCTCCAAGTCTTCCAAGAGATCGGCCGCTCGGACGGATTTGATGAGAATGTCGTCCACGTGTACTTCTAGATTCCACCCGATCTGCTCTCTGAACACTTTGTTCATCAAGCGCCGATATGTGGCTCCCGCATTCTTCAATCCGAACGGCATTACATTATAGCAATAGGTGTCGTCGGCCGTCACGAAGCTGACTTTTTCTTGATCTTCACGGGCGAGCGGCACTTGATGATAACCTTGGTAAGCGTCGAGCATACATATTAATTCGCAGCCGGCCGTAGAGTCCACCAGCTGATCTATCCGAGGTAGAGGATAAAAGTCTTTCGGGCAAGTTTTGTTGAGATCCCGGAAATCTATGCATACTCTCCACCTGTTGCCCGGCTTGGAGACTAATACTACGTTAGCTAGCCAGCTCGGGAACTGCACTTCGCGTATATGGCCGGCCTTCAGAAGCTTCTCAACTTCTGCCCGGATGATGGAATTCTGCTCGGCGCTGAAATCCCTTTTTCTCTGCTTCACTGGCCGAGCGTCCGGTCGGACATGTAGCTCGTGCTGCGCTATGCTTGGCGAAATTCCAGGCAGCTTATGCGTCGACCAGACGAAGACATCACAATTTCTCTGGAGGCATTTGATCACTTCCTCCCTCTGATTGGCCTCCAGATCGGTCGCAATAAAGGTCGTGGCCTCCAATCGGGTTGGGTGAATCTACACTTCCTCTTTTTCTTCATAAATTAAAGAGTGTGGCTTTTCAGTGGCGTTTACCTCGATCCGGGGCGCCTTCCGAGCGGAATTGGCTTCTGCTCGGAGCATCTCTGTTAGGATCGACGTACTCGGCTAGAGAGGGGGGGTGTGAATAGCCGACCCCAAATTACTCGTTTCTTCCTACGATTAGGGTTAGCGCAGCGGAAATAACTAAATAGAAACGCAAAAAGGAAAGATCAAACCTCAAATTCGAACTCGACGATGTAACGAGGTTCGGAGATGAAACTCCTACTCCTCGGCGTGTCCGTAAGGTGGACGAAGCCTATCAATCCGTCGGTGGATGAGTCCCCGGAAAACCGGCTAATAAGAACTCCTTCTGGGTGGAAAAACCTCACCACAAACTCTTGCAACAGCAAGATCAGAGTACAAGTACAAGAAGCACAGCAAGATACAAATATAAAGATGAATGTAACAACTCTTGCTTGCCTTCTCGTCGTCGACTGAAATCTGTAGATGAAGCACCAACTTCACAGAATCACAGCAGCAGCTGAAACCAGTCGAGGAAGCTCACGCGAAGCTTCGGAAGCGAGCTTAACAAAGCTCTAGAACAGCAGAAGCAATAACTTGCAGAAGCAAGAAGAAGATCAAGAAGAAGCAGAAGCTTCGGAGCAGAACCAGAAGAAAACTGTAGCAGCCCTCGATCTCCTTTTATAACCTCTGATATCCTGAGCCAACCTGCGAACCTGCAAGCAAAAAGGCCAGAACACAGAAGCCCGAAATAACCTAGCCGTTGAGTCACAACGGCTAGTCCTGGACCGATCAGGCTCCACCCTGATCGGTCCAGGGTTCTTCTGATCGGTCATGGAGACCGATCAGGCTCTATGCTGATCGGTCCCCAGACCGATCAGAATGCTTTCACAGAGAGTTGCCCAACTCTGCATGCGTGCTCTGATCGGTCCGGGGACCGATCGGGCTTCTCGATCGATCCCGGGCCGATCGGTAGCTCCTGAGGCGATCGCTACGATCGGTCTCCGGACCGATCAGAAATGATAGTCGATGGATCGGTCACGAGGCCGATCGGTCTTGGTTTTTGCCCAAACCAAGTCCAAACCAATATCCGGTCAACCTTGACCTCTGGGTACATCATGCTTAGCATCCGGTCACTCCCTTGACCTGCTAAGACTCCCCACCAAGTGTCCGGTCAATCCCTTTGACCCACTTGGACTTTTCTCTTCGTGTCAAGTATCCGGTCACTCCCTTGACCTACTTGACCTTCTCAACACCAGATGTCCGATCACCCTTGATCCATCTGGATTTTCCCTTGCCCGGCTTCACTCACCAGGACTTTCACCTAGCTTCACTCACTAGGATTTTCACCTGGCTTCACTCACCAGGATTTCCAATCTGCCCGGCTTCACTCACCAGGACTTTCCAACTGCCTGACTTCACTCACCAGGACTTTCCCACTGCCTGGCTTCACTCACCAGGACTTTCCCACTGCCTGGCTTCACTCACCAGGACTTTCACCTAGCTTCACTCACTAGGGTTTTCACAACTGTCTCGCTTCACTCACTAGGACTTTCCCACTGTCTGGCTTCACTCACCAGGACTTTCCCGAGTCAGGTCAACTCACCTCGGGTCAACCAGGTCAACCTTGACCACGGGTTGCACCCACAATCTCCCAAGCTTGTATCCTTGTAAAACATCAAGATACAATTTTTCTGTTCACGTCAAACATTGTCAAACATAACTCGTCAAACATCAAAACACAACTCGAGTCAAGTCAACTCGAGTCTGGTCAACCAGGTCAACCTTGACCTAAGGTTGCACCAACAATCTCCCCCTTTTTGATGTTTGACAAAACTCATAATCAAACTTAGGTTTTCTAATGTTCTTCCTTGAACATTCTCCCCAAACCTACACTCTCTCCCTTTTTGACACACATCAAAAAGAGTGAATCAAGATCAAGAGTTTCTTTCTAATGAAGGTCCCATACCTTTCATTGAAACCCTTAATTTCCCCCTTGATACTAAGGTCAACAATTAACTTAGTGATAATCCTATATCACTCAAGTCTTTAGGAGTAAAAACTCCCCCTAAAAGTCAACTCCCCTTGACTAATAGGTAAAATTCCCCTTAAAGGTCAACTCCCCCTTGACCATTACACCAACAATGTCTTGGAGAGTTTCAAACCTTCAAAATACTAACTCCCGAGCTGAAATTTCAGACAACCAGTCGAATTTCAGCAATTTGGCACGCCTTGATCGGTCACCAGACCGATCAGGCTCCCTCTGGATCGGTCCAGTGACCGATCCACACAGATTTGGACCGATCAGGGAACCTCCTGATCGGTCCACGACCTCTGATTTCTGATTTCTGATTTCTGAATTTTTCTTCTCCCGAAATTCAGAAACCTCTAGAAAATCACAGAAAATTTAAAAAATTATAAAATTTTGAGGATACATTCCTCATAACATATACTATCATGGAAAAATAGTTTTCTATAAAAATAGCTTCTATTTTTCAATCTTGATACAAAGTTCACAAGTCTTTGAAATAGCTCAAAGTTAACTCATCTTTGTATCACCTTGTTCAATGATGAATGCTATCACTAGAAAAGCTTTATCAAGGTTTTTCAAATCAATTTTGAAATGATTTTAAACCATTTAATTTAGGACCACAATCTTAGGGCTAAATGTACATGACTTGTACACAAGCTTTCCCTATGATCCTCAATTTCGAATTAGGCTTATCTAGGTACAAGAACTATGCACCTTGATCCTAACTCATGATCCTAATATCTCACACACATCTAAGGTGTATCAAACACATCCAAGTCAATTTTGATGTGAGATATGAGTTTAGGTCATCTTAGGCTAAGTTCTCATGCATTTTCTAAATAACAATTTGATCTCCATATCAAATTGTGTTTTTGTCCTTAAATCAAATTAATTGATTTTAAATGCAAAAGATGATGACATGACATATAATTGTATCATAAATGGAAACATGTGCCAATGTCATGATGTCATGGCATAAAGTATGAAACTTAAATAAAGCATGACATTTAACTAACCTAAGCATTATCATGACATTTTAAATGATCATAAAATAAATATGATGTCATGACATGGCATATGACAAACAATATATGACAAATAGCACATAAAGGTATAGAAAATACCTAATTCTAGCCTTAGTTGCCATTTTTGATAATTTTGATCATTTTGCCATAGGTTCTATATTCCTAAGTATAATAGACCTAGCATCTTATACCAAAGATTTTTAGATCACTATGTGCCAATTAGATTGACTCTAGAAAACTCCTCAAATTTGATTGGCACATTCTAATCACCTTAGGGATAATTCTTAATTTCATTTTCAAGGCTTGATTATACCTTGAAAAATCCTAAAGTGCCACCTTTTGCCATGATTAGGTTAACTACCTATTCAAGTAAGGTTGGCACACCCTAACTAATCTAGCGTGATGAAATCACGCTCCTAGGAACCCAATACCTATTGGAGCTCATTGGGTTCACTAAGTATTCACTAGGGATGACTTCCCTAGCAACCCTTCTAATGACCCTCCTAGGCTTTGTAGCCTTGGTCATTTGGGACTCATCAAGATCAACTCTAGGGGTGACTCCCCTTGTGACCTTGGTGATGGTCTTCCTTGCCCTAGATTTTGTTCCATAATCTAATAGAACATTGTGATAAGTGGGCTTGACCACTTGGGACTTAGGTTTGTGACCCAAACCTTTCATGTCCTTGGGCTTTGGTTTTTGCCCTTTAGACCCTATATTTGACTTTTCCAAATTTGTAAGGGTCTTTTCTAACATGTCAAGTCTTGACCTCAAGACTTGATTTTCCTTCTTTAATACCTCAAGACTTGATTTGTCATTTTTCTTTGAGGCATTCCTAGGCATGTGTCTAGTTGATTTGGGATTCCTACCTAGGTTTTCCTTAGCCTTAGATGGGTTAATTCTAGGGTTGGCTTTCCTAGTTTTATCCTTATCTAGGCTCACATGTTTGGCACCTAAGCATGTGTATCGATTTCTAATGTTATCATGCTTACCATTATTAACAATAGCAATAAGGCTACTAGCATGTGTCTTATTATTATTGCAATAATGTGCCTTAGAGATTACCTTAGGGTTTGCCTTAGCTCCCCCTATCGATGTGCTCGTCTTCTTGTCCTTGTGAGGTTGCCTCCCCCTCGGACATTGGCTCCGATAATGTCCCCTTCGCTTGCATTGGAAGCACACCACGTGCTCCTTGCTCTTGCGTATCGGGACTCCGGCTTCCTTGAACTTTGGCGCCGGTGGAGTCTTCCTAATCCTCTTTGGGCATTTACTCTTGTAATGTCCAAGTTCCCTACACTCAAAGCATAGTATATGCAATTTACTAGAACTTAAATTGCTTGAGTTACCTAGAGTTGAGGTGGGATGTAAGCTCTCTCTTTCATCCCTTCCGGAGGTAGAAGCTTCTTCTCCTTGCTCCGAACTTGAAGAGGAACTCTCCTCCTCTTCTTCTTTAGATGTTGAGTAGCCCTCAACTTCTAAATCCATCCCTCCATGATGTGAACTCCTTGGCTCACTTGACTCCTCTTCATGGCTTGAAGTGGAGTTCCCCTCATGGAACTTAGCCAAGTTGTTCCACAACTCCTTGGCATTGTTGTATCCACCTATCTTACATAGAATGTCATTAGGTAATGAGAATTCAAATACTTTCATTACCTCATCGTTGATTGTGGAATGGTGGATTTGTTCCCTTGTCTACTTCTTCTTCTCGAGTGGTTTTCCTTCCTTATCCATTGGAGGCTTAAAACCTAATTGAACACAACTCCAATTTTCAAGGTTAGTCATAAGAAAATACCTCATTCTTACCTTCCAATACGCGAAATCGTCGCGGTCATAGAAAGGTGGAATGGTGATGTCTTCTCCGAGTTGATCCATCTCTAGCTTGTGCTCCCTCGGGTGTTAATCCGACGAAAAGCAACCTTGCTCTGATACCACTTGTTAGGATCGATGTACTCGGCTAGAGAGGGGGGGGTGTGAATAGCCGACCCCAAATTGCTCGTTTCTTCCTACGATTAGGGTTAGCGTAGCGGAAATAACTAAATAGAAACGCAAAAAGGAAAGATCAAACCTCAAACTCGAACTCGACGATGTAACGAGGTTCGGAGATGAAACTCCTACTCCTCGGCGTGTCCGTAAGGTGGACGAAGCCTATCAATCCGTTGATGGATGAGTTCCCAGAAAACCGGCTAATAAGAACTCCTTCTGGGTGGAGAAACCTCACCACAAACTCTTGCAACAGCAAGATCAGAGTACAAGTACAAGAAGCACAGCAAGATACAAATATAAAGATGAATGTAACAACTCTTGCTTGCCTTCTCGTCGTCGACTGAAATCTGTAGATGAAGCACCAACTTCACAGAATCACAGCAGCAGCTGAAACCAGTCGAAGAAGTCGAGAAAGCTCTTCAGAAGCGAGCTTAACAAAGCTCTAGAACAGCAGAAGCAATAACTTGCGAAGCAAGAAGAAGATCAAGAAGAAGCGAAGCTTCAAGAAGAAGAAGAAGAAGATAAGCCTGGCAGTCCTCGATCTCCTTTTATAACCTCGATATCACGAGCCAACTGCGAACACTGCAAGCAAAAAGGCGAACACGAAGCCGAAATAACCTGCCGTTGAGTCACAGCGGCTGGTCTGACCGATCGGGCTCCACCCTAATCGGTCGAGGTTCTTCGATCGGTCATGGAGACCAATCGGGCTCTATGCTGATCGGTCCCCGGACCGATCAGAATGCTTTCAGTTGCCCAACTCTGCGTACTGATCGGTCCCAGGATCGAAGCTCCTGAGGCACACCTGATCGCTTCGATCGGTCTCGCACCGTCGAAACTCGATATCGATGGATCGGTCACCAGACCGATCCAGGTCTTGGTTTTTGCCCAAACCAAGTCCAAACCAATATCCGGTCAACCTTGACCTCTGGGTACATCATGCTTAGCATCCGGTCACTCCCTTGACCTGCTAAGACTCCCCACCAAGTGTCCTGTCAATCCCTTTGACCCACTTGGACTTTTCTCTTCGTGTCAAGTATCCGGTCACTCCCTTGACCTACTTGACCTTCTCAACACCAGATGTCCGATCACCCTTGATCCATCTGGATTTTCCCTTGCCCGGCTTCACTCACCAGGACTTTCACCTAGCTTCACTCACTAGGATTTTCACCTGGCTTCACTCACCAGGATTTCCAATCTGCCCGGCTTCACTCACCAGGACTTTCCAACTGCCTGGCTTCACTCACCAGGACTTTCCCACTGCCTGGCTTCACTCACCAGGACTTTCCCACTGCCTGACTTCACTCACCAGGACTTTCACATAGCTTCACTCACTAGGGTTTTCACAACTGCCTGGCTTCACTCACCAGGACTTTCCCACTGCCTGGCTTCACTCACAAGGACTTTCCCGAGTCAGGTCAACTCACCTCGGGTCAACCAGGTCAACATTGACCACGGGTTGCACTCACAATCTCCCAAGCTTGTATCCTTGTAAAACATCAAGATACAACTTTTCTGTTCACGTCAAACATTGTCAAACATAACTCGTCAAACATCAAAACACAACTCGAGTCAAGTCAACTCGAGTCTGGTCAACCAGGTCAACCTTGACCTAAGGTTGCACCAACAATCTCGACGTAGCATCACCGAGCTGCGAGTTGATCTCCCCGTACCTCTCCCACTTTGTCTTCGACGGGGAATTTGATCTTCTGGTGGAAGGTGGAGACGGCCGTCCGGAACTCGCTGAGCGCCGGTCTTCCCAAAATGACGTTGTACGATGAGGGAGAATCTACCACCACGAAGTTTGCTGTCTGCGTCCTCCTGAGCGGCTCCTCTCCTAGCGAGATAGCCAGCCGTATTTGCCCGACCGGCAGGACTTCATTGCCCGTAAACCCGTAGAGCGGGGTTGTCATGGGCAGCAGCTCGGCTCGGTCAATTTGTAGTTGATCGAACGCCTTCTTAAATATGATGTTGACCGAGCTTCCTGTGTCAATAAATACGCGGTGAATAGTGTAGTTGGCTATTACCGCTTTGATGAGCAGAGCATCGTCGTGGGGCATTTCAACTCCTTCCAAGTCCCCGGGCCCGAAACTGATTTCGGGTCCCTTCGCTCGTTGTCGGCTACAGCCGACTGCATGAATCTGGAGCTGCCGGACGCTCGCCTTTCTGGCTCGATTGGAGTCTCCTCCGGTCGGCCCACCAGCTATGATGTTGATCTCGCCTCAGGAAGTATTGCTTCTATTTTCTTCTTCCCGAGCGGACGGTCAGGACCGTTCTCTTGACGTTCGGCGATTCCCCTGCCTTGGAGAACGATGCCGATCAGGAGTCTGTCGCTGTCGCCTATCAGCTCGCGTCCTATCGGCTTCATTAGTTCTCTGTCTTCTGTCGACTGAGGGAGACCATCGGCTGTCTTTCCGGGGCACGGGATGAGCCACGAAGGGAAGACTTCGACAATCCCTTGTGTTGTGCGTATCCGTCCGGTGGAAGGAGCAGAACATCAGGGTCCATTTCTTCTTTAGCTTGGGCCGGGCAGCAGCTACCTCTTGCACGTGAGACCTGGCATGAGGGGAGCGGATTGCTTCGGCCCTCGGTCCTCTGGGCGGCTGATGAGCAGCGGGCTGTTTCCGCTCAGCAGGAGGAGCCCGCTCGGTTGGAGTTTCTTTTTTTCTAGCCGCTTGCGCTTCCTCCACGTTGATGTATTCGTTGGCCCGGTGTAGCATGTGGTCGTAGTCTCGAGGCGGCTTTCGGATGAGCGATCGGAAGAAATCCCCATCCACTAGGCCTTGTGTGAAGGCATTCATCATGGTCTCCGAGGTGGCCGTTGGAATATCCATGGCCACTTTGTTGAACCGCTGGATGTAAGCTCGGAGCGATTCATGGGCTTCTTGTTTGATGGCGAACAGACTAACGCTGGTTTTTTGATAGCGCCGACTGCTTGCAAAATGATGGAGGAAGGCCGTTCGGAAGTCCTTGAAGCTTGTGGTGGATCCGTCCGGCAGCCTCCGAAACCAACGTTGAGCCGATCCAGATAGGGTGGTGAGGAAAACCCGACACTTCACCCCATCTGTGTATTGATGCAGGATTGCCGTGTTATCAAACTTACCTAGATGATCATCCAGGTCGGTTGTCCCATTGTACTCGCCGATCGTCGGAGGCACATAGTGCTTGGGCAGGGGGTCTCTTAGAATGGCCTCTGAAAATTGGCGGTTAATCCGCTCGGGTGATGCATCCGCTCGGGGGGCTTTTCCTTTTCTGTCATCTCGTCTAGGCCTTTCATCAGAAGAAGATCCCCGATCTCTATTAGTTGCTGCGGCTTCGGGGGTGCGGAATAGGGCCCTAGGAAATGCAACGGTGGCCTGTGGTGCCTCCGCTCGGCCGCCTGATGCTGATGTTGCTTGCTGCTCCGCCCGCTCAGCTTGTGACTTTTGTCTTTGCTCCATAAGTTTGGCAGCTCTTGCTTCGATCAACGCGTCAAGTTCCTCTGTGGAGAGCATCACCGAATGCGGTCGTCCAGCCTCGTCCATTGCTTCCGGTCGGATGCAGGAGCGTTCCCACAAACGACGCCAATTTGATCCTGTCTGAACGCTGACTCAACGGACGCTGGGCACGTGGCGCTCTCTGGTTGCCTACGTGGGTCTTCGACTGATGGCACGCAACTCCGGCGAACTTGCACAGAAGTCGGGCCGAGAAGGGGTTCCCGACGGCGACCCTCCGACGCTCAAGTCAGGCAAGCAAACAGTGAAGAAAGTGGCTCCAAAGGTCTTGAACGTGTACCTCCGGCGAAGTGTGAGGCCCTTTATATAGAGAGGTGAAAGAGCTCCTGCACGTCCTTCGAGGCGCCTACGTGTCCGCAACCCATACCTCGGTATGTGTCTGTCAGAAAGCTTACCTGACCCATACTGCTACAGTCCAAGCATGTCCTCGATGGGACATCGGAACCCCCTGTCATAAGATTTGGAGTATGGTCTACACTTGAAACATACTTGCTGTCAGAAAAAGGGTGTCCCTTGTCCTTTTCCCCTTTACTCCAGATATGGCGTCCGTCCGGCCAACTTCAGCGACATCCGGCCGGACATATACGATGGTTTACTTAGGGAGATTCTCAATCACGTGCTTTGCGGAGACTATTAGCAGTATGTTACCTTGTGGCTTTAGCCGAGCGTGTAGTCCGCTCGGCCCTGCGATCTTTTCCACTGAGCACCGGAACCCTGACTTCTGACAGGGCGCCCTTAACCCTCAGCCAGACACCGGGCGGTCGGCCTGCCGGTCGGACCCATCGCTCTCCGGACGTTGACACCGCCGGACGGTCGGTCGACCGGTCGGACCCATCCCTCTCCGGGCGGATACCTGCCACTTTGACTTCCACGTGGCGTTGACTTCATCGGACGGGGTCCCCTGTTCTTACCACCGGATCAAGATGACTATTCTAGGTTTCCTTGGGTTAAATTTTTAAAACATAAAGACGAAACTTTTGAAATCTTTGCAAACTTTTGCAAACAAATTGAAAACGAAAAAGATATTAAAATTAAAAGAATTAGAAGTGACAACGGGGGAGAATTTAAAAATCATAATTTCAACAAGTTCTGTCTTGAGAATGGCTATCATCACGAATTTTCGTGTCCTAAAAGCCCCCAACAAAATGGAATTGTAGAAAGAAAAAAATAGAACTTTACTAGAAGCCTCTAGAACTATGTTAAATGAATATAACCTACATAAATATTTTTGGGCAGAAGCTGTAAGTACAGCCTGCTATGTACAAAATAGAACAACATTAAATAAAAGACATAATAAAACTTCCTTTGAAACATTTTATAACAAACAACCCAACATAAAATATTTTAAAGTATTTGGGTGTCCAGCCTATATCTTAAATACTAGAGAACACTTAGGAAAATTTACCTCTAAAGTAGAAAATAAAATTTTTGTAAGATATTCTCTAAACAGTAGGGGTTACAGAATATATAATAAAATTACGCTAAAAATCGAGGAAACCACAAATGTAAAATTTGAAGAAACCCAAGAATAAACTCAACTTCAACCTATTGAAAATAATAATTCTGAAGAAACCAATCAATCCCTAGATCATGAAGAAGATGAACACACTCAAGCAAATCAACCTCCTAAAACTATAAGAATCAACCCTAATCATCCAACTGATCAAATGATTGGTGACCCAGACCTAAGGGTTCAGACCAGATCATCCTTTAGGAACCTAAGTCAAATTTCCCTGATTTCAAAAATTGAACCCAAAACTGTAGCTGAATCCCTACTTGATCCAGATTGGATCATCGCTATGCAAGAGAAACTAGCTCAATTTGAGCGTAATGAAGTTTGGGATCTAGTACCACCACCTAAAGATAAGAAAATAATAGAAACAAAATGGGTATTTAGAAACAAATTAAGTGAATCTGGGGAAATTACTAGGAATAAAGTTAGGCTAGTTGCCAAAGGGTTTAGTCAAGTTGAAGGACTTGACTACGATGAAGCCTATGCCCCAGTAGCCAGATTGGAATCCATTAGAATGCTACTAAGTTATGCAGCCCATAAGGGATTCAAACTATATCAAATGGATGTTAAGTCAGCCTTTCTCAATGGACTGATAAAAGAAGAAGTTTATGTAGGTCAGCCTCCTGGATTTGAAAATCTAGAACATCCTGAGTATGTTTTTAAATTAAAGAAAGCATTATATGGACTTAAACAAGCACCTAGGGCATGGTATGAAAGGCTAACATCTTACTTAACATCCAAAGGATTCAACCAAGGTCAAATTGACCCAACCTTGTTTGTTAAATTACTAAAAAATGACATATTTATAGCACAAATATATGTAGATGATATAATATTTGGTTCAACTAACTCAGACTTTTTAGAAGAATTTATCAACCTAATGGAACAAGAATTTGAAATGAGTTTAGTAGGAAAATTGGCATATTTTCTAGGATTACAAATTAAACAAACAAATGAAGGAAATTACATTTATCAACATAAATACACTAAAGAATTACTTAAAAAATTCGGAATGGAAAATACAAAAGAAATAAAAACACCCATGGCATTAAACACAATCTTAGACAATGACCCAAATGGAAAACCAGTAGATCTAAAGTATTATAGAAGTGCAATAGGCAGTCTACTCTACTTAACTGCAAGCCGACCTGATATCTTATTTGCAGTTAGTATGTGTGCTAGATACCAAACCTGTGCTAAAGAATCTCATTTGACTCAAGTCAAAAGGATTTTTAGATATCTTAAGGGAACAACAAACGTAGGAATTTGGTATCCTAGGACCAGTAACTTTGAATTAATAGGATATTCTGATTCAGATTATGCTGAATGCAAATTAGATCGCAAAAGCACAAGCGGTGGATGTCAACTACTAGGCCCATCAATTGTTAGCTGGTTTAGTAGAAAGCAACATTGTGTTGCACTATCTACAACTGAGTCAGAATACATAGCCATAGGAGAATGCGTAGCCCAATTATTATGGATGATGCACACCTTAAAAGATTTCAACTTAAAAATCACAAATGTAAAAGTTTTAATTGACAATATTAGCTCAATAAATTTAACAAAAAATCCAGTGCATCACTCAAGAACCAAACACATTGAAATCAGGCACCACTTTATCAGGGATCATGTTACTAAGGGTGACATTGAGCTCAAATACGTTGAGTCCAAGTCAAACTTAGCTGACATATTCACTAAACCACTCCCTGAAAATGAATTTATCCATTTACGTAGAAAACTAGGAATGTGTCTAATAGACTAGGAGTTTCGAATTTCAAAAATATTTTCAAAAATGATTGTTTTCAACTCATAGGCTCAAACATGTTTCGTTTTTAAAAACCTTCCTATTTTTAGCCTTTTTGCTCAAAATGTTTTTAGCCTTAGACTAGTTCAAAATCCTTAGAGAACATGTACCCACAGGACTACTTTTGAGCATCTCACCAAAACCCTAGGCTTACCTTGCTTGTGTTTGACGAACATAGAAAGGGGTGAGATGCATAGGCCACTTGCCTAAGACTTAAGATGCTTATTTCAGTGCATCGATATAAGTCTGAGCGTTAAATACAAAATATATATTAATCAAGTTAAGGTTGAATTTAACTTGACTAACCAAGTGAAAGCTGCTATCTTCTGATAAGTCAGTTTGTAACAAACTAGTTAGATATTTGATTTAATGTCAGGTTCAGGGGGAGAAATAAAACTACTTCAGTTTTTCAAATTAAACTTTAAAATTATTTGTTGACTCAAATTGATTAATTTTTTTTTAAAAGTTGATTCTGAAAAAGAATTTTACAAAATCATTTTGAAAACTCCTTTGTCTACTTTGAATATTTTAAAACTATGTGTGCAAACTAACTCTGATACAATCAAGTTGTTTTGGGTTTCACTTTTTATTGAAAATTGATTTTGAATATTAGATTTAACTTCGTTTTGAAAATTAAATTCAAAAATCTAGTTCTCAAAATTTGATTTTACTTAAGTTTGACAATTTGAAAGTTAAATTTGAGTTTTCAAAATTGCTTTGAAAATTATGGAAATTAGAGTTTTTCAAAACCTAAGTTTCTCAAAATCATTTTTCTTAATTGAATCTTTTACAAACTTAGTGTTGAAAAATAAATTTTTAGCATTTCAAATAAAGTTTACAAATTAAGTTTCAAAAACTTATTTGAAAAGCATTTCCAAATTGAAACTAGTTTTGAATATTTAAAATTTGGTCTTGAAATTTAGAACTTATACACTTGTGTTTGAGATCTTTTTTTTTAGACTTAGCTATTTCTCTAAAATCTAAAAGTTAATACTTTAAACAAGTTTTTTTATTCAAAATCAATTTTCAATAAAAACTCCCCCAGATTATCGTGACATTCTTTCTCTTTATCTGCTTATCTTGACATTTCAAAAATCTATGTTTACTTAATCAATGCTTATTTTTGATGAATGCCAAAGGGGGAGGGTTAGGTGGTTAAGTTAGCTAAACCCATTTGAAAATACAAACTAACTTAAAAACCACATTAAATGCATGTTGTTTTATGCATATGTTTACACTAACTTAACCAGGTTGTCATTTCATCAAAAAGGGGGAGATTGTTGGTGCGGTTTGCACTAACGATTTAACCCAGGTTTTGATGAATGACAAATCAGGTTAAGTTAGCTTGTTGTTGTGTAACACTCTGATCGAGTGTGCAGGAAAAGTCCAGACAAGTCGACGGGCTGACCAGATGTCTGACACGAAGCCCAGCTAGGTCGACGGGCTGACCGGATAGCTGGCGAGAAGTCCAAGCGGGTCGACGGGCTGACCGGACGCTTGGCGAGAAGTCCGGATAGCTGGCGAGAAGTCCAAACGGGTCGAAGGGCTGACCGGACGTCTGGCAGGTAAGTAAGGTAAGTCACTAGAGGGGAGTGACTGCGAGGACGCGTTCCCGGGAAGGGAACATTAGGCGTCGATCCGGCTTAGATCCATTTCGGATATCTAAGTCGAGATTGTGACTAGATTCCGGTCTCGGAAAGACGGAATATAGGTCATACTCTGTTTTGCTAAGTCATACTTCTTATACTAAACTCATAAACTGTGCTAACACTTTATTTTGCAGGATCTATTTTGTCTCGGACTAACCTTGTTTTGCAGGAAAGTTGTTCGCTGGAAAAAGATGGTCCGGGCGCCCGGGAGGCACCCGGGCGCCCTGGAGGAAAAAATTATCCTAACCGCGCGTCGCCACTTGGAGCTCGCTGGTTGGACTTGCCACGTCTCACCAGGGCGCCTGGAAGGGATCCAGGGCGCCCCGAGCTTCATATAAAAGATGGGGCGGAGGCAGAGATCAGAATCAACTCAGAACTCTTAGACTGCTTGCTCTACTGCTCTGCGCTCCTGCGACGCTAACGAAGATCCGACAATACGCTCTTTTCCTCGTCTTTAATTCTTGTCGGTATTTGTTTTATTTTCATTAGCATTTCTGTACTTTAAATTGTAATAATATTCGAACTGCTAGTGATTGCCCAACGAAAGTACTCAAGGAGTACGGGCCTTCGAGTAGGAGTCGTCTCAAGCTCCGAACGAAGTAAAAAAACATCATGTTCATCTGTCTAAGCTGTTTTATTTCCGCTGCGCTTAACTCTTTTATACTCATTGTTTTTCGAATCGATATTCACCCCCCCCTCTATCGACGTTTCACGATCCAACAACATGCTGTCTTATTATAGACGATCAGTGATTTTCCAGCATACTCAATATTATCGGGATGGAGTACAACTAGTAAATTAGCATGCTCACATTGCATGACAGAGTCCGATACATTTTCATTACCTTGTAGTGGGAAGGTATCTTGATTTAATAATCACCGTAAATTTTTACCAATTGATCACCCTTTTATCCGAAATAAGAAAAATTTTCTAAAGAATGTTGTAATCAGAAAACCTCCCCCAACAATCCATGCTTCAAGTGAAGAAATCATTGAACAAATAGATAGTTATGGATTTCTTCTTGTATCTTAGCCTAATTCTGATAAGATAAATAGATATCTTGTTAGGATGTGCAAGTGTGGTTAGAAGAAAAAGAGCAGTTTTTGGAATATTTATTGTGCTAAATTATACAAAGACCTCTTATATTATATGAGAAAGAATGACACAAGGTCAGCTTATGTATCCGAAGAGATCTAGGGTGTATGATGGCCACTTGGTCTGCAAAGAGATGACAAGCAAAAGCTCTAAAAGCTCGAGAATATAGGAATATCGAGCCAGGTGACTCGAGTACCAGATCCACTCGACATACATCAAATTTTTAAGCACGCTATATATTTGGTGAATTTAATTTAAAGTTATATAAATCAAATTTTTATTTATTAACAAACTTGTATAATTTTGGCCTAATTTATTTGTGTATGGAGGAGTGTTCTTTAGAAAGATAACCCACTTGTCTAGAGATCTTTCTCAAGACTCACCAGAGAAAAGATGACACATATGTTTATGTTCAATCCAAAAACATTTGGGGTTTGAATTATTAACTTTATTATATTTAATCGTTGATAATGGTTAATTAGCTTTAGTAATTGTGTATAAGATATAAATCGTATATTTTTTTCTAGATAGGAGGAAATGACAAGTAGGGTGGCTCAGGTATCTCAATCACAAAGACAAAGAACTCCTCCCTCTACAACCTTGGCTCCTAGGCTAAGGTAGTATTTGATCGCTTGAGGACTTCTAGGGGTCATGCTGGTTCCTCTTCTTCTTCTGAGATGGAGTCATTAAGAAAAGAAAATCAAGAATTGAAGACTCAAATGACTACGATGGATCAAAGGTGGGAGGAGAGGTGGGTTGCTTAGGAGCAAACATTGGCCAAGATGCCAGCAGTCATTGCTAGATGTGACCAGTCATAGTAGCTACAGTCACAACATGATATTGAGTCGCAGGAGACTAGAGACACATTAGACTCTATTGATGATTAGATTTTTCTGAGGTATGTTCAACTATAATTTGATTTTTTTTTAATTTATCATACATTGATTAAGTAAAATATATTTGTTCTATTTGAATATTATTAGATATTTATCTTAAATTGTATTACATTTTTTCAAGAGTTCGTATTGATACATTCACCATCATTGCATATCCAAAATATAATTCAGGTTCCTTTTTACATGTAAAATTAGTTATATATTATAATTTTTGAATTATATAATATATTTGCATCGATTTATTCTGATCATAATCTCTTGTATTTGACTCTCACATGATTATATTTGGATATATATGTAGAAGATGTATCATGCTAAGTATTTTGGATATTTTGTATTTACCTTTTACTTGTCATTCACTTTTGGATAGTTATGATTGTGCGTATTTTGTATTCGGATAATTATGCTTGTTTTGTATTTAATTTTGGATAGTTTGATTGTTTGTATATTATGAGCATGTTGTATTTGTGAGTATGTTGTATGTGTTGTGATTTATGTGTGGATTGTGTTTGTGTTGCCATCGTTTGTGATGATTTTTATTAATATGGAAATTATATACATGATATATTCTAAATAAAAGGGGGTCTTTTAAATTTTTTATTAAAATTTACCGACGGAATTATGATTCCGTCGGTGATTTCTGACGGAAATCACAATTCCGTCAGAAAAATATCGAATCTGTAAAGTAATTTTCCGATATATTACCGTCGGTAATTAATGACGAATTTGTAAATTCAATCGACAAATATGGACAAAATTTCTGATTCAGTCGGTAATTTCCGTTATCTTCTGTCTCCTATATGTCGACGGGATAGTTGTTCTATCGAAAACATTTATCAACGGAAATTTATATTCCGTCAGAGAATACCTACGGAATATCATTTCTGTTGGTAAATTGTATTTTCAACATAATTTTTTTTGATGTTGTAAAGTTAATTATCGATGGAATTACGATGAAAAATTCAATTGGTATTCACTATTATTTTTGTAGTGCACGATGATTATGAAACCAATGGTGTGAGTCGGGGTACAATCTTTTATAGAAACGAATCTTTTCTGCATTCAAATCTTTCCATTTCACAAACAAACGATGAGAGATATTTGGACTCAACTAGTCATCTTTACCACATAAAAAATGAGGAAACCATAATTTTTCAAATTTTATACCCAATCTAAACTTAAAACACAATTTAAATTCTAATTTAAATACGATTTAGTCTGACAAAAAATATTCATTCTGCCACATACACATTTTAGTATTTGATCCTGTCCGAATCGTCGAACCAAAGGACGTTGGGCACGTGGCGCTCTCCTAGCCGATGACGCAGGCCTCCGAAGCTCCGGCGATCCTGCACAGAAGTCGGCCCGGGCAGGGGTTCCCGGCGGCGACCCTCCGACGCTCAAGTCAGGCAAGCAAGTAGTAAAGAAGGTGGCTCCAAAGCTGGTAGAATGCGTACCTCCGGCGAAGAATGAGGGCCTTTATATAGGGCAACGAAGAAGTGAGTGTACACTTACCGAGGTGTACACGTGTCCATGGCCCATACTCCAGTAAGGACTTGTCAGTGAGCTTACCTGACCCATACTGCTACAGTCCCAGCATGTCCTCGATGGGACAGCGGAATCCCCTGTCACAAGATTTGGAGCATGGCCCACACGTGAAACATACTTGCTGTCAGAAAAAGACGTTCCTTGTCCTTTTCCCCTTTGCTCCAAATCTGGCTTCCGGGCGGACAGCTCCCTCAACATCCGGCCGGACATATGCGGTGGTTTACTTGGGGAGGTCCTCTCTCACGTGCTTTATGGGGACTATTAGCAGTGTTACCTTATGGCTTTGGCCGAGCGTGAGGTCCGCTCGGCCCACGACCTTTTCCACTGAGCGCCGGAACCCTGATTTCGATAAGGCGCCTTTAACCATCAACCGAATATCATCCGGTCGGCAAGCCGATCGGACCCCACCCCTCTCCGGGCGTTCGAATCCATCAGCCGGTCGGTCATCCGGTCGGACTCGGCCCTCTCCGGACGGACAACTGCCACTGTGGCTTCCACGTGGCGTTGACTCTACAGGGCGGGGTCCCCTGTTCTTACTACCGGATCACTTGCCTCCCCTTCAAGTTTAGTCGAAGGAGGCGAATAGTCCGACTGACTGGACTAAGCATCTGGACGAGCGGCTCCTTCGTGTTGGTATCCTCCTCTCGGCCAACCATAGAGGTATCCTTCAAGTGGATCAACAATGGCATTGACTGGATCTCCTCGTGCTCCGCGCCAATCTTTGACATTAAGGTTGAGCATGCTTTCATTAAATGCTCCGAATGATTGAATGCCACGTGGAGCACTGCCATCGGCGTACGGTGGCGGTGGCATGGTGTTTTGATGTGATCGAAGCGATTCGAAATGGACGGCTCGATGCATGCTTTGATTCCCGTGACCTGGATCCAACGGTGGAGGCCGCCCGACCCTCACCCTATAAATTCTTCGTTTCCTTGTCTCCATCACTTGCCTCTGCGATTCCGACTACTGCCCCTTGCGCTTTGGAGCTCCGGCGATCCTGTTTCTGCTCTCCGACGCTCTCCAGCGCCTTTTCCTCGATCCCTTTCCCCGCAGCAAGGTTTTATATCTTTCCTTCCTCCTTTCCGGTGTTTCCTCCGCATTTCTTTCTCAGTTTCGGTCCTTGAAACTTCCCTTCGTTCGCTGTTGTTTTTCTCCTGCCTTTTTTGCCTTTTGACTCCTCCCGATCGGCCCATGGCTAGCTCTTCCAATCCCGAAGATCAGTCGCTCGACCCATGGTACACCACCATGCAGTCCCGATTCGAACAGCGGGACTTCGATATTTTAGCCGACAATTTCGAAATCCCAGAGGATTTCGAAATTCGCTTAGCTGGTCCCTCCGCTCGGCCTCACAGGCCGCCGCGCGGAGCTTTCTGTGTCTTCCGAGACCAGTTTACCGCCGGTCTTCGTTTTCCTGTACACCCTTTCATCATAGATGTCTGTAACTTTTTCGGTGTGCCGCTCGGCAGTTTAGTACCCAATACCTTCCGTCTCCTCTGCGGTGTCGTCGTTTTGTTTAAGATTCACAACATCCCCCTCCGACCGGAGGTCTTATTTTTACTACCCCAAGCAAGCCGAGCCGGGCACCTTCATGTTCCAAGCTCGGCCCGGTTTGGTCTTTTTCAACAAACTTCCTACTTCCAATAAACATTGGAAGGATTATTTTTTCTACATCCGTATGCCCAATCAGGCAAACTTCCCGACCCAGTGGCAGGTCAGTCTGCCTCCCACTCCCGAGTTGAAGAAGTTCAAGACCCGACCGGACTACCTCCACGCTGCAAATATATTGGCCGGTCTACGACTCGACATCAACAAACTGATGTACATCTTCGGGCTGAGTCCTATACGGACTCCTCTTCCGACCGGCTTCAGTAAGAACTTTGGTTGGGCATTTGCTTTGATTGCTAACTGATTTCTTTTCCTTTCTTTGCAGCGGACATCGTTATGGATTCGGTCATGGCCGGCCGCTCTGGAAGCCGCGGCGGCCAGAGAAATGGAAGCTTTGGGTATCCAGCCGGTCGGATCCCATGAAGGAGAGAGCGGGACTCAGGCTGAGTCGACCGCTCCCGCTTCTCAACAAAATGTGGCCAGCGGAGCCACTCCTGGAGAACCAACTATTCCCGAGGAAGGTTCCGCTCAGGAGGAGGAGCAGCCTCTACAGAAGAGGCGCTGAGTGGAGACTCCCCTGCGGTCGGCGACCTCCGCGGTCCAACCATCCGAGCGGGTCACTGCAACCGCACGAGGCAAGGCGCCAGTGACCGAAACCATCTCGTCCGACCGGACACCTTCTGAATGGGACGAGCCGGCCGCGCCAATGGAGGCTATTCCAATCAGCACCCTTCCGCCCGCTCGCCATTATGTCCAGCGCTCGACCATTCATTCCCAGTTTTCTACGTCGGCTTCTGATCCTCTTCCGACCGCCGGTCGGACGACCCCTGGTCATGGCCACACGATTCGGGTCACTCTTCATCTCCCGACTGAAGAGCTGATTCCAGAAGCCGACCGTCCATCTGCGCCCGAGCACACCATTACCTTGAAAGGGCCCTTAGCTGAGATGTGGGCCGATGCTCGGGCCCGCACTGCGATGATACCCATCGGAAATTTGGCTAACAGCCATATGCAGCAGGCCACTGGGGTAAGTTTGTAATCTACCAACTTTGGTGTTCATTATTTCCGATCGGCCGCTAATAACTATAATTTTCTTTTGCCAGAGATGGGTGGAGGAAATTGCGGTTTCCAACCGCTTGGCCTTGGTGGATGAAGAGCTGCGACAACTGAAGGCCGCAGTTGGTCCGTCCGGCCTTCAGGGCCCTTCCTATTCCGAGCTGCAAAAGGAGCTGAAGAAAGCTCAAACTCTGCTGGCGGCCGAACAGAAGAAGACAGCCGACCAGGCCCATGCCTTGGCCGAGTCCGAGCGACAAGTCAAGTCGCTTGACACGAAAATAGCCCTGGCCACCACTCGGAAGAATACAGCTATCTCCGATCTGGAGAAGAAGAACGTTGAGGCTCGGGGCCTGGAGCTGAAGATAAAGGAGTTGACAGAGCAGCTCGACAGGGAGAAGGCGGGCCGCTCGGCCGACGCGGAAAAGCTTAAGAATCTGAACGAGGCCCTCACTGGCTCCCAGGCGGCTTTCAAAGAATATCAGGATGCCGAGCCGAGCCGAGTCGCCGCTCTACGACAGAGCTACATCCGATCGCCCGAATTCTCGGAGAAAATCTGCGAGCGGATGTACACAGCCTTCGACTTGGCCATGACTGCCACTATGACCTATCTGAAGTCGAAGGGCCTTCTTTCGGAGTCCACCAATATTCCGGCCGGCGATCAGGTGACGCTCCTAGATACCATCCCCAAGACCCTCTACGATTATATCGAGTAATTTTTGTAATTTGGCCGCTCGGCTAAATATGATCCCTTTTGTACTTAGGCCGCCCGGCCTGAGATTTTCCTTTTGCGCACTCCATCTTTTTGCATTGTCCTTTTGCTAATTAATATGTGTGTTGCCCGCTCGCCTATTATCACACCTCTAGCATTCGAAAGGCATTTTTGCGAAGTACTGGGCGATGCCCTTCCGCTCGGGCAAACATTCCGGACGCGTTACATTTCGCTTTGCTAGCAAGGATCGCTCGCTATAAGCCGACAAGAACCTTTGGGGCCCTGGGCCGAGCGGAACGTAGAGTCGGTTGAACGATATTGGCGGCGAACTTCTCGGACACTTGTAGTCTCCCCTTTTTTTTCCGCTCGGAATATTTATAGACGTCGGCTCGTCTCTCGATTTTTAACGTCAGAACTCGACAGTCTTCCGCTCGGAGGGTTTATAGACGCCGGCTCGTCTCTCGATATTTAACGTCGGAGCTCGACGGTCTTCCGCTCGGATGATTTATAGACGCCGGCTCGTCTCTCGATATTTAACGTCGGAGCTCGACGGTCTTCCGCTCGGACGTTTATAGACGCCGGCTCGTCTCTCGATATTTAACGTCGGAGCTCGACGGTCTTCCGCTCGGATGATTTATAGACGCCGGCTCGTCTCTCGATATTTAACGTCGGAGCTCGACGGTCTTCCGCTCGGATGATTTATACGGCTCGTTTCTCGAAAGTTAACGTCCGAGATCGACGGTCTTCCCCTCCGAGGGGTTATAGACGCCGGCTCGTCTCTCGATATTTAACGTCGGAGCTCGACGGTCTTCCGCTCGGATGATTTATAGACGCCGGCTCATCTCTCGATATTTAACGTCGGAGCTCGACGGTCTTCCGCTCGGAGGGTTTATAGACGCCGGCTCGTCTCTCGATATTTAACGTCGGAGCTCGACGGTCTTCCGCTCGGATGATTTATAGACGCCGGCTCGTCTCTCGATATTTAACGTCGAAGCTCGACGGTCTTCCGCTCGGATGATTTATAGACGCCGGCTCGTCTCTCGATATTTAACGTCGGAGCTCGACGGTCTTTACGGCTAACTTCTACACTGCCGATCAGCATAACCCTTGGCCATCCTTTGAATTAATTTTGCTTCCTGCATTACAAGTACATAGGCGACCAGCATATACACAAAAAGGAATTACATTCGTGCACCTTTCATCCAGCTCGATAAGGCTGGAGATGATTTGCACTCCACGGTCGATCCAGCTGCCGCCCGGCTTCATCCTCCAAATAATATGCGCCCGAGCAGAGCTTTTCAATAACTTTGAAGGGGCCCGCCCACGGTGCCTCCAGTTTGCCGACGTCGCCGACCGACTTGACTTTCTTCCAGACAAGATCGCCGACTTGGAATGATCGGGGGATTACACGACGGTTGTAACTTTGTTTCATCCGTTGCCGGTACGCCATCAGCCGGACGGACGCCTTGGCTCTTTCTTCTTCGACCAGATCCAACTCCATGTTCCTCCGCTCGGCATTGTCCTCATCGTAATGTTGGATCATAGCGGATTCAACGCCGACTTCGACCGGGATGACCGCCTCGCCACCGTACACCAAATGGAATGGCGTGACACCCGCCCCTTCCTTCGGCGTAGTTCGGATGGCCCATAAGACGCCCGACACTTCATCCGGCCAACTTCCTCCCAAATGGTCGAGCCGAGCGCGCAGAATACGAAGAATTTCCCGATTGGCCACTTCGGCTTGACCGTTGCTTTGGGGATAAGCCACGGATGTGAAGTGTTGCTCGATGCCGTAACTTTTGCACCAATCCTCTAGCATCTTCCCTGTGAATTGCCGCCCATTATCTGAGACCAATCGGCGAGGGATGCCGAACCGACAGATGATGTGTTGCCAGATAAATTTTTTGACCATCTGTTCGGTGATCTTGGCTAGCGGCTCGGCCTCCACCCACTTGGAAAAATAATTCACCGCCACTAGCAAAAATTTCCGTTGCCCGGTCGCCATCGGAAATGGACCGACAATATCCATTCCCCATTGATCGAACGGACATGAAACGGTGGATGCCTTCATTTCCTCTGCCGGTCGGTGGGAGAAGTTGTGATACTTCTGGCACGAAAGGCACGTAGATACTGCCCGAGCGGCGTCTGCTTGTAAACTTGGCCAAAAGTACCCGGCCAAGAGGATCTTCTTGGCCAACGATCGTCCGCCCGGATGTCCTCCGCACGATCCTTGATGTACCTCTTGGAGGATGTAAGCCGAGTCTTCCAAGCTCACGCATTTCAACAGCGGGCGTGAGAAAGCCTTTTTGTAAAGCTGATCGCCGATGAGTGTGAACCGACCGGCCCTCCTCCTTAACAGCTGGGTTTCGTTCCGGTCGGACGGTGTGGCTCCCGAGCGGAGGAACTCTATGATGGGTGTCCGCCAGTCGCTTGGAAATGTGAGACCTTCCATCCGGTCGACGTGCGCCACCAACAGTACTTTTTCAATTGATTGCTGAATGGCGACCGGCGTTATTGAGCTCACGAGCTTGGCTAACTCATCGGCTGCTTGATTTTCTGCTCTGGGTATCTTCTGGACAATAACTTCTTTAAAGTCAGCTTTGAGCTTCTCGAAGGCTTCAGAGTAGAGCTTGAGCCGAGCACTATTGATTTCGAAGGTACCAGAGAGCTGCTGAGCGGCCAACTGCGAATCCGAGTAAAGAGTTACCCGACTGGCTCCCACATACCGTGCTGCCTGCAAGCCAGCTATGAGGGCCTCATACTCTGCTTCATTGTTGGTAGCTTTATAATCCAGCCGGACGGATAAGTGCATCTTCTCTTCTTGGGGGGAGAGTAACAATATTCCAATCCCGCTTCCGAGCCGAGTGAACGACCCATCCACATTTATTCTCCACATAGCTTCTGGCTCCGGCCTTTGCACCTCAGTCACAAAATCAGCCAAGGATTGCGCTTTGATAGCCGAGCGGGGCTGGTATTGAATATCAAATTCACTCAACTCCGTCGTCCATTTGATGAGCCGTCCGGATGCCTCTGGATTTAGTAGAACACGCCCGAGCGGGCTATTGGTTTTGACAATGATCGTATGCGCCAGGAAGTATGGACGAAGGCGCCGAGCGGCGAGGACCAGAGCAAAAGCTAGCTTTTCGAGCCCAGTGTAGCGAGATTCAGCATCCTTTAAAATGTGACTAAGGAAATACACAGGCTCTTCTCCGCTCGCCCTCACCAGTGCCGAGCCAATTGCCTGCTTGGTCGAGGATAGATAAATACAGAGCGGCTCGCCAATAGTCGGCTTGGCTAATACCGGGAGCGAATTCAGATATGCCTTTAAATCTTCGAACGCCCGGTCGCATTCTTCGTCCCAGTGAAATTTTGTAGCCTTGCGTAAGATCTTGAAAAACGGAAGGCTTCGGTCGGCGGTTTTGGAGATGAACCGGGACAGAGCGGTTATCTGACCGGTCAAACGCTGCACTTCTCTTGTATTTCTTGGAGTCGGCATATCTTGTAGAGCTTTCACCTTGCTGGGATTTGCTTCGATGCCCCGCTCTGTCACTATGTACCCCAAAAAGCGCCCTCCTTTTGCTCCGAACAGGCACTTCTGGGGATTTAACTTGACTCCATATTTGCGCAACGTTCGGAAGGTTTCCTCCATGTCCTTGAAGAGATCTGCCGATCGGACGGACTTAATGAGAATGTCGTCCACATAAATTTCCAGATTCCGTCCGATCTGCTCTCTGAACACTTTATTCATCAAGCGCTGATATGTGGCCCCCGCATTCTTCAATCCGAACGGCATTACATTATAGCAATAAGTGTCGTCGGCCGTCACGAAGCTGACCTTTTCTTGATCTTCACGGGCGAGCGGCACTTGGTGATAGCCCTGGTAAGCGTCGAGCATACAGATTAATTCACAGCCGGCCGTAGAGTCCACCAGCTGATCTATCCGAGGCAGAGGATAAAAGTCTTTCGGGCAAGCTTTGTTGAGATCCCGAAAATCTATGCATACTCTCCACTTGTCGCCCGGCTTGGAGACTAATACTACGTTAGCCAACCAGCTCGGGAACTGTACCTCGCGGATATGGCTGGCCTCCAAGAGTTTCTCCACCTCCGCTCGGATGATAGCATTCTGCTCGGCGCTGAAATCTCTTTTTCTCTGCTTCACGGGTCGTGCACCCGGTCGGACGTGTAGTTCATGCTGCGCTATACTTGGTGAAATTCCGGGCAGCTCATGTGTCGACCAGACGAAGGCATCATGATTTCTTCGGAGGCATTGGATCAATTCTTCTTTCTGCTTCTCTTCCAGATCGGACGCTATAAAGGTTGTGGCCTCCGATTGGGTTGGGTGAATCTGCACTTCCTCTTTTTCTTCATAAATTAAAGAGGGTGGCTTTTCGGTGATGGCATTTACCTCGATCCGGGGCGCCTTCCGAGCGGAACAGGCCTCTGCTCAGACCATCTCGATGTAGCATCGCCGAGCTGCTAGCTGATCTCCCCGTACTTCTCCTACTTTGTCCTCTACGGGGAACTTGATCCTCTGGTGAAAGGTTGAGACTGTTAGGATCTTTCGTACTGAGGCTAGAGAGGGGGTGTGAATAGCCGACCCCAAATCGTCGCGTTTCTACAAACTAGGGTTAGCGCAGCGGAAAATGACACGTAGAAACGAAGGAAAAGAAGACAAACCTCAAACAAACCGATGTAACGAGGTTCGGAGATTAGGGCTCCTACTCCTCGGCGTGTCCGTAAGGTGGACGAGTCCAGTCAATCCGTCGGTGGATGAGTCCCCGGAAAATCGGCTAATATGAACTCCTTCTGGGTGGAGAAACCTCGCCACAAAACTTGCAACAACAAGAAGGAGTACAAGAAATACAAGTAGAAAGACAAGAACAATGTACAAACACTAACTCGCCTTCTCGTCGACTGCCTGTGAAGCAACAACTTCTCGGACAACAGCAGCAGCTGACCGTCGACTGGAAGCTCACACGAAGCTTACTGGGGAGAGCTCAACAAAGCTCAGATCGCAAGCAGCAGCAAGCTAGAAGAAGGAGAAGAAGAAGAAGAGCGCAGGCTCGCAGCAGCAGCCCTCCTTTTATAACCTGCGAAGAAAACGAAGAAACACAGAAGAAATTTAGTCGTTGCGTCGCAACGGCTAGTGCCTGGATCGGTCTGTGGACCGATCAGGCTCCATGTGGATCGGTCCACAGACCGATCCTATTCCCTAGCCTTCGCTTCTGTTCCGTCTCTGATCGGTCTGGGGACCGATCAGGCTTCTCTTCTCCCGAACTTTTTGCGCCTCTTGATCGTTGTCTGATCGGTCTCCAGACCGATCAGATAACCTACAGTAGGCTACTGGATGGTTACTGATCGGTCTGGTGATCGATCAGGCTATCCAATGTATCACTGGATCTGTCCCCAGACCGATCCAAACTCCCCAGCCCTAAACCTCAGGCTTCTACACCAACATCCGGTCAACCTTAACCTGTTGGTTCATCATTCCTAGCATCTGGTCACTCCCTTGACCTGCTCGAATTCTCCACCAAGTGTTCGGTCAATCCCTTTGACCCACTTGGGCTTTCCTCTTCGTGCCAAGTATCCGATCACTCCCTTGATCTACTCGGACTTCCCAACACCAGATGTCCGATCACCCTTGATCCATCTGGATTTTCCCTTGCCCGGCTTCACTCACCAGGACTTTCACCTAGCTTCACTCACTAGGGTTTTCACCTGGCTTCACTCACCAGGATTTCCAATCTGCCTGGCTTCACTCACCAGGACTTCCAAACTGCCTGGCTTCACTCACCAGGACTTTCCCGAATGCCTGGCTTCACTCACCAGGACTTTTCCCCGTGCCAAACTCCCTATTTGGACTTTCCCCGTGCCAAGTCTCCATACTTGGACTTTCCGCGTGCCAAGCTACCTGCTTGGACTTTTCCCCGTGCCAAGTCTCCGTACTTGGACTTTTCCAGTGCCAAGTCTCCATACTTGGACTTTTCGCGTGCCAAGCTCCCTGCTTGGACTTTTCCCGAATCAGGTCAACCAGGTCAACCTTGACCTAAGGTTGCACCTACAATCTCCCAAACACCTATTCTTGTCAAACATCAAGAATACAACTCTCTTCTTGTCAAACATCGTCAAACATCAAAACACAACTCGAGTCAGGTCAACTCGAGTCAGGTCAACCAGGTCAACTATGACATAAGGTTGCACCAACAATCTCCCCCTTTTTGATGTTTGACAAAATCCAAAATCAAATTAGGTTAACCCGATAACCTAACTTAGGTTTTCCAATGTTCTTCCTTGAACATTCTTCCAAAACCTACACTCTCCCCCTTGGGACATCTCTCCCCCTTTTTGACACAAATCAAAAAGAGGGAATCAAGGTCAAGAGTTTCTTCCTAATGAAAGTCTCATACCTTTCATTGAAACCCTTAATTTCCCCCTTGATACTAAACTCAACACTCAACTTAGTGACAATTCCATATCACTAATCCTCAAAAGTCTTAAGGAGTAAAAACTTTCCCTAAAAGTCAACTCCCCCTTGACAATTAGTTAAGACTCCCCCTAAAGGTCAACTCCCCCTTGACCATTGCACCAACAATGTCTTGGAGAGTTTCAAACCTTTAGAAACCCGAAACTCAACTCCCACAGCTGAAATTTCAGACCACAGCTGAAATTCATAAATTGGCACGCCTGATCGGTCCCGGACCGATCAGAACCTCCTGGATCGGTCCCCGGACCGATCAGGCCCTCTGGATCGGTCCAGTGACCAATCCAGCCTTGGACAGACTTGAGTTCTGATTTCCTTCTCCCGAAATTCAGAAACTCACAACAAATTTCAGAAAATTCCAAAAATTATAAAATTTTGAGGATATATTCCTCATAACATATACTATCAAGGAAAAATAGTTTTCTATAAAAATAACTTCCATTTTCAAATCTTGATACAAAGTTCAAAAGTCTTTGAAATAGTTCAAAGTTAACTCATCTTTGTATCAATTTGTTCAATGATGAATGCTATCACTAGAAAAGCTTCATCAAGGTTTTTCAAATCAATTTCAAAATGATTTTAAACCTTTTAATTTAGGACCATAATCTTAGGGCTAAATGTACATGACTTGTATATAAGCTTTCCCTATGATCCCCCTTCTTGAATTAGTCTCATCTAGGTACAAGAACTATGCACCTTGATCCTAACTCATGATCCTAATATCTCACACACATCTAAAGTGTATCAAACACATCCAAGTCAATTTTGATGTGAGATATGGGTTTAAGTCATCTTAGGCTAAGTTCTCATGCATTTTCTAAACACCAATTTGATCTCAATATCAAATTGTGTTTCTATCCTTAAATCAATTTAAATTGATCATTAATGCAAGAGATGATGACATGACATGAAATAATATCATAAATAGAAGCATATGTCAATGTCATGATGTCATGGCATAAAGTTTGAAACTTAAATAAACATGACATATAAAGAACCTAAGCTTTATCATGACATATCAAATGATAAAATTAACCATGATGTCATGACATGTGAGGCAAATAATCATGGCAAGATTTAGCATGAATAAGACATACCTAGATTACCTATCTAAGTATCCTTAGCTAATACTTAAGCTTTAACCCTTGATTGTCCTAATATGCCAAAATCCTAATTTTGACACTTCTTGAACTCTAGATTCATTCATGCCACTTAAAGATCAAATTTATCCTCAAATCTTGGCATGTTTCATTTTTCCTCAAGAGTTTTCTAGATTTTCCCAAATTGTGCCAATTGAAATTAACATCATCATTTTCCATGATGGCACATTTTACTCTTCCAAGGAGTAAATATTCCATTTCATTTTCAAAGGTTCCCAAAAACCTTGAAAATGCTCCTTGAGCGTCAATTTCCTCAAAGTTGGGTTAACTACCCTTCTAATCGGAGTTGACACTCTCTAACCCATCTATGGGTAGAAGATGCTCCTAGGAACCCAATACCTATTTGAGCTCATTGGGTTCACTAAATATTCACTAGGGATAACTTCCCTAGCAACCCTCCTAATGACCCTCTTAGGCTTTAAAGCCTTGGTCATTTGGGACTCATCAAGATCAACTCTAGGGGTGACTCCCCTTGTGACCTTGGTGATGGTCTTCCTAGCCCTAGATTTTGTTCCATAATCGAATGGAACATTATGATAGGTGGGCTTGACCATTTGGGACTTAGGTTTGTGACCCAAACCTTTCTTGTCCTTGGGCTTTGAAATTTGACCCTTAGACCCTAGAGTTGACTTCTCTAAATTCTTTAGGGCCTTTTCTAGAGTGTTAAGTCTTGACCTCAAAACTTGATTTTCTTTCTCTAAAACCTCAAGTTTTAATTTATCATTCTTTCTTGAGGTGTTCCTAGGCATATGTCTAGTTGTCTTGGGGTTTCTACCTAGGTTCTCCTTAGCCTTAGATGAGTTAATCCTAGGGTTGGCCTTCCTAGTATTGTTCTTATCTAGGCTAAGATGTTTAGCACCTAAGCACACATGTTGATTTCTATGATTATCATGCTTATCATTCTTGACAATTGCAATAAGACTACTAGCATGTATCTTATTAGAAGTGCAAGAATGAACCTTAGAGGATACCTTAGCGTTTGCCTTCGCTCCCCCTTTACACGTGCTTGGTCTTTTGTCCTTGTGAGATTGCCTCCCCCTTGGACATTGACTCCGATAATGTCCCCTTCGCTTGCATTGAAAGCACACCACGTGCTCTTTGCCTTTGCATATCGAGACTCCGGCTTTCTTGACCTTTGGCGCCGGTGGAGACTTCCTAACCCTCTTTGGACACTTACTCTTGTAGTGCCCAAATTCCCTACACTCAAAGCACATTATGTGTAATTTGCTAGAAATTAAAATGCTTGAGTTACCTAGGTTTGAGAATGGATGAACGCTCTCTCCTTCATCCCTTCCGGAGGTAGAAGCTTCTTCTTCTTGCTCCGAACTTGAAGAAGAACTCTCCTCTTCTTCTTTAGATGTTGAGTGGCCCTCAACTTCTAAATCCATTCCTCCATGATGTGAACTCCTTGGCTCACTTGACTCCTCTTCATGACTTGAAGTGGAGTTCTCCTCATGTAACTTTGCCAAGTTATTCCACAACTCCTTGGCATCGTTATATCCACCTATCCTACACAAAACATCATTAGGTAAAGAGAATTCAATGATTTTCGTTACCTCATCATTGATGGTTGATTGGTGGATTTGCTCCTTGGTCCACTCCTTCTTCTCTAGGGTTTCTCCTTTCTTGTCCATCGGAGGCTTAAAACCTAATTGAACACAACTCCAATTTTCAAGGTTAGACATAAGAAAATACCTCATTCTTACCTTCCAATACGCGAAGTCGCAGCACTCGTAGAAGGGTGGAAACGTAATGTCTTCTCCGAGTCGATCCATTCTCTAACTTGTGCTCCCACGGGTGTTAATCCGACGAAGAGCGCGCCTCGCTCTGATACCACTTGTTAGGATCTTTCGTACTGAGGCTAGAGAGGGGGGTGTGAATAGCCGACCCCAAATCGTCGCGTTTCTACAAACTAGGGTTAGCGCAGCGGAAAATGACACGTAGAAACGAAGGAAAAGAAGACAAACCTCAAACAAACCGATGTAACGAGGTTCGGAGATTAGGGCTCCTACTCCTCGGCGTGTCCGTAAGGTGGACGAGTCCAGTCAATCCGTCGGTGGATGAGTCCCCGGAAAATCGGCTAATATGAACTCCTTCTGGGTGGAGAAACCTCGCCACAAAACTTGCAACAACAAGAAGGAGTACAAGAAATACAAGTAGAAAGACAAGAACAATGTACAAACACTAACTCGCCTTCTCGTCGACTGCCTGTGAAGCAACAACTTCTCGGACAACAGCAGCAGCTGACCGTCGACTGGAAGCTCACACGAAGCTTACTGGGGAGAGCTCAACAAAGCTCAGATCGCAAGCAGCAGCAAGCTAGAAGAAGGAGAAGAAGAAGAAGAGCGCAGGCTCGCAGCAGCAACCCTCCTTTTATAACCTGCGAAGAAAACGAAGAAACACAGAAGAAATCTAGTCGTTGCGTCGCAACGGCTAGTGCCTGGATCGGTCTGTGGACCGATCAGGCTCCATGTGGATCGGTCCACAGACCGATCCTATTCCCTAGCCTTCGCTTCTGTTCCGTCTCTGATCGTTCCATGGACCGATCAGGACCGACTTGGCACGCTGATCGAACTCTGATCGGTCCGGGGACCGATCAGCTTCTTCTCCCGAACTTTTGCGCCTCTTGATGCGTTGTTCGATCGGTCTGCATCGATCGATAACCTGAGAAGCTCTGGATGGTTACCGATCGGTGATCGATCGGGCTATCCATCCTTTGGATCGGTCCCTGCATCGATCCAAACTCCCTGCCCTAAACCTCGGGCTTCTACACCAACATCCGGTCAACCTTAACTGTTGGTTCATCATTCCTAGCATCCGGTCACCCTTGACCTGCTCGAATTCTCCACCAAGTGTTCGGTCAATCCTTTGACCCACTTGGGCTTTCCTCTTCGTGCCAACACTCCCTTGATCTACTCGGACTTCCCAACACCGATGTCCGATCACCCTTGATCCATCCGGATTTTCCCCGGCTTCACTCACCGGGACTTTCACCTAGCTTCACTCACTAGGTTTTCACCGGCTTCACTCAGATTTCCAACCGCCTGGCTTCACTCACCGGACTTCAACCGCCTGGCTTCACTCACCGGACTTTCCATGTCGGCTTCACTCACTGGGACTTTTCCCTGCCAAGTTTCACTCACTTTCCCGTGCCAAGTCTCCATACTTGGACTTTCCGCGTGCCAAGCTACCTGCTTGGACTTTTCCCCGTGCCAAGTCTCCATACTTGGACTTTTCCAGTGCCAAGTCTCCATACTTGGACTTTTCGCGTGCCAAGCTCCCTTCTTGGACTTTTCCCGAATCAGGTCAACCAGGTCAACCTTGACCTAAGGTTGCACCTACAATCTCCCAAACACCTATTCTTGTCAAACATCAAGAATACAACTCTCTTCTTGTCAAACATCGTCAAACATCAAAACACAACTCGAGTCAGGTCAACTCGAGTCAGGTCAACCAGGTCAACTATGACCTAAGGTTGCACCAACAGAGACGACCGCTCGGAATTCGCTGAGAGCCGGTCGTCCTAAAATAACGTTATAGGACGAGGGAGAATCGACCACCACGAAGTTTGTTGTCCTGGTCCTCCTGAGCGGCTCTTCTCCCAGCGAGGTAGCCAGCCGGATCTGTCCGACCGGCTGAACTTCGTTACCAGTGAACCCATAGAGCGGAGTTGTCATGGGTAACAGCTCGGCTCGATCAATTTGCAACTGATCGAATGCTTTCTTGAAGATGATGTTGACCGAGCTTCCTGTATCTACAAAAACGCGGTGGATAGTATAATTCGCTATTACCGCTTTGATGAGCAGAGCGTCGTCGTGGGGCACTTCAACTCCTTCCAAGTCCCCTGGCCCGAAGCTGATTTCTGGTCCGTTCGCCCGTTCTTGGCTGCATCCAACGGCATGGATTTGGAGCTGCCGGACGCTCGCCTTTCTAGCTCTGTTGGAGTCTCCTCCGGTCGGCCCGCCAGCAATAACGTTGATTTCGCCTCGGGAGGTATTGCTTTTATTTTCCTCTTCCCGAGCGGACGGTCGAGACCGTTCTCTGGACGCTCGGCGATTCTCCTGCCTTGGGGAGCGGTGCCGATCGGGAGTTTGTTGCGGTCGCCTATCGGCTCGAGTCCGATCGGCCTCTTGAATTCTCTGTCGCCTATCGACTGAGGGAGACCGTCGTCCGGCATTCCGGGGCACAGGATGAGCCACGAAGGGAAGACTTCGACAATCCCTTGTGTTGTGCGTATCCGTCCGGTGGAAGGAGCAGAACATCGGGGTCCATTTCTTCTTTGGCTTGGGCCGGGCGGTGGCTACCTCTTGCACGTTGGACCTGGCATGGGGGGATCGGATTGCTTCGGCCCTTGGTCCTCTGGGCGGCTGATGTGTGGCGTGTGGTTTCCGCTCAGCCAGAGGAGCTCTCTCGGTTAAAGTTTCTTTTTTCCTAGCCGCTTGTGCCTCTTCCACGTTGATGTATTCGTTCGCCCGGTGTAGCATGTGATCATAGTCTCGGGGCGGCTTTCGGATGAGCGATCGGAAGAAATCCCCATCCGCCAGGCCTTGTATGAAGGCATTCATCATGGTTTCCGAGGTGGCCGTTGGAATGTCCATCGCCACTTGGTTGAACCACTGGATGTAAGCTCGAAGCGATTCCCGGGCTTCTTGCTTGATGGCGAACAGGCTCATGCTCGTTTTTTGATAACGCCGACTGCTTGCAAAATGATGGAGGAAAGCCGTTCGGAAGTCCTTGAAGCTTGTGATGGATCCGTCTGGCAACCTCCGGAACCACCGTTGAGCCAATCTCGAGAGAGTGGTAAGAAAAACTCGGCACTTTACTCCATCTGTGTATTGATGGAGGGTTGTCGTGTTATCAAACTTACCCAGATGATCATCTGGGTCGGTTGTCCCATTATACTCGCCGATCGTCGGAGGCACGTAATGCTTGGGCAGAGGGTCTCGCAAAATAGCCTCTGAAAATTGGCGATTGATCCGCTCGGGCAATGCGTCCGCTCGAGGGGCTTTCCCCTTCCTGTCATCTCGTCTAGGCATTTCATCCGAAGAAGATCCCCTATCTCGGTGGGCTGCCACGGCTTCAGGGGTGCGGAACATAGCCCGATGAAAGGCGACGGTGGCAGGTGGTGCCTCTGCTCGGCCGCCAGACGCTGAAGTTGCTTGCTGCTCGGCCGCCAGACGCTGAAGTTGCTTGCTGCTCGGGCCGCTTGGCTGCTACCTTCTGTTTTTGCTCCACCAGCTTGGCGGCCCTTATCTCGATCAGAGCGTCGAGTTCCTCAGTCGAAAGTGTCACCGCGTGTTGTCGTCCAGCCTCGTCCATTGTTTCCGTTCGGATGCAGGAGCGTTCCCACAGACGGCGCCAAATTGATCCTGTCCGAATCGCCGAACCAAAGGACGCTGGGCACATGGCGCTCTCCTAGCCGATGACGTAGGCCTCCGAAGCTCCGGCGATCCTGCACAGAAGTCGGGTCGGGCAGGGGTTCCCGGCGACGACCCTCCGACGCTCAAGTCAGGCAAGCAAGTAGTAAAGAAGGTGGCTCCAAAGCTGGTAGAATGCGTACCTCCGGTGAAGAATGAGGGCCTTTATATAAGGCAGCGAAGAAGTGAGTGTACACTTACCGAGGTGTACACGTGTCCATGGCCCATACTCCAGTAAGGACTTGTCAGTGAGCTTACCTGACCCATACTGCTACAGTCCCAGCATGTCCTCGATGGGACAGCGGAATCCCCTGTCACAAGATTTGGAGCATGGCCCACACGTGAAACATACCTGCTGTCAGAAAAAGACGTTCCTTGTCCTTTTCCCCTTTGCTCCAAATCTGGCTTCCGGGCGGACAGCTCCCTCAACATCCGGCCGGACATATGCGGTGGTTTACTTGGGAGGTCCTCTCTCACGTGCTTTATGGGGACTATTAGTAGTGTTACCTTATGACTTTGGCCGAGCGTGAGGTCCGCTCGGCCCACGACCTTTTCCACTGAGCGCCGGAACCCTGATTTCGACAGGGCGCCTTTAACCATCAACCGAATATCGTCCGGTCGGCAAGCCGATCGGACCCCACCCCTCTCCGGGCGTTCGAATCCATCAGCCGACCGGTCATCCGGTCGGACTCGGCCCTCTCCGGACGGACAACTGCCACTGTGGCTTCCACGTGGCGTTGACTCTATAGGGCGGGGTCCCCTATTCTTACTACCGGATCAGTATTGAAACCTGAATTTTAAATACAATTTAATATAGCGGAAAATTATTTCTTTAAAAAAATATGTTATAAAAACTTCGTATTCCTATTATTTTTCAAAAAATAAAAAACAGCTTTCTTTGCAAAGCAAAAAATAAAAAATAAAAAATTGAAGCTTTATTATTTATATGGTTCTTAATTATATTCATAAAATCTATCTCAAATAATTAAATAGATAATTCATTTAACGAACTCAAAAAAAAATACATAAATTAAATCCTTTTTCAGAATAGCATAAACTCATTTAACGCAAGAGATATAACAATTTATGAATTGCTTCTGAACCTGATCAAGATAAAAAAAAACCAAGAAGCAAAAGTTCTGTCTAACAAGAACTCTAATTCTTGAGCACACATTACATTATAGGATCAAGAAAATGCCAAAAGTATGACTCATGGAAATAAAATTGTCATCAATCAATCTCATGATAACGTAGTTGGTGCAAAAAGCTTTCCCCTCCTTGCTCAACTGGATTAGATGAAAGATTGGGGCATCTTCTGATCTTCAACACCTTGAGGGACTTTGAAACCTCCAACCCCTCCACTAGTCTCAGCCCATGGCAATTGATAATGCTCAAACTCTCAAGCCGGCTCAAGCGGAGAAAAAGTACACTTGGAAGAGATTGTATGTAGGGGCAGTTGACAATTTTTAATTTAGTCAGTGAAGTTATAGAGGTTGCCAAGCAACAATTTGTCGAGATCGCAACAGACGTCCAATTTTAAAGTTTCGATTGAGGGAGGAAGGAGGGCGGCTTCCTCTTCTTGTGTCAGGCTAAGCTTGGGACAAGCTTTTATCTGTAATTTCTTGAGCGAAGTGAAGTTTTCAAATTTCTTGAGAGGCATCCGCATGAGTTCATTACATCCTTCTACATGAATGACTTTAATATTTGATAGATTCTGCGACAGCAACCCTTCTTCTAAGCTTGTCAAATTGTTGCACTCACTGATTCGTAAGTCTGAGAGAGATGGTGTCGTTTGATTGACCCTGCTTCGATTTGTTTCTAGTTCCTGTATGTTTGGCAGCTCTGTTAACCCAACTTTTCTTATTGTTAAATCTGTAAGCGAAGGAGGGAGAGGAGGTAACCTCTCGAGCTTAGGGCATCCATAGATAGTAAGTCGTTGTAAGCTTGGAAATAGCTCGCTGCCGTCCAACCAACACCACCCTTCACATGCTGGCATGCCGCTGATCGAAAGACTTTCCAAGCTAAGAAAACACTTGGATATAGCTTCAATGCTAAAGAACCCATTGCTTATCTGTTTCACTGCTGATATATTTCCAATGATAAGATCCGTAAGACATGGAAGTCGTCCAAGATTACTAGGAAGCTCCTCGAGTGCCTCCAGGTCATACAATTCTAGAGTCTCTACCCTTGGAAGTAGTATTTTGTCTGTAGCACCGTCGAAAGCAAAATCAATATGTTTTAAGACAGGCATCCTTTTCATTTGAAGAAACTTGAGACATGGAAGTGAACCAAGATCAGGGAGCTCCTCTAAGACTGGCAAGTGCATCAGCTGTAGCTTTTCTAGCATAGGGAACAGATCCTTTTCTGTGGCGTGAACTGATGCAAGACCGATGTGTTTGAACAAAGGCATTCGTACCATGCGAAGAACCCTGAGACGTTGAAAATGTCCTAGATTGGAGAACTCTTCCAGCGCATCCATGTCTATCAACTCCAACTCTTCTAGCATAGGAAACAATGAATTTTCTATGGTACCGGATGCTGCAAAATCAATGTGTTTCAATGATTTTATTTCTGTCAATCGAACAACCCTCAGACAAGGAAATCGTCCAAGATTGGGCAATTCTTCCGATGCATTCATGTTCCTCAGCTGTAGCTCTTCTAGCATAGGAAATAATTTGCTCTCTCTAGAACCACATACGTTAAAACATGATTTCGAGAACCACATGCTCTTATCTATGCAGAAGACCTTGAGGCGCGGCAGCAATGCAGTGCAAGAAATATCTTTCCAACTCTCACAGAAACTCAACTCAAGTCTTTCCAAGTTGGATAACTCCTTTTTCATCCAGCTGGGTGATCTGGCACCACAATACCTCCTGATCTTTAATCGTTTTAGTGACTCATGTGGTTGGAGTCCTTCAAGTACCTCCTGCATGGCAACTAACTTGTTCTCCAACTTGGGATCAAATTTCCATTCCAACTCTAGAACATCAAGGTACTCTTTGTTCTTCATTTGAGCACTTTCAGCCTCTTCTTTACTTTCAACATTCTCCAGATTAGTAATTTTGAGTTTTCCATGAAGCTGCTTCAAACCACTTAGCTCCGTGATCTTGAATCCAACTTTTTTTCGCACATGGAATTCAGACAATTCTTGAAGAGAGGTTAGCCTCCCTATCATTTTTGTCTTTACAACTATTTGATTTTCAACATCAAGATGCCTCAAGTTAACCAGCTGACTTATATCTTCTGGAAGAGAGATTTGTGAATTGCAGATTGCTTTCAGTGTTTGCAAATTGTAGAGTTTACACAGTGGTTCAGGCAATTTTTTTATTCCATTGTAAGAAATGTCCAGGTACCGGAGATGTACCAATTCACCAACACTCGTAGGCAGCATCTGCAAGCCACAATCACACAAAACCAATACACGAATGCTTCTTAATTTTTCAATAAAGTCAAGGGGTGGTGACACAAGATGTTGGCAGAATAGAGAATGCAATTTCTTGAATCTAGACCTCAAATCTGTTGTCTCTACGAACTCTTTTTTAACTGCTAGATGACGGAGGGTGGTTGATATCTTATTGGACTTGCCATTATCCATCCTATTTGTTTCGTCCACAGAAACCGACTGTGTTAGATCATGTATGAGGTCATGCATCAAGTAATAATGCCTCCAAAATGTTGTTTCTGGTTGAAACAAAGACATGTTGACCAACTCATGAAAGTACTTACTTGCTACATCTTCCATCCTCTGATTTCCTTGAGCTACGATGAACCCTTCAGCCATCCACATTCTTGTTAACTCAATTTCAGAAAACTCGTGATTCTTTTGAAAGAGAGAACAGAAGGCAAAACACCGCTTGAGAGGTGCACTAAGATATTGATAGCTCAGTTGTAGGACTGGAATAATATCATTCTTATTATTCTGTTGCAATTCCCACACCTCGCTCTTCATTATACTTCTCCAGTGGTCTGGGTTCATGTTGGATCCTAACAAGTTTCCCACTGTTTTTGCTGCTAGTGGCAAGCCCTTCAATTTCGAAGCTATACTTCTCCCAATTTCCACAAGTGCTGGGTGTTCCTCAGGTTTGGAAGAACGAAATGCGCATTGCTTGAACAGCTCCCAAAAAGATATTTCATCTAAATCGCCAAGAACAATCGCCTCCACTGTACCAATTTTGTCAGCAATGCTCTTGCTCCGAGTTGTCATTATGACCTTGCTTCCTGAAGCAGCATACATGAATGGCGCACACAACTTTCTCCACTCCTCCTCTTCTTCATTCCATACATCGTCGAGGACTAACAGAACCATCTTAGAAGCAATTTTCTCTTTTAGAATGTTTTGGAGAACATCTAACTTCATTTGCGAAGAAAGTTCAGTCTTGGTTACAGACTCGATCATCTCCTTGGTGAGTCTTTGCACATTAAAATTCTCGGACACACAAATCCAAATCTTGAGGGCGAAATGGTTCTGAATCTCTTTATCCTTGTAAACAAGCTGAGCTAGAGTAGTCTTCCCAACACCTCCTATTCCGACAAGAGGTATGACCGAGAAGCTACTGCCCTTGTCACTTGCTGATGCTGACTCGTCTGCTGATCTTAGTAATAGCTCTATTATTCTCTTTTGTTCTTCCTCTCTGCCAAGCACGTTGCTGATCAAGAAAGAGCTTGTTTCTCGTGTGGCCGACGCCAAATCAGATTGATATTGCACATCAGATGCATCCACTTGTAATGATTGGCACATTTTCTCCATATCAGCATAAATATCATCCAACTTTTTCTGAATCTTGTTCAGTCTTTTGACAGAATCACTGAACAATTTAGCTTTGGCGTTCCTAATAGCTCTAGAAATGCGGTTACTAGCCATGTGACTTGCCTCTTCTTCAATCTTTTGCTTCATGTCATGGAACGTCAGGTCATCGAGGAAGTCTTCGGCGTCGTAAGCGGCATCTTGGAGTTGCTTCGTCATCTCGACTAACCTTGCGTCCCTGCTCCATCTCATCCCTGCCTTGTCGACGATCGTGTGGATGTTAAGCAGAGATCTTTGTAGCTTCTGCAAGTCATCGTCCTGAAGGCCGTGCAGCTTTCCTCTCAGCGACGATGTGGACACCCTGTCGACAAGCATCCTGATGACAGGCTTGGCTAGCCATCCTCCGACTGCTAGTGCTGCTGCACCCTCCATTGGATATATTTTAGAACGGAGCCTTATTTCACGAAACCGATCCCCAATTCACAAGACAGGAGGAGCAACAAAAAGAGATATCTGCTATTCCGTTGACTGCAAGAGAGCCATTATTCCTTACGGACTTTTCTGGATTAAGAAATAGAGAATTGTCGGGGATCCAAGGAAAAGATTAAATTGCATATTCTTTATGTGTTCAGACAAAATAATAAACGAAAGGTGTGGATTATTTTTTTATACATTTTTATCTATATAAAATTAAACAAAATAAATTTTCTTTTTCTTCACAGGTGATACGATACGTTGTGAGCGGATTACGAGTTGATATAGTAAATACGGTAATTTACCAAAGGACGCATTTGAAAATTTAAATTTACCAAAAGGCATACACTACATTGGTATTTATCAAAGAGCGTATTTTTTCAAAAACATTTCCTATTTTACCCTCCTGATAATTTGACTTTTTCTATTGTTTTTCTTTTCTTCATTATATTTCTCTCACTTCTCTCTCTCCTCTGTCGGCAGAATATAGGAATAACATTAGTCAATCTTTAATCACATTTTAATACATTTGAAGAAGCCAAAATAAATAATGGACATCATATTTGGACTCCTTGCAATTTTAGAAATCCACAAGAACTGAAATGGGTGCAATCGAAACTTTCTAGGTCGATCAGTGGGTTTCGGTCAAAACCCACTGATGGACCTAGAAAGCTCCGATTGCACCCATTTCAGTTCCTGTGGATTTCTAAAATTGCAAGTAGTCCAAATATGATGTCCATTATTTATTTTGGCTTTTTATAAATGTTAACAAGCAAAATCAAAGAATCGGCATAAAAGCCCACGTTGGGCCTGATATGGAATCATATCGTTCAACGCGGCCCGATATCATTCCATATCGTGCCCACGTCCTGATTTGAGTCCATATCGTGCACAATGTGGGCTTTGATTCTTTAATTTTGCTTGTTAACATCTATAAAAGCCAAAATAATAATGGACACCATATTTGAACTCCTTGTAATTTTAGAAATCCATAGAACTGAAATGGGTGCAATCGTAGCTCTCTAGGTCCATCGGTGGGTTTCGACAAACCCACCGATCGATCTAGAAAGTTCCGATTGCACCCATTTCATTCCTATGAATTTCTAAAATTACAAGAGTGAAAATATGGTGTCAATTATTTTTTTAGTGGTGGACCAGAGGTTTTAAAACCCTAAATCTCTCTTTTTTTCTTTTTTGTTTTAGGCCCGATACGAAGAGATATCATGCCCACGTTGGGCCCGATATCTCTTCATATCAAGCCCAATTGGGCCTGATATCTCCCATATCAGGCCCACATTGCCTGATATGGGAGATATCGTGCCTAGTCACAACATAAAATAAAAAAAAAGAAATAAAGAGATATTTAGGGTTTTCAAAACCTCTGGTCCACAAGTCAAAATAATAATGGACATCATATTTTAACTCCTTGTAATTTTAGAAATTTATAAAATCGAATGGCACACCGAGCTTTAGTCGATCGGGGGTTTCGGCCAAACCCACCGATGGACCTAGAGAGTCCGATTGCACCCATTTCGCTTTCTATGTATTTCTAAAATCGCAGGAGTTCAAATATGGTTTCATTATTTATTTTGGTTTTATAGATGTTAACAAGCAAAATCAAAGAATCGACATAAAAGTTGGGCCCGATATGGAATCATATCAGGCCCAACGTGGGCCCGATATCATTCCATATCAGGCCCAACGCGGGCCCGATATCATTCCATATTAGTCACGTTGGGCCCGATTTGAGTCTATATCGCCCAATGTGGACTTTTTGTCGATTCTTTGATTTTACTTGTTAACATATATAAAAAAAATAAATAATGGACACCATATTTGAACTCCTTTTTAGAAATCCATAGAATTGAAATGGGTGCAATCAGAGCTCTCAGTGGGTTTTGACCGAAACCCACCGATCGACCGGTCTGAATCTCCCGACTCCGCTTTCTATGAATTTCTAAAATTACAAGGAGTGAAAATATGGTGTCCATTATTTTTTTGGCACTCTAGTGATGGACCAGAGGTTTTGAAAATCCTAAATCTCTTTATTTCTTTTATTTTTTATTGTTAATAGCCCGATATCATCATATCGGGCCCGAGCATGGGAGATATCAGCCCAACGCCATGATATCTCTTCATATCAGGCCCAAACAAAAAAGAGAGATTTAGGGTTTTCAAAACCTCTCATCACTAGAGTGCCAAAATAATAATTGACACCATATTTTCACTCCTTATATTTTAGAAATTATAAAAGATGAAACTGGTACTCTAGGTTCCATCGCTGGGTTTGACCGAAACCCACTGATCGACCTAGAAAGCTCTGATTGTACCCATTTCAGTTTTTATGAATTTTTAAAATTACAAGGAGTTAAAATATGGTGTCCATTATTATTTTTGGCACTCCTAGTGGTGGACCAGAGGTTTTGAAAATCCTAAATCTCTCTTTATTTCTTTTTTTTTTTATTTTATGTTGTGACTAGGCCTGATATCTCCCATATCAAGCCCACATTGGGCCTGATATGAAGAGATATCAGGCCCAACGTGGGCATGATATCTCTTCATATCAGGCCTAAAATAAAAAAAAAGGAAAAAAAAATAAAGAGAGATTTAGGGTTTTTCAAAACCTCTGGTGCAGCACTAGGAGTGCCAAAAATAATAATTGACACCATATTTTCACTCCTTGTAATTTTAGAAATTCATAGAAACTGAAATGGGTGCAATTGGAGTTTTCTAGATCGATGAGTGGGTTTCGGTCAAAACCCACTAATGGACCTAGAGAGCTCCGATTGCACCCATTTCAGTTTCTATGGATTTCTAAAATTGCAAGGAGTTTAAATATGGTGTCCATTATTTATTTTGGCTTTTTATAGATGTTAACAAGCAAATCAAAGAATCAGCAAAAAAACCCATATTAGGCCTGATATGGACTCAAATCAGGCCCAACGTGGGCTTTTATGTCGATTCTTTGATTTTGTTTATTAACATCTATAAAAAAAGCTAAAATAAATAATGGACATCATATTTGAACTCCTTGCAATTTTAAAAATCCATAGAAACTGAAATGGGTTCAATCGGAGCTCTCTAGGTCCATCAGTGGGTTTTGACTGAAACCCACTGATCGACCTAGAAAGCTCCGATTGTACCCATTTCAGTTTTTATGAATTTCTAAAATTACAAGGAGTTAAAATATGGTGTCCATTATTATTTTTGGCACTCCTATTGGTGGACCAGAGATTTTGAAAACCTTTATTTTTTGTTGTTAACAGGCCTGATATGTCCAGATATCATGCCCACATTGGGCCTGATATGAAGAGATATCAGGCCCAACGTGGGCATGATATCTCTTCATATCGGGCCTAAACAAAAAAAAAGGGAAAGAAAGAGAGATTTAGGGTTTTTCAAAACATCTGGTCCACCACTAGGAGTGCCAAAAAAAATAATTGACACCATATTTTCTCTCCTTGTAATTTTAGAAATTCATAGAAACTGAAATGGGTGCAATTGGAGCTTTCTAGATCGATCAGTGGATTTCGGTCAAAACCCACTTATGGACCTAGAGAGCTCCGATTGCACCCATTTCAGTTTCTATGGATTTCTAAAATTGCAAAGAGTTCAAATATGGTGTCCATTATTTATTTTAGCTTTTTATAGATGTTAATAAGCAAAATCAAAGAATCAGCAAAAAAACCCTTATTAGGCCTGATATGGACTCAAATCAGGCCCAACGTGAGCTTTTATGCCGATTCTTTGATTTTGCTTGTTAACATCTATAAAAAGCCAAAATAAATAATATACACCATATTTGAACTCCTTGTAATTTTAGAAATTTATAGAAACTGAAATGAGTGCAATCGGAGCTCTCTAGGTCCATCAGTGGGTTTTGACCGAAATCCACTGATCGACCTAGAAAGCTCCGATTGCACCCATTTCAGTTCCTATGGATTTCTAAAATTGCAAGGAGTCCAAATATGGCGTCCATTATTTATTTTGGCTTCTTCAAATGTATTAAAATGTGATTAAAGATTGACTAATGTTATTCCTATATTCTGCCGACAGAGGAGCGAGAGAAGTGAGAGAAATATAATGAAGAAAAGAAAAACAATAGAAAAAGTCAAATTATCAGGAGGGTAAAATAGGAAATGTTTTTAAAAAAGTGCGCTCTTTGATAAATACCAAAGTAGTGTACGCCTTTGGTAAATTCAGATTTTCAAGTGCGCCCTTTGGTAAATTGTCGTAGTAAATAATGTGGTAGTTAAAGTTAAAATAAGATGGTCAAAATTAAGGTGAGATGACAGTCAGACTCAGAGTATAGGTAACTAGATGATTTATTTTCACCATAACTCAACTTCTCACTCAACATTATGATCGTCAGTAGTATGAAGTCGACAGATCTAGGAGTCGGTCAGGCTTAAGGGACTTAGTGCTCCACTTCTCAGTATCAAGATACTTAGCATATAGTCCGTCAACCCTAGAGCCGGTCGGACTTAAGAGACCTAGTTTCTTATTCTTTAAGCACAAGTCTCTCAGCATACAGTCGGTTGGCCCCAAGGGTCGGTCATACTTGAAAGACTTATCGCTCCACTCAGTGTCAAGATATACAGAATAAACTTGAACAGTCTTAAAGTTGGCTAGAGATACGGGGATTAGCTCCCTATCTTTCAGAGGTAGTCTCCTAGCACACAACAAATGCAGTTTCCCATCGGACGAACTAAGATCCAGTCAAAACTACATAATCAAGGCACTTGGCATACAGACGCCAGACAGGTAAGGTGTCAGTCGGATTGCCTTCAGAAGATATCTCTGTCAGATAATTACAACTACTTATCAGAGAATAATAACTATTCGTCAAGGCATATTCCTTACTCTGATATATAGGAGTTGTAATTCTAGGAGTCGACAGATCTAGGAGTCAGTCAGGCTTAAGGGACTTAGCGCTCCACTTCTTAGTATCAAGATACTTAGTATATAGTCGGTCAGCCCTAGAGTCGGTTGGACTTAAGAGACCCAGTTTCTTATTCTTTGAGCACAAGTCTCTCAGCATATGGTCGGTTGGCCCCAAGGGCCGGACATACTTGAAAGACTTATCGCTCCACTCAGTGTCAAGATATACAGAATAAACTTGAATAGTCTTAAAGCTGACTAGAGATACGGGGATTAGCTCCCTATCTTTCAGAGGTCGTCTCCTAGCACACAACAAATGCAGTTTCCCATCGGACGAACTAAGATCCCGTCAAAACTACAGAATCAAGGCACTTGGCATACAGACGCTAGTCGGGTAAGGTGCCAGTCAGATTGCCTTCAGAAGATAGCTCTGTTAGAGAATTACAACTACTTATCAGAGAATAATAGCTATTCGTCAAGGCATATTCCTTACTCTGACATATAGGTGCGATGGAACCTTCCTCGAAGGGTGACTATACACCTTCCATCACCCAATATATTTTGAGTGCTTATTTTCATAACCGCCTCATTGATGGCGAAGATTACAAAAGACTATATATATATATGAAAGAATGTTGGGGGACTAACGATCTTCGAAAATTCGATTTAAAAACTAAGTTACACAGCAGAAAATAGAAACAAGAAAAACAATGCTAACACAAGTTGTTTTTACTTGATTCGGAGCCTTCGATGAATCCTATTCCAAGGCACGCACTCATCCAGTGCTTTCGTTGGGCAATTCACTAATAGTTCTAAAAGGTTACAGATTTTAAGTACAAGAACTATAAAATGGTGTTACTAACAACAAAAGAAAAGAATCTTGATCACCGGTTGTCAGAGGAGCTTTTCAGCATCACAAGAGCCTTTTCGGAGCACCAAGTAGAAGAGAAAGTCATAGCAGTTGTTGTTTTGAAGCTCCAGGTTGAAGAATTAGTTTTCACTCAGCTTCTAATGTTTGACCGAATTCATTCCGGACTAGGTTTGTTTTCACTCGGTCTTATTGTTCACTCATCTCTTAGCAGATGGTCGCACTCACCCCTGCTCGTATTTATTTCCACCCGACCTTATCACTAGATCGACGCTTAACGATCGATCGGGTTTATTCATGTTCGTGTTTATTTTGGCCCAAACTCAACATTCACTCGGCCTTTATAAGCTGACCAAGTTCACGTTGGTGCAACCTTAGGTCAAGGTTGACCTGGGTGACCCGACTCGAGTTGACCTGACTCGAGGTATATTTTGATGTTTGACAAGAATGGAGAAGTTATATTTTGATGTTTAACAAGAATAGGAACTTGGAGTATTGTGGGTGCAACCTTTGGTCAAGGTTGACCTGGTTGACCCGACTTGAGTTGACCTGATTCGGGAAAAGTCCAAGTATGGAGACTTGGCACGGAAAGGTCCAAGCAGGGAGCTTGGCACGGGAAAAGTCCAAGTATGGAGACTTGGCACGGAAAAGTCCAAGCAGGGAGCTTGGCACGGGAAAAGTCCAAGCAGGGAGCTGGGCACGGGGAAAAGTCCAAGTATGGAAGCTTGGCATGGGAGGTCGGAGAGGGCTCGGTAGCTCGTTCTCTGGACTGGATGAAGTCGGAGAGAGCTCGGTAGCTCGTTCTCCGGACTAGGTCAGAGAGGGCTCGGTAGCTCGTTCTCCGGACTAGGTCAGAGAGGGCTCGGTAGCTCGTTCTCTAGACTGGATGGAAGTTGGAGAGGGCTCGGTAGCTCGTTCTCTGGACTAGGTCAGAGAGGGCACGGTAGCTCGTTCTCTGGACCGAACGTGGAAGTCGGAGAGGGCTCGATAGCTCGTTCTCCGGACTAGGTCAGAGAGGGCTCGGTAGCTCGTTCTCTGGACCGGACGTGGAAGTCGGAGAGGGCTCGGTAGCTCGTTCTCCGGACTAGGTCAGAGAGGGTTCGGTAGCTCGTTCTCTAGATCATGAAGGCTTTAGGGTTTAAGGCTGGGAAATTGGATCGGTCTGCTGACCGATCCAATGATACTATGGGTATCTAGATCGATCTGCTGACCGATCTAGTGATGCACTGATTCTCACGGTGGGTCATCTGATCGGTCTGGTGACCGATCAGTAACCAAACAGATTGGGAGAAGGAATAGGAGGGATCGGTCTGTGGACCGATCCACCTATGGCCTGATCGGTCCACAGACCGATCAGGGCTCTGTAACCAACTCTGTGAGAGTTGGGATCGGTCTGGGGACCGATCAGCCAAGGACCTGATCGGTCCCCTGACCGATCAGATCCGTCCTGGATCGATCAGGGTGGAGCCTGATTGGTCCAGGTCTAGCCGTTGAGTCACAACGGCTAGATTTCTGTGTATGTTTCTGTCTTCTTCGCAGGTTCAGGTTATATAACGAGGTCGAGGGCCTCTACAAGAAGAGAAGAGAAAAAAAAAAGGTAGACTTCTTCTTGCTCCTGCGATCTGAGCTTTGTTGAGCTCTCCACTGCTGAAGCTTCGTGTGAGCTTCCCTCGGCTGGACTCCAACTGATCAGTTGTTGCTGTTATTGGCATCTGTGAAGTGGTTGCTTCATCACCAGTCGACGAGAAGGCAAGCAAACTAGTGTTTTTACATTCATATTGTTCTTGGCTTCTTGCTTTATCTTTGTACTCCGATCTTGCTGTTGCAAGAGAGATTGTGGCGAGGTTTCTCCACCCAGAAGGAGTTTTTATTAGCCGGTTTTCTGGGGTCTCATCCACCGACGGATTGATAGGATTCGTCCACCTTACGGACACGCTGAGGAGTAGGAGTATCATCTCCGAACCTCGTTATATCGTCGTGTTTGAGGTTTGATATTCTCCTGTTTCGTTTCTATCTTTTATTTCCGCTGCGCTAACTCAAATTGTAGGAAGAAACGAGAATTTAGGGTTGGCTATTCACACCCCCCCTCTCTAGCCGCGTCCGAAGGTCCTAACAAGTGGTATCAGAGCGAGGTCGCTCTTCGTCGGATTAACACCCGGGGGAGCACGAGCTAGAGAATGGATCAACTTGGAGAAGACGTCACGATTCCACCCTTCTATGATCGCGACGACTTCGCGTATTGGAAGGTAAGAATGAAGTATTTTCTTATGACTAACCTAGTAAATTGGAATTGTGTATAAGTGGGTTTTATTCCTCCGGTGGATAAAGAAGGAGAACCTCTCGAGAAGAAGAAGTGGACGAAGGAACAAATCCACCAATCCATAATCAACGACGAGGTAACGAAAATCTTTGAATTTTCATTACCTAATGATATCTTGTGTAAGATAGGTGGATACAACAATGCCAAGGAGTTGTGGAACAACTTGGCTAAGTTCGATGAGGAGAGCTCCAATTCAAGTCATGAAGAGGAGTCAAGTGAGCCAAGTAGCTCACATCATGGAGGTATGGAATTAGAAGTTGAGGGCTACTCAACATCTAAGGAAGAAGAGGAGGAGAGTTCTTCTTCAAGACTGGAGCAAGAAGAAGAAGCCTCTACCTCCGGAAGGGATGAAGGAGAGAGCTTATATCCATCCTCAACCCTAGGTAACTGAAGCAACTTAATTTCAAGTAAATTACATATAATGTGCTTTGAGTGTAGGGAATATGGGCATTACAAAAGTAAATGTCCAAAGAGGATTAGGAAGACTCCACCAGCACCAAAAGTCAAGGAAGCCGGAGTCCCGATACGCAAGGGCAAGGAGCACGTGGTGTGCTTCCAATGCAAGCAAAGGGGACATTATAGGAGTCAATGTCCAAGGGAGAGGCAACCTCACAAGGACAAGAGACCAAGCACATCTATGGGGGGAGCTAAGGCAAACCCTAAGGTATCCTTTAAGGCACATTCTTGCAATTCTAATAAGACACATGCTAGTAGTTTTATTGCAATTGTCAATAATGATAAGCATGATAACCATAGAAACCGATACATGTGCTTAGGTGCCAAACATGTTAGCCTAGATAAGGACAATGCTAGAAATGCCAACCCTAGAGTTAACTCATCTAAGGTTAAGGAAAACCTAGATAGGAATCCCAAAACAAATAGACATATGTCTAGGAATACCTCAAAGAAAAATGAAAAATTAAAGCTTGAGGTATTAAAGAAGGAAAATCAAGTCTTGAGGTCAAGACTTGACACTTTAGAAAATGCTCTTAAGAATTTGGAGAAGTCAACTCTAGGGTCTAAGGGTCAAAAATCAAAGCCTGATAGGTTTGGGTCACAAACCTAAGTCTCAAGTGGTCAAGCCCGCTTATCATAATGTTCCATTCGATTATGGAACAAGACCTAGGGCTAAGAAGACCATCATCAAGGTCACAAGGGGAGTCACTCCTAGAGTTGATCTTGATGAGTCCCAAATGACCAAGGCTTTAAAGCCTAGGAGGGTCATTAGGAGGGTTGCTAGGGAAGTCATCCCTAGTGAATATTTAGTGAACCCAATGAGCTCAAATAGGTATTGGGTTCCTAGGAGCGTGATTCCTTCATGCTAGATGGTTTAGGGTGTGCCAACCTTAATTGGATAGGTAGTTAACCTACTCATGGCAAAAGGTGGCATTTTAGGAATTTTCAAGGTGTAATCAAGCCTTGAAAATGAAATTAAAAATTATTCCTAAGGTGATTAGGATGTGCCAACCACATTTGAGGAGTTTTCTAGGGTCAAACTAATTGACACATAGTGATCTAAAAATCTTTAGTATATGATTTTAGGTCTATTACACTTAGGAATATAGAATTTATGGTAAAATGATCAAAATTATCAAAAATGGCAACTAAGGCTAGAATTAGGTATTTTCTATACCTTTATATGTTATTTTCCATACATTGTTTGTCATATGCCATGTCATGACATCATATTTATTTTATTATCATTTGAAATGTCATAATAATGCTTAGGTTAGTTATATGTCATGCCTTATTTAAGTTTCATACTTGATGTCATGACATCATGACATTGGCACATGTTTCCACTCATGATATTATTTTATGCCATGTCATCATCTCTTGCATTTATGATCAATTAATTTGATTTAAGGATAGAAACACAATTTGATATGGAGATCAAATTGTTGTTTAGAAAATGCATGAGAACTTAGCTTAAGATGACCTAAACCCATATCTCACATCAAAATTGACTTGGATGTGTTTGATACACCTTAGATGTGTGTGAGATATTAGGATTATGAGTTAGGATCAAGGTGCATAGTTCTTGTACCTAGATGAGCCTAATTCGAATTTGAGGATCATAGGGAAAACTTGTGTACAAGTCATGTACATTTAGCCCTAAGATTGTGGTCCTAAATTGAATGGGTTAAGATCATTTCAAAATTGATTTGAAAAACCTTGATGAAGTTTTTCTAGTGATAGCATTCATCATTGAGCAAGTTGATACAAAGATGGATTAACCTTGAGCTATTTCAAAGTCTTTCGAACTTTGTATCAAGATTAAAAAATGAGAGTTATTTTCATAGAAAACTATTTTTCCATGATAATATGTGTTATGAGGAATGTATCCTCAAAAGTTTACAATTTTTGGAATTTTCTGTAATTTTTTAGGGGTTTCTGAATTTCGGGAGAAAAATCAGAAATTCTTATCAGAGACCATGGACCGATATTCGATCGGTCAGGAAGTCTGGATCACCACCGGACCGATCCAGAGGTGGATCGGTCCGTGACCGATCTGAGTCCTGATCGGTCTGGTGACCGATCAGAGCGTGTCAAAATACTGATTTTCGACTGTTGTCTGAAAATTTCAGCTGTGGAAGTTGGTGTTTTAGATTTCTAAAGGGTTGAAACTCTCCAAGACATAGTTGGTGCAATGGTCAAGGAGGAGTTGACCTTTAGGGGGAGTTTTACCTATTGGTCAAGGGGGAGTTGACTTTTAGGGGGAGTTTTTACTCGTCAAGATTTCTGAGGATGAGTGATATGGGATTATCACTACGTTATTTGTTGATTTTAGTATCAAGGGGAAAATTAAGGGTTTCAATGAAAGGTATGAGACTTTCATTAGGAAGAAACTCTTGACCTTGATTCACTCTTTTTGATGTGTGTCAAAAATGGGGAGAATGTCCAGAGAATGTTCAAGGAAGAACATTGGCGTTTGGGGAGAATGTTCAGAGAATGTTCAAGAAAGAACATTGGAGAACTATTGGAAAACCTAAGTTAGGTTATCGGGTTAACCTAACTTGATTATGGTTTTTGTCAAATATCAAAAAGGGGGAGATTGTTGGTGCAACCTTAGGTCAAGGTTGACCTGGGTGACCCGACTCGAGGTATATTTTGATGTTTGACAAGAATGGAGAAGTTATATTTTGATGTTTGACAAGAATAGGAACTTGGGGGATTGTGGGTGCAACCTTTGGTCAAGGTTGACCTGGTTGACCCGACTTGAGTTGACCTGAATCGGGAAAAGTCCAAGTATGGAGACTTGGCACGGAAAGGTCCAAGCAGGGAGCTTGGCACGGGAAAAGTCCAAGTATGGAGACTTGGCACGGAAAAGTCCAAGCAGAGAGCTTGGCACGGGAAAAGTCCAAGCAGGGAGCTGGGCACGAGGAAAAGTCCAATTATGGAAGCTTGGCATGGGAGGTCGGAGAGGGCTCGGTAGCTCGTTCTCTGGACTGGATGAAGTCGGAGAGGGCTCGGTAGCTCGTTCTCCGGACTAGGTCAGAGAGGGCTCGGTAGCTCGTTCTCTAGACTGGATGGAAGTCGGAGAGGGCTCGGTAGCTCGTTCTCTGAACCGGACGTGGAAGTCAGAGAGGGCTCGGTAGCTCGTTCTCTGGACCGGACGTGGAAGTCGGAGAGGGCTCGGTAGCTCGTTCTCCGGACTAGGTCAGAGAGGGCTCGGTAGCTCGTTCTCTATATCAGGAAAGTGTAGGACCGTTTAGATTCGATAGAGGGGGGTGAATATCGATTCGAAAAAGACGAGTATAAACGCAGCGGAAAAATAAAATAGACACAGATGTTTTTACTTCGTTCGGAGCCTGTGACGACTCCTACTCAAAGGCCCGTGGTCCTTGACCACTTTCGTTGGGCAATCACTAACAAGTCGAAATATGATTACAGAATAAGTACAGGAAGTGCTAGTGATTATAAAGCAATACCGACAAAGAAGATTAAATAAAAACCGGAGGAGCACTTTTGTCGGAGCATTGTTGGCGCGACCGAACGCCGAGCAAGAAGACCAGCAGAGAAGAGTTCTCGCTTGATTCATCCAAGCTCCGTCTGGGGCTTCTTTATATAGCGCCTGATCCCTTCCGGCGGAATGTGACGTAGCCGCACAAACCGAGATGCTCCACGTGGCGACGACTTGGTTGGATAGAATTCGCCTTCCCGCTCCGGGCGCCCGACCACCTTGTTCCAAAACTCCCTTTTCCCGCAAAACAAAGTTAGTCCGAGGCAAATATACATCCTGTAAAACATTGTTAGCACACTTAAAGTTCAACAGATAGATAAAAGAGTATGACTTAGATTCCGCCTTTCCGAGACCGAATCTAGTCACGATCTCGACTTAGACATCCGAAATGGATCTAAGCCGGATCGACGCCTAATGTCCCTTCCCGGAACGCGTCCTCACAATCCCTCCAGTGACTTACCTCACTTACCGCCAGAGGCGACCATGACGGGCCGTCTGATAGCGTCCGGTCAACCTGTCGACCCGCTTGGACTTCTCGCCACCTATCCGGCCCCGTCGACCTAGTGGACTTCTCGCCAAGCGTCCGGCCACCCGTCGACCGCTTGGACTTCTCCCATCCGGTCAACCCGTCGACCTAGCCGGACTTCGTGTCAGACATCCGTCGGCCTGTCTGGACTTCTCCTGCACACTCGATCAAAGTGTTCGACAAAACAAACTAACTTAACCTGATTTGTCATTCATCAAAACCTGGGTTAAATCGTTAGTGCTAACCGCACCAACAATCTCCCCCTTTTTGATGGAATGACAACTTGGTTAAGTTAGTGAAAACATATGCAAGAACCATGCATTTATGTGGTTTTTAAGTTAGTTTGAATTTTCAGTTAGGTTCAGCTAACTTAACCTAACTTAACCACCTAACCCTCCCCCTTTGGCATTCATCAAAAATAAGCATGGATTAAGTAATTATAGACTTCAGACAAAAAAATGTCAAGTTAATCTGGGGGAGTTTAAGCTTTTGAAAATTTGTTTAAAGCATTTGCTTTTAACTTTTAGAAAGCTAGCTAAGTTTAGATAGTTTCATTTTCAAACATAAGTTTTCAAAAACCAAAATTCCAAAACTAAGTTTGAAAAATTTATTTTTCCAAAAACTGATTTATTTTTCAACACTAAGTTTGTAAACGATTTAATTTAAAACTTAAGTTTTGACAATGATTTAAGTTTGAAAAATCTAACTTTCATAATTTTCAACACTGAGTTTTTGCAAATCAAATTTCAGTTTGCAAATATTGATTTTGAACTTTACTTTTAGTTTTCAAAGGAGTTTGGTAGAACTAATTTTGATAAAGTAAAATAATTAAATCTAATTTTCAAAAATCAAAATTTTAAAGTTCAAAAGTACTAGTTTCAAAACCATGGTTTAAATACTTGAAAAGTTGAGTTTTCAAAGACTAAGTAAAAAGGATAAAAAGTTTGTGATTTAAAACAAACAATTTTGAGTTGATTTAAAAAAATTTCACAATTTTAAGCAAGTTGATTTTGAAAATTGATTTTTAAACTTTGATTTTCAAAATTAAGGAAAATGATTTTGAGAAGCTTAGTTTGTAAACTTAAGTTTTGAAAATGATTTAATTTCCACAATTTTCAAAACTAAGTTAAATCTAATTTTCAAAATCAATTTTCAATAAGAAGTAAAACCCAATTCTTAAAAACAACTTAGTTTTATAAGAGTTAGTTTTCAAAAGTAGGTTTAAGAAATTTTTAAGAAAACATTTTTCAAACAAAATTTAAAATATTTTATATAAGGGGAAATTTTTAATTAATTCCTCCCCCTGAACCTGACATAAAATTTGAAAATATTTGCTAAAAATATTCAAAGTAGATATATATATATATATATTTTTTAAATTGAGGTAGAATTTTCTAGAGAGATTTTAAAGAGAAGATTAAAAAATAACACTTAAGGAGATAATTAAAAGATAAACCTCCCCCTTAATTTGATACTCCTTTAATTTATTAATCCTCCTTATTTATTACTTCCCCTTAATATAAAATTTTACAACCGTAACATATTTTCGTACCTAAGTGTTTTAGACGATTGTATAATTATCTTTATAAAATTGTTCATTTAAATTTGACTAACCGTAATTAATGTTAGATTAAGTTGAAATAAATTAACCTTTAGTGTAATGTTAAGTAAGATAAGTTGTTATTAATTCAATAATTGATCAATATTAATAATTTATTGATTAAATTTTGCTATAATCTAAATTTTGTATTAATTGATGAAGGTGTTAGTTGTAATTTAACTTTTCATTTAGTTCCTTTTAAGTTGGATTGACTTAGTTTAAAGTTGGTGGTAATTTGAAGCTAAACTCGTTATTAAACAAGGTTAAGTAAGGTTCAATTTAAGTCAAACTTTAATAAAAATAATTCATATTTTAAAGATTGATTAAGAAAAATGACTTAGAGTAATTTTAATATTTTTACTAAGGTTAAACCTAGGTTCTAATCAAATCAAGCTTAGTTCTCAAATAAAGTTAAACTTAAATAGTTAAGTTCTACTTATTAATTACATAATTAAATTTAAAGTTAAAGTTAACGGAATTTAAGTTTTTAAGTTAGGTGTCTAAGTTTTAAATGAATTTAAAAGAATTAAAATTATTATTATTTTTAAAGAATTTTTAACAGGATTTTAAAATGATTTTTATAATGACAATTAATATACGTTCAATTCAGTTTTGATTTTAGATTAAAATTAATATCAGTGATTAATTTAGGTTTAAGTTTTAAGTTTAAGTTAAATTTTTAAGTTTTAATTTAAGTTTTAATTTTAAGTTAGGTTAAATTAAGTTGAAAAGTAATGTTTAAATTAAGTTTTAATGAGTTTTAATTTAAGATCTAGTTTTCAGTAAGTTAAAAAAAATGTTTTAAGGTTAAAATGATGTTTAAGATTAAAAATAAGTTTAAGGTCAAAATAATAATTTTTAAAGTGAAAATAGTCTATAGAGATAATTTATTATTACTATTTTTTTTTAGTTAAAAGAATTTTATTATAGTGAAAAAATAAGAAGAATTTTTCAAAATGATACATAATTTTTAAAATAGTTTTAAAATGATTTTTAAAATAGTTTTTAAATGATTTTTAAAAGTTTTTAAAATAATTTTTGAAATAATTTTTTAAAGTTTTTAAAATGATTTTTAAAAAGTTTTAAAAGAATTTTTAAAAAATTTTTTTAAAATTTTTTTTTCTAAAATGATTTTTAAAGGAGTTTTTAAAATAATTTTTAAAAGTATTTTTGAAAGTTTTTAAAATGATTTTTAAAGTAGTTTTTAAAATAATTTTTAAAATGTTTTAAAATAATTTTTAAAAGAATTTTTGAAAGTTTTTAAAATGATTTTTAATGTAGTTTTTTTTTAAAAGAATTTTTTAAAGTTTTTAAAATGATTTTTAAAAGAGTTTTTAAAATAATTTTAAAAATGTTTTAAAATAATTTTAAAAATGTTTTAAAATAATTTTTAAAATTTTTTTTTTAAAGTTTTGAAAATGATTTTTAAAAGAGTTTTTTAAAAATAATTTTTAAAATGTTTTAAAATAATTTTTCAAAGAATTTTTCAAAGTTTTTTAAAATGATTTTTAAAATAGTTTTTAAAATAATTTTTAAAATGTTTTAAAAGAATTTTTAAAAGAATATTTTAATGTTTTTAAAATTATTTTTAAAAGAGTTTTTAAAATAATATTTAAAAGAATTTTTTAAAGTTTTTAAAAGAGTTTTTAAAATAATTTTTAAAATGTTTTAAAACAACTTTTAAAAGAATTTTTTAATGTTTTTAAAATGATTTTTTAAAAGAGTTTTTAAAATAATTTTTAAAAGAAGTTTTTAAAGTTTTTAAAATGATTTTTAAAGAATTTTTAAAATAGTTTTTAAAGAGTTTTTAAAATAATTTTTAAAGAATTTTTAAAGAGTTTAAAATAATTTTTAAAGAATTTTTAAAATAGTTTTTAAAGAATTTTTAAAATAATTTTTTAAAGAATTTTTAAAATAGTTTTTGAATAATTTTTAAATAATTTTTAAAGTGTTTAAATTAATTTTTAAAGAATTTTTAAAATAATTTTTAAAGATTTTTTAAAATAATTTTTTAAAGAATTTTTAAGATAGTTTTTAAAGAATTTTTAAATAATTTTTAAAGAATTTTTAAAAGAATTTTTTAAAGAATTTTTAAAAGAATTTTTTAAAGAATTTTTTAAATAATTTTTAAAGAATTTTTAACATAATTTTTAAGGTTAATTAGTAATTTTTAAAATGATTTAGTTTTTAATTTAATTTTTAATTAATTCGAAATTTAATGTGAATTTGAAATTCAATTTGAAATTTGAAATTTAATTTTAATTAATTTTAATTTAATTTGTAATTAGAAATTTAATTTTAATTTGAAATTCAATTTGAAATTTGAAATTTAATTTTAATTATTTTTAATTTAATTTGAAAATTAATTTGATCCTTATTCATCTCACCCGATCTAGATTATCAATCAGGGAATGCTATAATTTTGTGAGATGAATTAGATTTAATTACAGAGTTTGGTTTAACTTTTGTTAGATTTAGGTTTAGCTTTGGTCTCAACAAATAGGCATTCTTCGGATAAACTTCTAAGCTTGGTGAGTCACTTGGACGTCATTAGAAGTAGCCAACCTTTCGAGGTTTTCCAAATAGTCCTATCCACGGAGCTTAGTATTAAACCTTGGTCTAACTAGTTAGGATCCATTTAAGGGTAGCTTCGGTCAGTTCTACTTGGCCAAATGCACCAGATCGAAGCCATATCTTTCTAGACATGCGATGCCCAAGCTTCCCTAACGTACTATCATCCAAAAACTTCACCAGTACCATGATTCAAGTTAAACTTGGTCTCTTTTTAACTAATCCTAATTGCCCTGCCGGGTTAGTTTGTTTGGGTTACCCTGTCGGGTAAGTTAGTTTTGGAGGAGCCTCCCCCTAAATCATTGGTCTTTAATTTAATATTTTTGTATAATTAGAGTTTGTTTTAGTTAAGTTGTAATGTTTAATTTGTAATTTAAATTTAAGTTTTTAATTTTGAATTAATTAAATTGGTCAAATTATCTTTCTTTAAGAGAGTGTATTTAATATTTGAATGTTCTTTCAATTTCAATTTTATTGGGTTAATTGAATTATCTTTCTTTAATAACTTATTTTTAAAGTTTAAGTTTTTATTTATTTTTAAATTTGAATTAACTAAACTGTTTGAATTATATTTTCTTAACGGTTTATCTTTTAGCTTTTTATTAATTGTTAATTTTGAAATTTCTAGATTATTTTTGTTTAATATGTTATCTTTAACATTTAATTTTAAGTTTGTTAAATTCCGTTTTGATTTTATCAAAGTGTTTGATTTTATCCTTATATTTTCTTTGCCTTTTAAATTGATATGGTTAATTGAATTTATTAGATTAGTTTTATCTTTAAAGTTTAATTTCTTATTAATTAAATTATCTTGGTTTTGGATAGCATTTTCTAGATTAATATTGTCTAGATTAAATAATTTATTAATTTTATCTAGATCAATATTGACCTTGTCATCTTTTTTGTTTGAATTTTCAAATTTGTTTAGGTTTAAATTCAAATTTTTAGATTTATTAATTATTTTCAGATTTTCTATATTTTCTAAAGTAATTATATTTGTTTTATCAGAAAATATCCTAGAGGTATTTTTGCAAGTATTGTCATGTACACTATTTTCACATATACTTTCAGACATATCCAAATTAACAGGCACATATTTTAAACTACTACTAGCAAGGGTGTTTTGGTAAATATTACTAACCTTGAGCGCAACCCCTAATTCAGCAGGCTTCTCTGTTGGATCTGACTCGAGTCCGGATTCGACTTTAACTTGATCTTCTAGCTCCATCGGCATCTCGTGAAGCTTGATCAACTGGGTCCACAGCTCATATGCATTCTTGTACTTTTCTAATCTGCATAAAATATTGTTAGGTAAAACATTACAAATAATGTTACTTACCTTTTTATTCAGTTCCGAGTTTTGAGAAGGTTTCCTCAAAATTAGCATATAATCGATGTCTACGCTTCCTAAGAAGCATTCCATTAATCGCTTCCAGTAGTTGAAGTCTTCATGATCGTAGGGTGGTGGTTCGCAGGGGTTCCGTCCTTCTAGAAGAGTCATAATTTCTTGCACACAGAGAAACAAACAAAAGATCCCAAGACTTGGTCTTGGATTAGCAGTGTTGAAAAAAAAAATATTTCACTATTTTCGTAAAAACTAATAAAATATTATTAAAATATTAATAAAAAATATTATTTCAAATTTTTGAAAATATAATATCTTGTCAATACTAAGCAATGGTGAAGAGATGGCGATGTATTTTTCAAAAATGGTTTTGGAGGGAAAAAAACGAAAGGCGTAAGGTTTTATTTTAAAGACAAACAATATCTAAATTTTCTTTCAAAAAATCCCCCCTTTGCCTGATTGGTGGTTGCACCAAATCAGAGCGGTACCTGCTCTGATACCACTTGTAGGACCGTTTAGATTCGATAGAGGGGGGGTGAATATCGATTTGAAAAAGACGAGTATAAACGCAGCGGAAAAATAAAATAGACACAGATGTTTTTACTTCGTTCGGAGCCTGTGACGACTCCTACTCGAAGGCCCGTGGTCCTTGACCACTTTCGTTGGGCAATCACTAACAAGTCGAAATATGATTACAGAATAAGTACAGGAAGTGCTAGTGACTATAAAGCAATACCGACAAAGAAGATTAAATAAAAATCGGAGGAGCACTTTTGTCGGAGCGTTGTTGGCGTCGCACTGAACGTCGAGCAGCAAGACCAGTAGTAGAAGAGTTCTCAGTTTGATTCATCTGAAGCTCCTGTCTGGGGCTTCTTTTATATGCTGTTCCGGGCGCCTGGAATGTGACGTAGCTGCACAAACCGAGATGCTCCACGTGGCGACGACTTGGTTGGATAGAATTCGCCTTCCGGGCGCCCGGATCCCTTCCGGGCGCCCGGACCACCTTGTTCCAGAAAACTCCCTTTTCCTGCAAAACAAAGTTAGTCCGAGGCAAATATACATCCTGTAAAACAGATTTTAGCACAGTTAAAGTTCAACAGATAGGTAAAAAGAGTATGACTTAGATTCCATCTTTCCGAGACCGGAATCTAGTCACGATCTCGACTTAGACATCCGAAATGGATCTAAGCCGGATCGACGCCTAATGTCCCCTTCCCGGGAACGCGTCCTCACAGTCACTCCCCTCCAGTGACTTACCTCACTTACCTGCCAGACGTCCGGTCAGCCCGTCGACCCGTCTGGACTTCTCGCCAAGCGTCCGGTCAGCCCGTCGACCCGCTTGACTTCGCCAGCTATCCGGTCAGCCCGTCGACCTAGCTGGACTTCTCGCCAAGCGTCCGGTCAGCCCGTCGACCCGCTTGGACTTCTCGCCAGCTATCCGGTCAGCCCGTCGACCTAGCTGGACTTCGTGCCAGACATCCGGTCAGCCCGTCGACCTGTCTGGACTTCTCCTGCACACTCGATCAAAGTGTCAGACAAAAACAAACTAACTTAACCTGATTTGTCATTCATCAAAACCTGGGTTAAATCGTTAGTGCTAACCGCACCAACAGAAAGCTTTAGGGTTTAAGGCTGGGAAATTGGATCGGTCTGCTGGCCGATCCAGTGATACTATGGGTATCTGGATCGATCTGCTGACCGATCAGTGATGCACTGATTCTCACTGTGGGTCATCTGATCGGTCTGGTGATAGATCAGTAACCAAACAGTTTGGGAGAAGGAATAGGAGGGATCGGTCTGTGGACCGATCCACCTATGGCCTGATCGGTCCCCAGACCGATCCGGGCTCTGTAACCAACTCTCTGTGAGAGAGTTGGGATCGGTCTGGGGACAGATCAGCCTAGGGCCTGATCGGTCCCCTGACCGATCAGATCCGTCCTGGATCGATCAGGGTGGAGCCTGATCGGTCCAAGTCTAGTCGTTGAGTCACAACGGCTAGATTTCTGCGTATGTTTCTGTCTTCTTCGCAGGTTCAGGTTATATAACGAGGTCGAGGGCCTCTACAAGAAAAGAAGAGAAAAAAAAAGGTAGACTTCTTCTTGCTCCTGCGATCTGAGCTTTGTTGAGCTCTCCACTGCTGAAGCTTCGTGTGAGCTTCCCTCGCTGGACTCCAACTGATCAGTTGCTGCTGTTGTTGGCATCCGTGAAGTGGTTGCTTCATCACCAGTCGACGAGAAGGCAAGCAAACTAGTGTTTTTACATTCATATTGTTCTTGGCTTCTTGCTTTATCTTTGTACTCCGATCTTGCTGTTGCAAGAGAGATTATGGCGAGGTTTCTCCACCCAGAAGGAGTTTTTATTAGCCGATTTTCTGGGGTCTCATCCACCGACGGATTGATAGGATTCGTCCACCTTACGGACACGTCGAGGAGTAGGAGTATCATCTCCGAACCTCGTTATATCGTCGCGTTTGAGGTTTGATATTCTCCTGTTTCGTTTCTATCTTTTATTTCCCCCGCGCTAACTCAAATTGTAGGAAGAAACGAGAATTTGGGGTCGGCTATTCACACCCCCCCCTCTCTAGCCGCGTCCGAAGGTCCTAACAGTTCATTCCTGTACGTATCCAAGAATGAAAAAGAACATAACTTGTGCTACTCATCTACCTGAGAGTATTAAAGGTTAATGAATCTTATAACTGATTAATGTTCATTGGGTTCTTCAAACCCTAAACTTATTCTTTGTAATTGCAATGACACCTTGAGAAAATGATTCATTGCATCAATTTCTTATATTGATCTCCTATTGGTGACATGTGTTCGCCTAACATCCTAACTATACCCCTCTTATTATACCCACCGCCTTATGCATTCATTCGACGATTCACAATTGATCCCGCCCTTTCCCTTATCATGATCTAACGCTTTTACTTGAAATTCCTTTTTAATATTCTTATAAAACCCTTGATGAGAGAGAGAAAGAAAAAAAAACCCTACAACATCCTCTCCTTCCTCTAGTTTGCCAATACCTCGTCCCTAATCTTCTACTTGTTTCTTCTTCGTTCTTACTAATCTTTTCTCCCAACAATGTTAGAGTCTAACAAGTGGTATGCTCAGTGTTCTTCCAATTTCACCATCCACGAAGGTTACAAACTCCAGGTGAACTACAATATCCCCTCTTATATAACCATTCCTTCTCCAGAGGACCGCCCTCACCTTCCTCCACCAGAAAGTGTCGCAATCTTCCGGGAACAAGTCATATCGGGTCTTTGGTTTCCCCTTCACCCTTTCTTTGTCAACGTTAGCCGATATTTCAACCTTCTCTTATATCAACTTATTCCTCAATCTTTCACCATTTTGAGTGGCTTCGTTATTGTTTCTCGCTTACTCAACGTCCCCCTATCATCTCGTTTATTTCACCATTTCTTCCTTCTTTGTCAAATAGAGGATAGTTTATTTAAATTCCAAGCACGTCCTAAAGCTATCTTAATCAATACAGTTCCTCCCTAAGGAGAATGGAGGGACACATACTTCTTTATACGCCTTCCATTTCCTCCCCCATATTCTGTAACCTGGTAGCAGAATCTTCCTCCTATCCCCGACTTAGGCAATATCTTCGTAGATCCTACCCTTCACACTTCTATGGGAAAACTAAAAGGTGCCAAAATTAACCTGCCTGTATTAACCATAGAAGGCCTACTATCTATTTTTAGACTCAGTCCAGTTGACACAACATTGAGTGCTTCCTTTAGTAAGTTTATTCTCCTTATATGTGATTGTTTGTCATTTCTCACTTGTTGATTATATAATTTTTTTAACCTTTACTCTTTTTCTTAGCTGAGGCTATCCTCTCAGATTTCTTATATAGGAACACTCATTTAACAAGGATGGTTTTGATCAAGTTAGGAGATGATTTACTGAAGGAACGTCGTCTGAATCAAACTTCCTCTTCTCTTGGTTTACACCCTCCAGCTGAACCGACCAAGGAACCATGCTCCATCTCATCAGAACCGGATAATCCCTTCCTCATCATGCAAATAAAGCCCCGCACAGAGGCTTCGGGTCCACATATATCTACCATACCCGTTGTTGAGCAAATTCTCATCACCCTATCTAAGATCTCCTATGCCCGAGGCAAAGAGCCTAGATCTCCAGAACATAGTCATTCTCATTTTACACTTATTATGATGAGGCCCGACCTCCTTATTCCTATGTCTCGTATAATTCCTCTAGCTATTCCTTCTACTGAGACAACATCAGAAACCCTGACTACTTCACCATCTCTTCCACAAGCGTTCGTTCCTCCTTCAACTAAACCCCGCGCAAAGAGGACCCCTTATAGGAGATCCACTGGTCCTATGATTAATGAACCAGTATTTGAGCAGACTAATGAACCAGTATGTAAGCAGGGTCTTGAGTTAGCTGAGCCAACGTCATCCACCTAACCCTCTATCGCTCCCTCACAGTCACCTGACCTTTCTCTTGCTTCTCCCTCTGTGCCCATAGCCCCCATTAGCTTTTCATTTCTTTTTAGGTAATCCCATGGGTTACAATCCCAACTAGGGCTAGAGTCTGCTTCTCCTCCACCATAATGGATACTCAAGTTAAAGGGTCCATTGGCTGAATCATGGTTACAATCCCAAAGGCAAATGCAAAGGAATACCATTTCTGAGCGTGCTGATGAACACAATCGCCACGCTACCACAGTAAATTTTTAATTAAATTCCATTAGTTTATGGTTAGGAAGTGTAATTATATTATTACTTTATCCAGTTCTATGCCTCCAGTCTATATTTGGGTCAACTAGCCATGGACCTAGAGAGAGCTAATAAGGTTTTAAAAAACAGAGTAGAAGAGCTACAGGCTACTCCTACTATTCTCAGTGATGAGTCTTATTTTTAGCATGGAGAAGACTTTACAAGGTTGTCGCCAACTACTGCAATCTCAGGAGGAGAAGAATAAAAACTTGGAACTTCAGCTACAAGGGAGTGAATCCAAACTTCGAGTGGAGAGAGCTCTAAAAGATAAGGCTCTTTCAAATCTAGCTCATAAAACCAGGCTTCTAGAAGTGCTACAATTATCACATGGTTCTAGGTCTCCCGAATTAAGAGTTAGCTGCCAAGAACTTTGTATTGCTATAACAACAGGAGAAACTAAGAGTCCAAGATTCATAGATAGCCTCACTGTTAGAGGAGCTAGAACGCTCCAAAAGGGAACAGGCCATCATCAAGGGTGAGAGGGATAATCTTCAGTCTGAACTTCAAACATACAAAGTAGGTGAGGATGAGCGTTGGTAAAACCATTGCAGATCTTATTTGGACTCTCTCGAATTTAGTGAGGAATATGTTAGGCGCATCGTAGGAACTCTCACCCGCTTCGTTGAAGGGGTTGTTCAACAGTTAAGGGAGGGAGGTTATTTGTTTAAGGAACTCCCTCCCCTTTTTATGGATCGTCTGCGACTCAACAAGGAGCTCCCAAAAGACTTCTTAAACAAATTTGAATGAATATGTAATCTTATACTATACATTTCTATTATCTACTTGTCATCCAAAATAATGATAGAACATCATATATCAATAAAAAAATAATAAGTACATGTCATCTGTTATCTTGCGTAATTTCATATATTTTCAGAACCACCCATATATCTCTCAAGATATAAATTGAATTCTTTAATACGTTTATACATATGCTTCATAGAGAAAATCCATAAGGAAATTCTTGATAATAGAGAGAAATCTTGCATAACTAACTGTTAAACAAATCACCACTCATAGAGTTCTCGTATTGAATGATAATGAACTCCTGGACAACGTGATAAACCAATTGGGCATGCAACCCTAAACGGAATAAACAAGTCTGATATAATATAAACATTTTATAATGAACTTCCGAACTATATAATAAATTGATCAGGCATGTAGTCTCGAACGAAATAAATAGGTCGGATATAATATAGACATTTTATAATGAACTTTCAGACTACATAATAAATTAATTGGGTATATAGCCTCGAACGAAATAAACAAACTTGATATAATATAGACATTTTATAATGAACTTTCGGACTACATAATAAATTGATCGGGTATGTAGTCTCGAACTAAACAAATATGTCGGATATAATATAGACATTTTATAATGAACTTCTGGACTACATAATAAACTGATTGGGCATGTAGCCTCGAACAAAATAAATAAGCTGGATATAATATAGGAAGAATTGATAATGAACTCTCTAATCAATTTGTTGAGAGTTTAAAGTCTTCGAGCGCCCCTTAAGGTTGCCTATATGGTCACCCCTTAAGGTCATCGACCGACTACTGAGGTTTAAAGTCACTGGTCGCCCCTTAAGGGAGTTTGTCCAGTCACCCCTTAAGGTTGTTGTTCAACTATTGAGGTTTAAAATCTCCAATCGCCCCTTAAGAGAGGTTGTTCGATCACTCAAGGTCGTCGATCGACTATTGAGGTTTAAAGTCTCCAGTCGCCCCTTAAGGGAGCCTGTCCGATCACCCCTTAAAATCGTTGATCGACTATTGAGGTTTAAAGTCTCCAGTTGTCCTTTAAGGGAGCCTGTCCGGTCACATCTTAAGGTCCCTGATTGAATATTGAGGTTTAAAATCTCCGGACGCCCCTTAAGGGAGCATATTTGGTCACCCCTTAAGGTCGCGTATTGACTATTGAGGTTTAAAGTCTCCGATCACCCCTTAAGGGAGCATATTTGATCACCCCTTAAGGTTGCCGATTGACTATTGAGGTTTAAAGTCTTCGGTCGCCCCTTAAGGGAGCCTGTCCGGTTAGCCCTTAAGGTCGTCGATCGACTATAGATGAAGAACACATTCACTCGCTTGGGAGATTATATAGACTGTCCAAATAATGTTACCTGCACTTTTCATTAATTGTACAAAAAAGGTTGGACAAAATACATGAACAGGTTATAGACATACTTGTCAGGTTCTACAAGGTTGTAAGTGATTAACACTCCAAGATCTATCCAATCTTCGACCTTCTGCATCTTCGAGATAATAAGAGCTCTCCATTGGTAAACAGAGAGCAACATAACACAAACAGAACTCTTTGCATCTAAACCCTAATTTCCACTACTATTCTTCCTCTACCTTTGAGAGAGAAAATTAACTTGAGCGTCGGAGGGTCAAGCCAGGGATCCCCACCCCGAGTTTTTGGTCACTAATGCTTTATTGAATCGTCTGAGTGTGCGCAGGATCGTTGAGGAGTTCCTCCAGATCTCAAGAAGTTCATCGCTCTTCGCTCAACCACCTATCGATGCCAGCACACTGTCTCATAGCTTTCAGAGAGGATCATTAGTCAATAGGGGGTGCAAATTGTTAGAACCCCGGGATAGTTTTGATGTGGTTAACCAAATTCAGTTAGGTCCTAGTTTTGATGTGGTCAACCAAGTTCAGTTAGGTCCTGTTGTATTTAATCCTTGTGTCTAAGTGTGTAGGAGCTTAGGAACACAAGAAGTCGGGTGGAAGACGCAGCTAGCGATAAAGATAGCATGAGAAGGGAGTCGACGGGCTCGGTGCATCCGAAGAACGAGGTGCTGCGAAAGAGTACACCGGTAAACTAGAAGGACGTGCGCGGAGGTCCGAGGGATGAGAAGTGTTGGGATCTAGCCACGCCAAAGATGTGAAAATACAGCAGAAAAATTACTAGATCCTCTTATCCAGCAGATCCATGCGAAGGGAAGAAACATTTTCTATTTATAATCTATACTAAGCTACATGATAGGATTATACTTTTGTTGCGTGCCCTTCGTAATCCCGACAGCAACCTTTCTTTAGATACAGATCTCAGAGCATTCAAGTGTCCGCGCCTCTACGGTATCCACACGAACAAGCCTTGTCTTTGCTTATCTCACAAACAAAGCAAGATGGAGAAGAAATCACAAGGTTGTGCTAGCAACCACAATGGTGATTTCAGCCAAGAAAGGGAAGGAGGAAGAAGAAGAATGCCAAGGGTCTCAACACATTCACATCTAATGAAAATCACTTCCAAAATGATTTATATAACCATCCCATGGTATACCAAGAGTCTCCACCCTTTCATCTTCTAATCCAATGGCTCAAAATCAACCATTCAATCCAATGGTTGAATTTTGACCATTCAACTTCCTTTGTGAACTCAAGTTCACCCAATGAGTTTAACCCATTGATTCCCATGTAATTGAACTCAATCCAACAATTGGATCCCTTTGAGTTTAACTCGATGAATCAAATTCGGATTACACTTAATCCAATGATTCATCACATGAACCTATATCCATATCAACTTATTCTTTCTGTGTGACCCTATAGGTTCTCGTAATGTTGGCAATGTACCCAAATCAACATTTGCGATACATAAACAATGAGTGGCATCTAGCAAGCATCATTGCTACCCAAGTGACGAGAAAGTCGAGATCTGACCTAACCTGTCCGTGGCTATTATCTTGTATGACTTGGTCCCTCTATCCTTGATATCTAGATTGATCAATGAGGCATAGACCGTGTCATCCTCTTATCAATCTTTGTGTTTCTTGATCTCCAAGTAGACACACTTATCAAATAAGCTTAATATCTCATATTGACTCATTTACGCATGGTCATGCTTTCTTGTGTCCTACTAATCAAGGGGTCCACAGATATCACTTCCGTCATATGGAAGGGATAGATCACATTTGCATCACTCACATCCCTCCACATAATTTATTGTATACCCAGTGATCGACTTTATAGTTTATCCTGTTACGGGTGGCATTTGACGATACTAAAGTATACAGCTCCTTATATAGGGAACCGTAGTGACTTCAGGTCTAAGGAGTATTCATACCAACAATCACATGAGAATGTTTATGACACTCATACGACGATCCATGAAACATTTTCATGGCGGGTCATTCAGTATATATTCTCTAATATATATTCATGTGTCAACCTGATATCTCATATCCATGACTTGTGAGATCAAGTCATCTGCTGACCTACATGCTAGTCTCAATGCATTAATATTATCCTTGCATATTAATGCTCGGCTAGGAATAGTTAAGAGTAGTGTTCTCTACAATATCTCACTATCAATTCAACCAATTGATATATTGTAGATAAGAGCCTACTATTCAAGGACATTATTATACTTATTCAATTGACACTGAACTGAAATAAATATAATAACCACCTTTACCTTTTTATTAATAATGATATATGATACAAAATGAGCCCTTTACAATTATCTCATAATTGGTACTAGGTCTAATACTAACAAGAAGCCGAGGAGGAAGGATACTCGAGGAGAAGGCCAGAAAATGAGTTCGGGTGAGCCCTATTCCGGTTGGCCAAAATCACCCAAGCAAGCGGAGCAGGGGAAGAGCCAAAAGAGGAGTTTAGAGCTTGGTAGCAGCTGCTAAGCCAAAAGAGAAGTTTCGGGAGGAAGGCGCCTTCAACCTTTGGAGGTGCCTTCAAGCCTTCAATCACTTGAAGGCGCCTTCAATTACTTGAAGGCGCCTTCAATTACTTGAAGGCGCCTTCAAGTCTTCATGGAAGGTGCCTTCAGTTACTTAAAGGTGCCTTAGACTGGGCAAAATCTGCTCGTTGGCGAGGATAAACTCTTATCCTCGCTTGCCTCGGTGAGGTGTCTTCCAACTTGTTGGAGGCACCTTCTAGCCCTAGATAGAATTTTCCAAGGGCTATAAAAAGACCCCCTGGAGCTAGAAAATAGACAACAACTTCAACATTAACCTTCCTAGTCATTCTTGAGCTGTCAACGTGTGTAAAAGGTTTCTCCGCCTTCAATGAAGGAGAGTTTTGTTGGTGCAACATCCCTAGGTCAAGGTTGACCTGGTTGACTGAGCTTGAGTTGGCTCAAACTTGCGTCTTGATGTTTGGATTTCGATGTTTGACAATACATGGAGATTGCAAATGCAATCGTTCGGTTGGGAGATTGTCCTCTGGTCAAGGTTGACCAGTTAGATGTGAAGAAGAGTCAAATGGGTCAAAGGGTTGATTGGATACTTGATTGGAAAAGTCCTAATGGAAGGTTAGGCAGTTTGAAAATCCTGATGAGTGAAGCCAGGTGAAAGACCTAGTGAGTAAAGCTAGGCAGATGGAAAACCCTAGTGAGTGAAGCTAGGTGAAAGTCCTAGTGAATGAAGCCAGGCAGATGGAAAGTCTTGGTGAGTGAAGCCAGGAAGGAAGAAGTCTCGGTGAGTGAAGCCGGGCAGAGGAAAGACCTAGTGAGTGAAGCCATACACAGGAAAATCCAGGTGGGTCAAGGTTGACCAGACATTTGGTGAAGGAAGTCCAAGTAGGTCAAAGGGTTGACTGAATACTTGGCACAAGAAAATTCAGATGGGTCAAGGATGACCAGACATCTGGTGGAAGGAAGTCCAAGTGGGTCATGAAAGATCAGACACTTGGCACGAGAAGAAAAGTCCAAGTGGGTCAAAGGGATTGACTAGACATTTGGTGAAAGAGTCCTAGCATGTCAAGGTTGACCGAATGCTACGCATGATGTTCCAACAGGTCATGGTTGACCAGATGTTGGAATTGGGGGCCTTAGATTTGGTTTAAGCAAGTCAAAGGGAGTCCAATCGATTGAACAGAGGTTCAATCGATCTGCCGATCGATTGAGCGCTGTGCTGCGATAAGTAATGACCCAATCGATCGGTTGATCAATTGGGGATAAAAATCACGAGCACAGAACTCCTCCCAATCGATCAGTCGATCTATTTGGCACCTCTAATCAATTGGTCGATCGATTAGGGAACTGGAAATCACGCACATAAGATGAATCGATCGGGCGATCGATTCAAGCAATTTCTAGAGAGAACAGAGGTGCTCTGAATCGATCGGCCGATCGATTCAAAGCCTCCCCAATCGATTGAGAGTCATACAATCGATTGGGATCCGACCGTTGTACAGGTTATAGCCGTTGGCGAGCGTTTTCCTTTGTAGAGTTCATGGCTCAGAGTTCTTCGATCCTGATCAACCAGTGATTCTTCTCCACAGAGCTCACAGGCACACACCAGATCTTGGAGGCTTAGAAAGAAGTGTTGGTGCACTTCCAAGCAAGTCAAGAGGTGTATTCAAGCAAGAAGAAGCAAGCTAGGGTTTGTAAATCTTGTAAGATTTTATTTGTATAAGCTTGTCTTTCCTTCTTGTTGTATTGTGAGTTTGTACAGGCTTCTACCCCTTCGGTAGTTACCGTAAATGAGTGTTTTCTTAATGGAGAGTGCTCGTGTGTGTGGATCCTTGGATTAGTCACCTCTTCTTGAGGTGGATACCAAGTAAATCCTTATGTTAGCGTTGTAATTTTTGTTTCTTGTTCATTCCGCTGCATATCATCACCAAGAAGCAAGCAACGAGCACGCAACGAGCTATTCACTCCCCCCCTCTAGCATATTTCGACCCTAACAAGTGGTATCAGAGCAAGGTCGTTCTTCACCAGAATCATCGTCGGAAGGGGCAACAAGGCAAGAGGGTGAAGAAGTTGAAGCAAGTTCATCAAGTCAAAGACTTCATCTAAAGCTCAACTTTAAATGGAATTTCAAGATGGGCTTGGATATGATACGAGGGTGACTCCACCATTCATATCTACAAGCTTCGATTCTTGGAAATCAAGAATAAAAAATTTCTTGATGATGGAGATAGAGCAATGGTTTGCTCTATTGGAAGGCTTTGAAGCTCCAACAAATTCAAATGGCAAAATCCTCAAGAGGAGCAAGTGGAGCCAAGGGCAAATTCAAAGGAGCAAGGCAAATGATAAAGTGACCAAGTTATTGGTCAATTTATTGCCAAGCAATATTTTGGCTCAAGTTGGAGAATTCAAGGATGCCAAAAAGCTTTGGAGCAAATTGACAAAGATTCATGAGATCCCCTCCACTATACCAAATCAAGAAGAATTCAAAGAGGGCAACTCATTGATCAAGATCAAGAGGAAGAGGACTTGGAAGTTGAGAGATGCTCAAATCTGAAGAAGAAGTCCAAGAAGTCTCATCTTCAAAGGAATGCAATGAAAAGGGCAAGCAGGGAGCATACTCCTTGTTCCATGTACAAGATGAAGATGAAGAAGCCTCCACCTCTTGGATTGAGGGTGAGCGACCGTTGTTGACACCGGATCAAGAAGAAGGAGAAGCTTCTACTTCCGGGTCAAGCGAAGAAGAAGAAGAAAGTGTCATCCATACACATGAAGGTAAAATTATTTCAATTAAAAATAAAAATCATATTATATATTTTAAGTGTAGGGAACATGAACACTACAAAAGCAATTACCCCAAATTGACCAAGAAGAAGGGCCAAGTGGCACCAAAGGCCAAGGAGAAGCCCAAGGAGACCGCCCCCACAACAAAGAAGAGCAAGGAGCACATTGTGTGCTTCTTGTGTAATCAAAAAGGACATTATCGGAGCCAATGTCCAAAGGGGAAGAAGTCAGTCAGGCCTAAGGAATGAAGCACAAGTCAAGGGGGAGATTCCAAGGTAAAACCCAAGGTATCATTTATTGAGCCTACCCCTTTAAATCATGATAAAAAGCATGCTAGTTCTAATTTATATCATTTTAATGTTATTTACCATAAAAATATAAAGCATGATAGAATTAAAGACATGGGGTGTTGCCACATGAGGTCTTGGGGTCGAAACTCTGCGTGACCGAGTATAACCTCCCTCATGTCTTGGCCATTTGCACTAATGGCTAGTAGCCACCCGTGATTTACCTCCTCCGTGTTGCCCTAGGGACAGGTTGGCGAGGGCACTGGGGGCGAGCGAATCACCTTTTTGCCACATAATAGAATTAAATAAAATCATGTGGCTTTTCATGCTAAGACTACCACACCTAGGGTTAAGAAGGTAGATAAAAACTTAGGCAAGAACACTAAGGACCATAGTTATAAGCCTAGAAATAAAAATGCTCAAGGATTTAATGAAAATCCAAAATCTAGGGATTTATGGGAAGAAAATTAAGTCTTGAGGTCAAGGCTTGATAAAATGGAAAAGACCCTGAAAAGGATGGAAAATATCCTAAAAGGGCAAAAGGAGCATAAACTAGGTCTAGAAGCACATAAGCCATCCAATGGCCATAGTGGTTTGTAATTCAAACCTAAAATCAAGAAGGATGTGCCTTCTTATCATAGAGTTCCATAGAGCTATGAAACCAACCTTAGATCTAGACGTCAAATTAAAGATACAAGGGAAGCTATCCCTAGGAGTATCTTTGCAACAACAAATGTGACTAAGACTTCTACGAAGTCTAAGAAAGTCACCAAGAAGGTCATAAGGGAAGCTATCCCTAGAGTTGACCTAGAGGAAGTGACCAAGGCCTCTAAGAAGCCTAACAAGGTCATTAGGAAGGTATATAGGGAGGTTATCTCTAGTGAGTACCTAGAGCATTCGAGGAGCATCAATAGATTTTGGGGTTCCTCGGAGCATTTTCTCTATCTCTTAGATGAGTTAGAGAGTGTCAACTCTAATTGAAAGGGTAGTTAACCCAACGTTGATGAAGTTGACACTTGGAGAGTATTTTCAAGGTTATTGTTAAACCTTGACAATAAAGTGGATTATTTTCTACTCTTTGTAAGAGTAAAATATGCCATAATTTGAGAAATTTGATGAAATTCTAATTGGCACAACAAATCAAGAGTAAAAGAAATGCCAAGTTGGGATATTGGTATTTTCTTAAAAAGTTAAGGGTCAATCTAGGCCTTAATTTAAAATATTTACTCTTTGGAAAAGTAAAATGTGCCAAGTTTTGAGGAATTGAATTTAATTTTAATTGACACAAATAAGAAAAGCACAAGAAATGCCAAATTGAGATTTTGGTATTTTCTTAAGGAATTAAAGGTAAATTTAAGCCTTAATTTAATTTGTCTACTCTTTGTAAGAGTAAAATGTGCCATTATTTGAGAAACTTGACGTAATTTATATTAGCACAAATTAATCAAGTGCAAAAGAAATGTCAAGTTGGGTTTTGACATTTTCTTAAGAAAATATGGGCAATCTAGGATTTAAGGTCACTTAGATAGATAATCTAGGTACTTTATCTAAGCTAAATTATCATGCTTTGTTTGCCCATCATATGCCATAACATCATGTTTAGCATTCATGCTTTATCATGAAAAATACAAAAAAAAAATATCATGTCATGTCAAACATACATCATGTACTTATAGCAAATTTTCTTTTAAAAATTATTCATTTTGATATATGCCATAATTCATCATGCATTATATTTAATTCCTTGCAATTAAGGACAAATGACATTTACTAACAAGTGACATCCTAGGTGGATGGTCAAACTTTCTAAAATGTCTAGATAGATATGCATGATTCTTAGTTTAGGGCAAAATCAAACTTTAAATCTCACAAAGAACCATAAGGTGACTTGTATGTGGTTTAATACACATTAAATACAAGTGAGGTGCTAGGATGATGAACAAAACTCAAGATGTTGATTTAGTGCATTCTTTTGAGTTTTGATTTCATCAAAACACATAGTTATGTGTTTTCCAATCATTGGGAAAGTTAATGTACAAGTCATATGCATTGAGCCCAAAGAACATGGTTAGAAATTAGTTTTGAAAATAGTTTTAAAATACCTTTGGAAAATCTTGGTGAAGACTATCTTTTGATAATAATCATCATTGAAAAGTTAGACACAAACTAGAAGAAAACACTAAAATTTTTATAAGTTTTCAAGTTTATGTCAATCTCTGAAAATAGGAAGTATTTTCATAGAAAACTATTTTTCCATGATAGTATACACCCTAAGTAATGTTTACATGAATTTTCATGATTTTTTGAATTTTGTAGAGTTTTTGGGGAGTTTATGAATTTTGGTTGAAATTAATTTTCAGGAAATCAGAGCTCCAATCGATCAATCGATCGATTGAGAGGTATTTTCCATGAGTAGTAGCTCACGAAATCGATCAGTCGATCGATTCATTCTCTCCTGGATCGATCAGGCAATCGATTCAGAGGCTGGTTCTACGAACAGAACCTCTCTGAATCGATCAGTGGATCGATTGAATTGATTTCAATCGATTGAGACTCAACCTCAATCAATTGGGAATGCTGATTTTGGCTAGGAAAGCCTGATTTCAGTATTTTAAATCATTTTTAGTCTAAGTAATCATTCATAACCCCTTGACACACATTTGTATACATTTAGAGGGAATTTCATAATGAAAACACGAATGGATTGGTTAAGGGAGACTAAATAGAAGTTTAGGTTGAGGTTTAGTTTCAATATTGAATTTTTTAACCTCAAAACTTCTAAATTTGAATTTCCTAAAGGTTTAGATATTCCAAGTCATTGTTGGTGCAATGACAGAAATTACGCATATGTCTTTAGGGGGAGTCACTCGCTAAGGACATGGAAATTATTTTCCGAAACCTTTGAAGGTGATTAAACCTTCGTTTAGCAAAAATGCCCAAGGTTGAGCGTTGAAAAACAAATGGAGAGTGGATATCTTCATTGTGGGGTTATGGATGCTCTAGGATTAGCATCATAACATGAAGTAATGCTCAAGGGTGAGCATTTGATACAGTGAAGGGTATGGGACCTTCATTGTTGAAATAATGAATGCTTACGGATAAGCATTAATGGTCAAGGGTGAGCATATGGATACAGTGAAGGGTATGGGACCTTCATTGTAGTGTTGTGAACAACGAGTGAAGTTGTAAACAACGGTGAGTAACTCTTCAGGGGGAGAGTTTATTTTTGATGTGTACCAATAAGGGGAGAATGTAGGGTTTAAGTTAGACCTTCATTACCTAAAGAAGGAGTTTGCCCTCTAGGAAAGGGGGATAATGAAGAAAACCCTCATTCATACTTTGGCATGAAAGGAAGTTGAGGCTATGGGATTAGCCTAACTTAAAGATATTGTCAAACATAAAAAAGGGAAAGATTGTTGGTGCAATATCCCTAGGTCAAGGTTAACTTGGTTGACTGAGCTTGAGTTGGCTCAATCTTATGTCTTGATGTTTAGGTTTTGATGTTTGACAATACATGGAGATTGTAGATGCAATCATCCAGTTGGGGAGATTGTTGATACAATTCTCCTCTTGTCAAGGTTGACCAGTTAGATGTGAAGAAGAGTCAAGTAGGTCAAAGAGTTGACCGGATACTTGACTAGGAAAGTCCTAACTGGAGGTTAGGCAGTTTGAAAATCCTGGTGAGTGAAGCTAGGTGAAAGACCTAGTGAGTAAAGCTAGGTGAAAGTCCTGGTGAGTGAAGTCAGGCAGATGGAAAGTCTTGGTGAGTGAAGCCAGGCAGGAAGAAGTCTCGGTGAGTGAAACCAGGCACGGGAAAATCCAGGTGGGTAAAGGTTGACCGGACATCTGGTGAAGGAAGTCCAAGTAGGTCAAAGGGTTAACTGAATACTTGGCACAAGAAAATTCAGATGGGTCAAGGATGATCAGACATCTGGTGGAAGGAAGTCTAAGTGGGTCATGAAAGATCGAACATTTGGCACGAGAAGAAAAGTCCAAGTGAGTCAAAGGGATTGACCGGGTACTTGGTGAAAGAGTCCTAGCAGGTCAAGGTTGATCGGATACTAGGTATGATGTTCCAACAGGTCACGGTTGACCAGATGTTGGAATTGGGGACCCTAGACTTGGTTTAAGCGAGTGAAAGGGAGTCCAATCGATCAACCAATCGATTGAACAGAGGTTCAATCAATCAGTCGATCGATTGAGCACTGTGCTTTGATAAGCGGTGGCCTAATCGATCGGTTGATCGATTGGGGGCAGAAATCACGAGCACAGAACCCCTCCCAATCGATCAGCTGATAGATTGGGTACCTCCAATCGATCGACCAATCGATTGGGGAACTGGAAATTGCACACAGAAACTGAATCGATTGGGCGATCGATTCAGGTGATTTCCAAAGAGCACAGAGGTGCTCTGAATCGATCAACCGAACTATTCAAAGTCCCCCCCAATCAATTGAGAGTCATTCAATCGATTGGGATCTGACCGTTGCGCAGGTTATAGCCGTTGGCGAGCGTTTTCCTTCGTAGAGTTCACGGCTCAAAGTTCTTCGATCCCGATCAACCAGCGATTCTTCTTCACAGAGCTCACAAGCACACACCAGATCTTGGAAGCTTAGAGAGAAGTGTTGGTGCACTTCCAAGTAAGTCAAGAGGTGTATTCAAGCAAGAAGAAGCAAGCTAGGGTTTGTAAATCTTGTAAGATTTATTTGTATAAGATTGTCTTTCCTTCTTGTTGTATTGTGAGTTTGTACAGGCTTCTCTGCCTTCGGTAGTTACCGTAAAGGAGTGTTTTCTTAGTGGAGAGTGCTCGTGTGTGTGGATCCTTGGATTAGTCACCTCTTCTTAAGGTGGATACCAAGTAAATCCTTGTGTTAGCATTGTAATTTTTGTTTCTTGTTCATTCCGCTATATATCATCACCAAGAAGCAAGCAACGAGCACGCGACGAGCTATTCACCATCCCCCCCCCCTCTAGCACATTTCGACCCTAACATTCTTCTAGTACTTTTCAATACATTGGATTAACAACCACCTAGGTTATAACCAAGTACCTACTATTTTTAAGTTATTTTTTTTCTTATTATAGTTATTTTTATTGTGCTACTAATCAAATCAAAAGAATGAGAAAGGGGTTTATTTTTATTTAGGCAATTCACCCCCTCTTGCTGACCTCGTTGTTTCAACAAGTAGTATTAGAGTCAGGACGCCTCAATAAGGGCAAAAGACCAAGAAGATCGAAGCACAAGAACTTAAAAGTCACGTGGGATGAATCGTCGTCTTCCGAGTCTGAGATAGAAGCTCATGCTAGACTAGCCCTAATTACAGATCACCAAGAAGAAGAGGAAGGCGGCTTAGAAATGAGCATTGATGAAGGGGGAGGATCCTCGAAAGAAAGCTACGATGAAGGGAGAGGTTCCTCAAAAGAAAGTTACGATGAAGGGGGAGAGTCACAATATAAGGTAAGTGAGATATGCACACTATCTCCCAAGCAGTCATTTAATTTTATTAAAATGTTTTCAAAGAACTTAGTAAAATTAGAAAGAAGAAATGCTGAATTAAAAACTATCCTAGCAAAACCTGCCCTTTAGAAATGTATGATAAGTTAAAGGAAGAAAATGAAAAATTAAAAGCACAAATCGAAAAACTGCAAAATTATCATGCTTGTTCTAATGACTTTCAAAAATCTAAATATAGAAATTATGGTAGAAAAAATTGGTACATTAGAAAACACCAAGGGCAAATTAAGAAAATCCCTAAAAATTATATTCTACTAAATTTCCTGATTAATCCATTAGGAGATCATTTATATTGGATGCCCAAATCCTACTTAGAATAAATTAAATATTTTTTATTACAATTTGTAGAAAGAAAATTAAATGTTTAATTTCATTAAAAGACTTTGTCTAGAAATGGTTGTTATTCCGATATCTAAGAAGGTCTAGTGTCTCGCCACAACTTGGAAGTCATTTATTGAAATGAATGTTTAATAGACTAACTGTTAAATAGTTAAATGCTATATTTTTTTTCAAAATAAAAAAAACAAAAGGTAGTTTTTAAATTAAAGTTTTTTTAACATTTTATTTTCTACTTAAGTTAACTCCTTTGTGCAAAATTTTATCTCTACCTTATATATATTCTAACTCCTTTTAAAATTTTCAGACTTTTCAATACTCGAAAAGTTATTTTTCAATTTTTGATAAATAATGAATTTTCTATGGATTATTTGCCAAAAACTTCATTTCTAACTTTGCCTTTCTCACTCTATTTTTGAAGTGATCAAAGAGGAAGAAATTAGTATAAGTTCAGGAGGAGTATGGATATTTGCATAAATAAGTTTTTTTTACTAAATTCTTTAATTCATTGTATTGCAATTGTCATGTGCAACTTATGTTATTGTATTTTTTTCCCTAACTTGAACTTAGGTTGATGCACATCAAAAAGGAGGAGATTGTTAGAATCCCGGGATAGTTTTGATATGGTCAACAAAGTTCAGTTAGGTCATGTTATATTTGATCCTTATGTCTAAGTGTGCAGGAGCTTACAAACACAAAAAGTCGAGTAGAAGACGCAACTAGTGAGAAGAATGGCATGGGAAGGGAGTCGACAGGCTCGGTGCATCCGAGGGATGACGTGCTGCGGAAAAGTACATCGGCAAACGAGAAGGACACATGCGGCGGTCCGAGGGATGAGAAGCTGAGAAGGAAGGCTGCTCAAGGAGAAGGCCAAAAATGGATTCGGGGAGCTCTATTTCGATTAGCCAAAATCATCCAAACGAGCGGAGCAACGGAAGAACTAAAAGAGGAGTTTGGAGCTTGGTAACAGCTGCTAAGACAAAAGTGAAGTTTCGGGAGGAAGGCGCCTTCAACCTTTGGAGGCACCTTCCAGCCTTCATGGAAGGTGCCTTCAATCACTTGAAAGCACCTTCAAGCCTTCATGGAATGCACCTTCAATTACTTGAAAGTGCCTTAGACTAGGCAAAATCTATCTGTTGGCAAAGATAAAATCTTATCCTTGCTTGCCTTGCTAGAGCCACCTTCTAGTCTCGGATAGAATTTTTCAAGGGCTATGAAAAGAACCCTGGAGCTAGGAAATAGACAACAACTTCAGCATTAACCTTCCTAGTCATTCTTAAGCTGTCAATGTGTGTAAAAGACTTCTCCGCCTTTAACGAAGGAGATATTCTAGTGTTTTTCAATGCATTGGATTAACAACCACCTAGATTGTAACCAAGTAAACCTCTAGCCTTTTACATACTATTTTTAAGTTGTTGTTTTTCTTATTATAGTTATTTTTATTGTGCTACTAATCAAATCAAAAGAACGAGAAAAGGTTTTTTTTTATTTAGACAATTCACCCCCTCTTGCTGGCCCCGCTATTTCAACACAAATATATATCGATATCATTTCCAGGTGCTTTTGGACCTAGAATAACGATGGATAAAATAATAGAATAAGACTTCATGCATTCCCAAGGTGGCAAATTGTAAGGCATCAGGATAATAGGCCAAGTACTATGTGAAGTGCTTTGATTTTTAAATGGATTAAACCCATCAGTGGCGAGTCCCAAGCGTACGTTTCTAGGATTAGACTCAAATTCATAATGGCATTCATCAAATTCCTTCCATGCTAGAGAATTAGTTGGATGACTTAGATTTCCATCCGAAACATGTTTTTCGAAATGTCATTGCATATTTTCATATATCTTAGATGACATGAATAACCATTGCAATCTTGGTTTCAACGAAAAATATCAAATGACTTTGTCTAGAATTTTAACTTCGAGATGTTTTTTCCCCACTTTTATATAATCTCCTTGATGATTTCCACAAATTTTTCTGTCTTGGCAAGTTACACTTTGCAAGCCTGTTTATTCTCACTTTCCCCCAATAAACATGCAATCATTTGGACAAACATGTATTTTTTTCATAATGAAGTCTTAAACTAGAAATTAATTTCTTTGCTTCATAAAATGATATATGCACTTGAGCTTCAGATGGAAGTACTCGACGAAGGAATTCCAACAATGCTATAAATGATCTTGTACAAGTAGTTTTTCTCTATGAAAATTTCAGATGTAATAATTTTGTAAGATACCATTTATCATCAGATTTTCATGTACTGTCTCACAGTCATGATTCAATGAGTCTATGCATTTGCATCAAGGACATGGTCTCGTGACTTCTGGAGCCGCATCGACAAATGCATAACTTAAAAAATATAGGATTCTCATCCAATACTCAAGACTGCCATGTGGCCCAGCCACCCATTGTTTTTGCATAATTTGATCCTGTTATATAAAATACAATTGCTAAATATAAAATTTGAAATATATAAATAGAATGATTTCAAATGAAAGAAAAATCATATATGCTAATGGTCTTATGTGAAATCTGTGATATTATTCAACTTAGGGAATAGAAATGGGAAAATGAAGCTTAGCATCATAGACACATTATAAGCAAATTACAATAATAAACTTGAAAACAATACGAATAATTTATAGAAAAAGATAAATTAAATTAAGGGATTCATTAGAAAAATTTACAAATTTATCGGCTAACACAAATTAAACTCTAATCAATTATAATTTTATCACCATTAACATATAAAAACATTGTCACCATACGAAAACTAAACAAGAAATTACCTCAAGAAACAAAATCAACGGCGATTTATGAAATGGATGTCGAAGGTTGATGCTAGAGTGCAATTAATCTGATGGGTCGCTAGAATAGAGAGGATCGTTGGAACATAGATGATCAATAGAAAAGAAAAGATCGCTAGAACAAAGAGGAAAATAATATGTGAAAATAATATGAGATGCGAGCATGTTTTTTTTATTAATCTCGTATGTAACCTTTAGAAGCGGGCCTAGACCGCTTCTAAAAGTAACTTATAGAATCAGTTCTAATAATCGATTCTATGTGTCCAACAGCAACAGCTTACCAATTACTTTATAAAAAGATCAATTAAAGTGGTTTTAAGAGCGGTTACCATTGACTGATTCTATTGGATCTGTTTTATCAAATGCTATTAATTTTTCAATTCTAATGTCCATTTTTTTGTAGTGATTGAATCTGTTGATTCATGCACGAATATCGAAAATAATCTTCTAAAATATGTTAATTCAAATAAAAATATCAAGAAATAGGAAAAATAATGACACTATTAAAAATATTATTAAACCAAAAAATCTCTTTTATATCAACCTAAATAATTATTTAAATAGACACTAGAAAGGAAAATACTTGTAATCTTAAAATTTATAGAGGAACTCAAAATATAAGAATATAAAATGATAAAAATTATCAAAAATATTTAAATTAATAATATATATATATATATATATATATATATCATTGGCTTAGTCAACTCTAAGTTTAAATGAATGAACTAGAGCAACACCTGGACACAGCAAAGCATAGATATGATTGTGTACCCATCCAAAAATAATTATTATTTTTTGACTTTACCTGCTTGGGGGCTTTGGAGATTAGAAGATGGATTGCAAGACTAAGTTGACAAAAAGGCGACTTGTATTCGTTTCAACATTTCGTCAATAAGTTGATAATATCTCATATACTAATTACTAAAGCATCCGAAGAGACATGGATTGTCAGATCAAGAATCAGTTGCAGGAAGACGTAAATAATATGAATCATTGCAGTTGCGGGGGATCGATTCCCTGTCACCCGTGATAGTACAACGACTTTAAGAGAAGAGGTAACGTTCTTCACATTAATAGAATATTGATTATAAATATAACTTTGTATTTTTTTACTTAATACATTATAAATAATTAGGGGTAGGGGGTGTTTAAACTGGTTTAAGGTAATCAAGTTAATTTGTTCGTAAAATGAACTAAATTATTGAAATAATTATTCATGTATGTGTTAGTTATTTTTTATGATCTTGAGCTTGGTTCTGAACTGTCATATTAACGGCCCACCTATAACAGTCAAACGTCACATGGAGGGAGGTTTTGTAGCTCCTGATAGACTGGCTAAAAGGGAATGAATAGTCTAAAAAGAAAAGTTAGAAAAACTTTTTACTTTTTGAACTTAACAAGGATATAAATTAGTTAAGCACAAACAATTAACATTAAAAGAAATAATAATTTATAAAAATAATAATTAAGAATGATAGGATTTTTACTTGATTATAATTTAGGTGGTTATTAATTTAAGACAATTGCAAAGTTCCACTCAAAAGAATCTCCTTTATTGAAGGCGAAGAAGTCTCTTACACTCTTTAATAGCTCATAAATTAACTAGGAATTGAATACAGAAATTATTACTTAATTTCTAACTCCATGGAGTTTTTTATAGCCTCCTAGGTTGATGTATTGTTGGTTTCCGTTGCTTAGATGTGCCTCCAACGAGATCCAAGGTGCCTCCTAGAGGATAAAGTTTATCTTTTTTTCAATGGTAGCCAATGGCTATTGTTCGCTTCAAGGCGCCTCCAAGAGAGGAGCGAATGTGCCTCTAAGAGAGGCATAAGGGCACCTTCAACTTCATCCAGAGCGCCTCTAATAGGTAGTTAACCTTCAAAAGGTTAACTCTTCCTTACGCTTGCTTAGATGATCATCTGACCGTCCTTAGTTGAGATCACCCGAACTCTACTCCCACATTTTCCTCGAACAAAGTTTATCCTCGGCTTCTCGTCCCTCGAATGAGCCACACGCTTCCTTCTCGTCCACCGGTGTACTCTTCCTTAGTACCTCGTCCCTTGGATGCACCGAACCGGTCGACTCCCTTCTCGTGTCATCCTTCTCACTAGTTATATCTTCTGTTTGGCTTCTTGTGTTTCTAAGTTCTTTCACACTTAGACACAAGGTTCATAACTTAACTCGGTGACCATTTCAAAATTATCACAGGGTACTTACAATCTTCTCCTTTTTAATGTGTATCAACTTAAATTAAAATTATGGTTAAACCAAATATAGAATTTATTTTGAAAAATAAAACATGAATATTGCAAAAATTCAAACATGAATTTTGATTTAACCCTTATTTCTCTCTCCCTATTTGATAAAAAAAGGGGGTATGATAATATAAAAAATAGATAAAAATCTATAAAAAAAAATATTGGAGTTGTAAACCGTCGATCAAAGAGTTTTATGATTTTACCGAATTTTTTTCAATGAAAATAATTTTTTAAAATTTGAACTCAGATTTGTTAAAAATTATTTTTATTCGCTAAAAATTCTTGAAAATTTTTCAATGCAATCTTACCTTAGAAAAATTTGTTAGGGTAAAAAGATATTTATTTTGGTCAAAATAAATATTTTTTAAACGGAAGTAATATTTTTAAAAATTAAATTTTAAAAATATTTTTTGAGGTAAAAAAATTGCTAATTTTTCTGAATTTTCAGAATATAATATTCATTTTCTGAAAAAATAGTTTTCCAAAATTAAGTTTTCAAAAATTTTTAAATTGAAAATACGATTTTTGATAAAATATTAAATAACCTTAAAAAAAAATTTAAAAATTTTCTGTCAGTAGATAGCATTTATGTTTATCACAGAAAAAATTGAAGAAAAAAAATAAATTCGGACATTATAGTTGCGAAAATAATTTTTCAAAAAATAATTGTAATTTTAAGCAATTTTAGCAAAGAATTCTAGAAAAAAAATATTTAACGGGTCAAAATTAATTTTGGAATCTAATATAAATTTTTATCTACTAGATTTATCAAGTATTTTCTTAGAATATCATTTTTAGATATTTTATAATTTGATCCCTATGATTTCTTAAATACCAATTAAGTTCTCTATAGTTTCTATAACTTGAAAAATTCGAATTTGAGCTTACCATCCTTTCGTTCAATAATTTGGATCTTGTAATCTTTCATTCTCATCCTTACGTTTGTCAAATTCTTCTTGTAGACATGCATATTTTTTCTTTTCATATGCATATTTGGATCTTAATTTGCATAAAGATTTAGATATGAGTTTAATGTCTTTATATAATTTGTTAGGAGGTAGAAGATATATCTCACTTACCATATCGGTTTTGAAGTTTGACTCTCCCCCTTCATCACTGCTTTCCTCTGAAGTAGTTCTCTCTTTATCGATGCTTTCCTCTTAGTGACTTGCCATTAGTGTTAATCCGACATACTCCTCCAGCTCAGATTATTCTGATGATGACTCGTCTCATGTTGCTTTGAGATCCCTTTGTTTGGGCTTCTTTGATCCTTTGTCTTTAACTTTTAGTTTCGAACATGTGTCTTTTAGGTGTCCCTCCTCATTGTAGTTGTAGCATCGTATTTTTCTTTTATTTCATGGAAGCTTCTTAGCCTTAAACTTGTTGAATTTGTTAGTTTGAAAGAACTTTGAAAATTTTTTTACCATGGAAACTTTTTCATCATCATCAAGGGATGTGTCGGAGTCTAGTTCGATCTTCTCAACTTTAAATTTTGGTTCTGGGTCGGCTCCTTTTCTTTTCTTAAGTATGCACATTTATATTCGTGTAATTCAAAGGTAAAAAAATAATTCTTCTAAAGTACTTATTTATAAGTCCTTGAAAATGTAGTAGGCATCGACTATCGATGTCCATTCTAATATTCTCAGGAATGCATTTAGAGTATATCTTGTTGAATCCTGGTTTATTGTCGTTTCTCTGAGGTTGTTGAGTCCGATGATCGGCTCATTAATCTTCATGTGCAGATGAGTTACTGTTTCCCGTTTTTCCATCCAAAGGTTGCTTAGCTGGTTTGGAGTAAGTCCCATCTTGCCAGTTTAGCCTCCAAGGTACCTTCGTACAACTCTAGGAACTTCTCCCGAAGTTCTTTTGCTAAGTCATAGGTTCCGATCCAATTGACTTCTTAGGCAGTAGTACTGTAAGCAGATGGAATTCTACTTTGTTGTTGGATACGAAGTCGGCATGCTCCTTTTTATTCCAAAGATACTCTTCCTTCTCAACTCCGTGTTGATTTTTGGATATTACAAAATTATATTTAATTGTTAATAGAATTTCTAAATCTGTTTTTAAAAAAATACCTTATCTAGTGCTTCCATTGTGCGAAATCTCCCTTGAACTTCAATGGATGAATGCTTGAACTAGTCATCATCTTGTTCCTTTAGTCGGCGATTAGTCCTTCTAAAATGATTGGACTCTTATACCACTTGTAAGTCCTGATAAGTTTGCTAGAAGGGGGTTCATAGACTAAAATCAAAGTTAGAAAAATCTCTTACTTTTCGAACTTAGCAAGGAGACTAGTTAAGCACAAACAATTAACATTAAAAGAAATAACAACTTAAAAAAATAATAAATAAGAAGCCTAGGCTTTTTACTTGGTTACAATGTAGATTGTTATTAATTTAAGGTAGTTGCAAAAGTTCCACTCAATAATCTTCTTTGTTGAAGACGGAGAAACCTCTTACATTCTTTAATAACTCAAAAATTAACTAAAAATTGAATACAGAAGTTGTTATCTAATTTTTAGCTTCAGTGACCTTTTTATAGTCTCTTGGGTTGATGTTATAGTTGATTTTCGTTGCTTAGAGGGTTGATGTTATAGTTGATTTTCGTTGCTTAGAGGTGCTTCTAATAGGATCCAGGGCACCTCCAAGAGGATAAAGTTTATCCTCTTCTCAACGGCAGCCAACAACTACTATTCGCTCCAAGGCGCCTCCAAAAGAGGCGCGAGGGCGTATCCAACTTCATCGAGGGCGTCTCCAACAGGAGGCGCGAGGGTGCCCTCAACCATGCACAAGGGTGCCCTCAGCCATGAGCGAGGGCGCCTCTAGCTAGGTAGTTAACCTTCAAAAGGTTAACTTTTCCTTGCACTCACTTGAGTGATCATCAAGCCATCTAGAGTTGAGATCACCCAATCTCAACTCCGACTTTCTCCTCTAGCATACTTCTCCCTAGCTTTTCATCTCTCGGATGCGCCGGACGCTTCTTTCTCGTCCATCGGTGTACTTTTCCACAACACCTCGCCCCTCTGATATATTGAGCTCATTGACTCCCTTCCCGTGTCATCATTCTCGCTAGCTGTATCTTCCGCTCGACTTCATGTGTTCCTAAGTTCCTGTACACTTAGACACAAGGATCAAACACAATATAACCTAACTCAACTCGGTTGACCACATTAAAATTATCTTGGGATACTTAGAGGTTTAACATGAGCACAGGTAGCCAACACATGGCGGGGTGTCTACGAGTGATGAAATCTCTAGAATTTGCCCCTGTCCGATTCGGGCAGAATATCATACGCTTACCATATTCTGTGTCAAGTCTTGGAGGTTATATTGAGTTTGGTTCGTCTAGATGTTATATATCGAGCTCTCAATTTAAATTTAATTTATTGATTATTTGAAATTTTTTATTATTTAATTACTTTAAAAATTTATTTATTTATTTAGCATGATAATAAAAATTTTATTAATAAATATGGTCCCGCATTATTAACAAATGCATTAACAAGTTAAACACACAGTAATTTAAACCGATTGAGCGTAAGTGTCATGTCTTAAAATCGATCCCGGAGTACGTATGCATACTGTCTTGCCTCTTACTGCCCTATTGTGCCAGGGACTAAAGCATAAAATTGATCTTGATGTTTTTTTTGATATTACATAGAATATAAAAAAATAAATGTTTTATTAATAAAAAAACAATAAGATTAAACCTCTTCAATAAATCCTATAAATAAAGAATCTTCTATTTTTTTTTTCAAATTTTATACACAATTGAAACTTACAATAAAATTTAGTTTGACAAAAAAATATTCAATCCACCACATACATATTTTAGTATTGAAATCTAATATAATGAGAGATATTACTTCTTAAAAAGAAATAAATTTGTTATAAAAGTTTCGTATTTCTATTTTTTCAAAAAGAAAAAAACAGCTTTCTTTAAAAAAAATAGCTTTTTTTTCAAAGCCAAAAACTGTAAATTTGAAGCGTTCTTATCTATATGGTTCTTGATTATATTCATAAATCGATCTCAAATAATTAAATAGATAATTCATATAACGAACTAAAAAAACATAAATTAAAACCTTTAGCAGAATCGCATCAACTTATTTAACACAAGAGAAACAAGAATTTATGAATTGCTTTTGAACCTAATCAACATAAAAACCAAGAAGCAAAAATCCTGTCTAACAAGAATTCTAATTCTTGAGAACACATTATGATCATGTGAAATCGGGAATTATTATGATCATCTGAAATGGGGAAAAATGGAGCGTTGGGCACGAGACATTTGTTGAAACTAATAGATAAAAAAAATAGAATAGAAAATTAATTCTTTGATATATTATTTACTAAAGTCAATATATTTATTTATACAAGTTGTCCAAACAATAATAAAAAAATTAAATATGATATACAATTATAAGCACAGTAATAAATATAATAGATTTGAAAGTATTATTCTTACTATTTGATTCATGACGATTCTGATTCTGATTCTGATTCTGATTCTGATTGTGATGTCAAATATAATAAATCTGAATTGATCGAAATTAATTTGAGATTATTTTTCATTATTGTCATTACCCCTCGATAAATTCAACGGGAGTGCCTGAACATTGAGTTTGCTAACTTGGTGAAACGTTGTCTGGATAATGGTTTGATAAATATATCAACAATTTGATCTTCAGTAGATATGTAAGAAACTAAAAATTGTCGAATAACCACACGCTCACGAACAAAAAGAAAATCAATCTCTATATGCTTGGTACAAGCATGAAAACAAGATTTACTGCAAGATAAGTTGGTCCAATATTATCACACTAGACTTTGAGCATAGCAGTTAGGGAAAAGTGTAATTCCGAAAGAAGATATCGTAGTCAAATAATTTCTAATATCACGTTAGCTATAGCTTTATACTCAGCTTCAGTACTTGAGTGAGAGACTATAGGTTGCTTTTTTAAAAACCAGAAAACAAGATTTCGCCCAAGAAATATGACATATCCACTAGTAGAAAGTCTATTTTCGGGAGATCCAGCCTAATCTGCATCACTATAGGCAATCAATTCTCGTGAGGATTGATTGTATAAAAGAAGACCATGTAAAATAGTGTCTTTTATATATCAAAGAATTCTCTTAACACCTTCCCAATGGTGTTCAGTAGGAGCATGCATAAATTGACAGACACGATTCACAGCGAAAGAAATATCGGGTCATGTAATGGTGATATATTGTAGGGCACCAATAATGCTTCAGTAGATCTGGGGGTCAGCTAATGAAGAGGAGGATGAAAATGTAGTGAAACCACTTTCAATGATTTAATATGGAGATAGAACGTGAACCATCCATTTTAGCTCATCGTAGAAGTCCAGTAATATATTTGTTTTGAGAGAGAAAACAACCTTCAGAATGTGAGAGAAACTCTATACCAAGAAAAAACAAGCATTGCCAAGATCCCGAATAGGAAACTCTTGACAAATAAGATGAAGTAAAGTAGTAATGTCGTTTTGATCACTACCAGTTATTAAGATATCATCCACATAAATCAGAACAAATATTAAAAATTCCTCATTACATTTGTAAAATAGGGAAGAATTAGTTTTTGAGCTAGAAAATCCTTGAGTATGAAGATAGGTAGATAGATGATGAAACCATGCACAAAGGGTTTGCCGAAGACCATATATAGATTTCTGAAGTTGACACACATGTGTTGGAAGTTACGGGTGGATAAATCCAGGTGGTTGCTCCATAAAAATAGTTTCTTCAAGATGTTTATGAAGGAAAGCATTGGAAACATCTAATTATCGTATTGGTCAATTGGAGCTAACAGCTATAAATAGTAGCAATCTGATAGTTATAATTTTAACCACTGGACTAAAAGTATCATTGAAGTCAATATTGTAGGGGATCGTGTGGCCGACTTGAAGGAGGTTTGGATAGACGACACCCCTAAATCGATAGCTTCCTATACTAGTTAGTTTGCGCAGTGAAAATACAAACAATATAAACACAAATACGAAAGCTAAAGACAAAGAAAAACAAGCAAACCAATACACGCTAATATAACGTGGTTCGGAGATACCTTGCTCCTACTCCACGGCTGTCCATGTACGATCCCGATCCGTCTGTGGATGACTCCTTGGTAAACTCCGACTAGCTCACGTAACTCCTTGTGGGTGGAGAAACCTTACCACAACTCTCACAAGAACTCTTGAGACTCTAGGGCACAGGTAGACTACTAATAAGGGTTAACCACCTCTATTTCGTTGCCTTAACCAAGCTTCCAAGATTTGGTTATATAGGTCGCAGGTTGGAAAACCCTACCTACCAGTCGACTGGTGAAAGTGCTAGTCGACTACCCTCTGTGGAGATTCGACTGTCACAACCCAACGGCTCGATACTAGTCGACTAGTAAAAGTACCAGTCGACTGCTCCACACTGGCTGAGCAAACAGAAGCATTCTATTCGCTCCCAGTCGACTACACCAATCGACTGATGAAACTATCAGTCGACTGGTACCCGAGTACAATCTCTCAACACTTGGACCCTCACCCTTACGACTCACTTGACTCTTCATTGCAACTTTGACCACTTTCCTTCAAGCCTACTTCCTATGGCTCTCGTCCCTCGGATGCACCTAAGCCCGTGGCTTGTCCCAATCTCATCCTTCGTGTATGCCTCGAACTCGCTTCCCTCGGCCCTTGTCCTTGCTGCCTTGTCTACGGTCCCTCGGATGCTCCATCCTTCACCGGACCTCAAGCCATCAACCTGAGTCATATGTGTATCCTGCAAACCTGTACACTTATATACGCATATCAAATACAAGGGTGAACTTAACTTAAACCCTTTGCCCAAATATCCAAACACATGGTCTAACGGACCATTGGGATTGCTCCAACAATCTCTGCCTTTTTGATGTTTGGCAATACGTTTAAGTTAGGAAAAACAAATAGCAAATAAACATGCTAAAAATAATGGACTTACGTTGTCAAGGTTACACACTTGGACTTACACCGCCGAATGGACTTACGTTGCCAAGGCTACACACTTGGACTTACACTACCGAATGGACTTACGTTGCCAAGGCTACACACTTGGACTTACGTTGCCAAGACTACACAATTGGACTTACACCGCCGAATGGACTTATGTTGCCAAGGATACACACTAGGACTTACACTGCCGAAACAAAATTACTGCAACATGCATTAGAACCTATCCCAAGGTACCCCCAATACCTATGCTCCCCATTGTGCTAGGAATTTTATCATAGGGATATTTAAGAACTTATCACAAGGCTCCCCCTACACCTATGCTCCCCATTGAGCTAGGATTTTACCATAGGGATTTTTAAGAATCTATTACAAGACTCCTCCTACGCAAAGCCACTCAATGTTTTCCTAACTAAATCTTACTTCTCCTCCTTTGCCTAACATCCAAAAAGCTTTCCAACAATATCCGAATTGTCAAAAACTTGATCACCAAACTGACCCTAAACTCATTTATTTATCTCCCATGGATCTCATACATCTACATGAGTTGACATGGTCAAAATCAGCACTGAAAAATAGTTTCAAGCTGCTATTAGTTGATTGTCAGAAGTACCAGTCGACTGACCTTATCGAAATCAACACACAGAAGCATTTTGTGTTCGATATTCACTATTACTAGTCGAATGGTAACTGTACTAGTCGACTGGCACACTGATTTCAGCCCAATTTAGCATTTCTGACCGAATTTCAGAAATGCACCATTAATTCCATAGGCATCCAAAAATCTCCAAATTTTGTGGAGAGGTCTATTTTATCCATGTCTACTTGGGAAAAATACATTCAAAAATGTATCTACCAATCCCAAGATTGACACAAAACCCAAAACTAGTTAAATGGTTCAATTGAACCTTGACCTAAAGTCCTAGTTTTGGCTTCCTCTTGATATATTTGCTCATACTAAACCACAATGCATCCCTAGCATTGGTTTATATGGCCTCTATACATCCAAAAATCAATTTTCAAGCTATATGACCACAAATGTCATATTTCTATGCATGAAACACATCCCTTGGTTTGAGACTCAAGTCTGTCTCCAAACCATTTGGCACACTCCATGGCTCCTCTAAACTCCCAAGTAAAACTCACTTGAGATCCATTTGTCATGGGTCCCAAATTGACTCTTTGAGCTCCCCCTAGAGCTCTTAGCCTTAGCCACCTCCACCTCCCTAAGTGACTCATCCACAATTGCTAGGCCACATCCGTGCACCTCCGGTGACACTTGGCATACAAACCTAACCTTTTTAACCTTGGATACCTTATCCTTGGTTAATTTAACCTTACCTTTAAATGACTTTCTCTTACTATTTATTGGCTTCTCCTTTCTATAGTCATATACAACCCTAGCATAAGACTTTCCCTTAGCATTGGAGACACTAGATCAGTATCCTAGACCCGATCTATCATTGTTGGGTCTTTGACTATCCAACACTATACTGTTGGACCCCGTGGTAGTTTTGATGTGATCAACCAAGTTAGTTAGGTCCTGCGTTTTGTCTGACCCCTGTGTCTGAGTGTGCAGGAACTTAGGAGCACAGGAAGTCGAGCGAAAGACGCAGCTAGCGAGAAGGATGGCACGGGAAGGGAGCTGACGGGCTCGGTGCGTCCGAAGGACGAGAGAGCTGTGGAAGAGTACTCCGGTGGAGCGAGAAGAACGTGCGCGGCGTTCGAGGGACGAGAAGCCGGACGGAAGCCTGCTCGAGGAGAAGGCCGGGAACTGGGTTCGGGTGAGCCCTATTCCGGATGGCCGCAATCACCCAAGGAACCGAACCGGAGCAAGTCAACTGGAGTTGACTTGTCAACGGTTCGGTCGACCGAACCTATTGATCGGTCGACCGAACACTAATCCTTAGAAGACCAACCGATGTTGACACGTCAGAAGCCACGTCAGCAAGCCAGCCGTTGGAGGACTGATCGGTCGACCGAACCCAAGATTATCCAGAGACTGAGTCAAGTGCTTTCATCAAGCCAGCGCAGCTGAAGACCGTTGGTCGATTGGTCGACCGAACAAAAGGATCAGTCGACTGAACCCAAGCTCGATCCATAGAGACTGCACCTGGACGTGAAGCTGGGCAGGTACAGCAAGTTCGGTCGACCGAACCTGGGGATCGATCGACCGATCCCTCTCAAGTCAAAACCTGATCCCGAAGATCAGGTCACCCGATAAGCTCTAGAGCCCCTATATAAAGAGGGTCTCGAGCAGCTTTACAGAACAACGATTTCATACGAAAAACCAACTCTTGTAATCTCTGTTTAAGCAACCTCTGTGCTCTCAAAGTGTAAAAGGCTTCTCTGCCTTCAAAGAAGGAGTTTCTTACTGAGCCTTTCATCGCCCTGGATTAACAACCCTCTTGGTTGTAACCAGGTTAAATTTGTGTGTCTATTTCTCTGATTATTTTTAGTTGCATTTATTTAAGAGTTGGAAAGCCTTGAGGAGGGTTTAGTTTTTATTGCAGGCAATTCACCCCCCTCTTACCGGTCTCCGCTGTACCAACAAGTGGTATCAGAGCCCGACAGCCTCAGAAGGACTAACCGCCGTCTGAAGCACAAAGATCCGAACAATGGCCGGCACGAACATCCATTCCCCCAAGTTTGACGGAGATTTCGCTACATGGAAGCGAAAGATGCAGGTATTTTTTAAGACAGATTTTGACATCTTAATTACAATGAAAAATGGTTTTGCAGCGCCCAAAGACAAAGAAGAGAACCAATGGACGAAGAAGGAGCAGGCGGATTTCGTGGCGAACGGAAAAGCTGAGTTTCACTTGCTCAGCGTCCTTCCGCCCCAGGAGGTGAGTCGGATCAGAAGCTATGACTTTGCAAAAGACCTCTGGGAGAAATTCCTAGAGTTCCACGAAGGCACCTCGAAAGCAAAGCTAGCGAGGCGCGACATTCTTCGAACACAACTAACGAATCTCCGAATGAACACCGGCGAGAAAGTAGTGCAACTCCAAGCACGGATCAAGGAGATGATCACGCAACTAACTAATCTTGGAGAAGAGGTAACGAACCGGGACTCTATCCGGTACGCGCTCAACGCCTTCCCGAGGACTCCTGAATGGGCATCCTTAGTAGATGTGTACTACATCTCTAAGGATCTTGAGGTAAGTAGTTTAGAAATTTTTTTTTCAACTTTCGAACTTCACGAATCTCGAATTACAGAAAATCAAGTAGAAAAATCGAACCTCAACATTGCCCTACGAGCTGAAAAGGACGATCCCGACTCCGAAGCGACGATTGACCAAAATGAAGCTGCGTTAATGGTAAAACGATTTAACAAGTTCTTTAAATCTAACCAATTTAGATCGCAGTCAAGTAAACATCGTCAAAAGAGAAAGACAGTCCGTTGCTACAATTGCAACGAAGAAGGGCACATCAAGGAGGATTGCCCAAAATTGAAGAGCAAACAGAAGGACAAGGAAAGGAGCAAGAAGCTAGCTTGACCCAAACACAACCTAAAAGCCACATGGGATGATTCGTCGTCCTCCGAATCTGAAGCCGAAGAATTCTCTTTGAAGATAACTCAGACTCAGAAATGAGCATTGATCAAGGGGGAGAGACAGAAGAGGAAAGCTGCGATGAAGGGGGAGCTACTGACAAACAGGTAAGTAAGGTACGTGCCCTAAACCCTAAACAGTCTTTTGAGTTTATTAAAGCTTTGTCGAAAGATCTATTCAAATCAGAAAAAGAAATTGCCAATTTAAAAATAAGTTTAGAAAATTTAAATTTGGAAAATGAGATTTTACAATTAGAAAATACAAAATTAAAAAATGAAATTAAAAAATTGAAAAGTGATGCATGCTTAAAGAAATTTCCAAATTCAAAAATTAGGATTTATGGAAAATTAAATTGGTACATTAGAAACCATCAGGGTCAACTTAGAAAAGTACCAAGAAACTATATACCTCCTAAGTATCTGACTAACCCTGTAAAATATCGGAAATAGGCGAATATTAATAAGGGAATTTTCCGGAATTTTTGGAAATTTTTCGGGAATTTTTCGGAGCTCGTATGGACGAGTTTACGGGGATAAAAATAGGTTCAGGAAAAGCCTGTTTAGACTACCCTATTTTAATGAGGAAAAGTTTTAATTTCTTTTCCCTTTTTCCTTTTTCTTTTTCTTGTTTTTTCGTCGTTCCTTTTTCCCTCTCCCTCGCGCACCCGAGCCGCACTTCTTCCCCCGCCCGACGCGAACTCTCTGCCCTAACCGGAGCCGGCCCGGCGGTTCCTTCTTCCCCCTTCTCTTCATCTCCTCGCCAAGGACCATGCCCTAAACCTCCCTCGCGCCGACTTCCTCTCCCGATTCCTTTCTCTCCTCTGCCGAGCCGGTTTGTGCCCTAGCCATCCCCGACTGTGCCGATCTCTTCTTCCTCCTTGTCTAAGCACCGGCGACGCGCGAGCACAGCCGGACCGAGCCCTCTCTGCCCACTGACGGCGTCCGTTTGTCCTCAGCAAAGCAGCGCCGCACCCCTTGTGCCGATAGCCGCCGTGCCCTAGCTAGTAGCCGGCGTTGCACGGAGCCGCACCTCTGCCCCTCACTGTCGCCGGCCATCAGGTACAGCCGAGCCTTAGTTGGTTTTGAAGGTAAGTTGTGTGGTGTGGAATTTGGGTTATGGCTTGATCTGTGTTAATGATCTCAATTCTTGACCTTGCTTGGACCAATCGGTGGATTTCTTCTATCTGTGTTGCTACTGTGCCCTAGTTCACCACTGACGGTGCCACTCTCTTCTTTACAGCAGAGTGGTGATCTTGTAGGTAAGGGAGTGCTGGATTGAAGTTGGAATAAGAATCTATCTTTAGTTGGAATTTTAATCTCTTCCTGTTATGTTCGGTGAGGGATTACAGCTGGAAGGGGGTTTTTCTGGTGGGTTTTCTAGGTTTCCAGCAGCGACTCTGGCTATTGGGATCCGACAACAATGCTACTGGGGACTGAATTCATTGACCTATCTGGTTGTAAATTAACAGAAGAGGGTTGTGAGAGGTGAAGGAGCAGTAAGGTATGATGTAGAGATCTTGATACATTTTATATCTGATGTGGTCTACGAATCTAGCATTATTGCTTAATTAGATGATCATGTGAGTCTAGGTAAGGAACATGATTATGATACATGTTGATTAGGTTTATGTGCTTTTGAATTAAGGTTTTGCCTAATTTAGGGTTAAAGAATTTATTTAGCTATTTATAGGAATTTTAGCTAAATAAAGGTATAACTATTGGTATTACAGGACTTTGACGCGAGACGAGTATCTCGACGTCGTATTCGGACCAGATTTGGGCTTTTCGATTGGAGGCGGGTACTTTTGACTTATGTCATTTGATATACTTAGTAGTGAATATAACAAGTTGCATTAATTATGTTCTTATTTATTCTGGTTAATCACTACCCGACAATTGTTACATGATTGATTGATTGTTTATTTTGCATCTCATATATTCCTTACCTGTTGATACATGCTTATAGGGGTAGTGATATATCATGCTTCACCATGTTCAGGACCTAGGCTTTTTTATACCTTCCGTACCTTTGATTCGAGTTGATTCGTTGACCCATGATACACTTTTATATATCTATGGATTAGGTCGATATTTTGTTTTAGTGCTACGCACCATTTGCGTGATTGCGTCGCGCGAAAGTCCACCCATTATTGTTGAGCACACGCCGCTATACGGATCTGCACACACCACCACTCGTGAGTTAGTGGTCGATTGTGCAGAGTGTGTTGCAAGGACTCATAGCACCGTTGGTCCGCCACGGGTAGTGTGACACAACGTGTTATCCGGCAGGATTCCTCCCGTCATCGTGTATCGGGAGTTGAGAGCATTAAGCTCCCCCATTTGGGGTAGGAGGATAGTGTACTCTGACAAGATCCCATCCACTCGGTCACTCATTAGGAGTAGTGACGACAGAGTGCACTTGTCACAAATTACCCACTCAAATTTCACCATCAGTGAGATGATCGACTAGCACAGATCATTAAGATCATACGTGATCGTTTATTGCTTGTTTTGTGTTCGCTACATTTATACGCGTATTGTTTGGATACCTATGTTTGCGATACGCATACAGATTTTTATACCACTCGATTGTTCGACCTTATACTCAAGTCCCGGTTAAGATAGCTTCTCCGCTTACTTGATATTTATATTTATTATATCGGAGACCGTCGACGATTAGCTTGAGTGTTATTTCCTTACTCAGATATCACCAGACTACTGAGTGTTGGACTCACCCGCCTCCATTGTTGTTATATTTTCGTCGAGGTCGTCCGAGCGCTAGTCGCTAGTCCCCATCGCACGTAGTGCTAGACCTCTCATGAGATGTTATTTTAGTTTTCTTTATCGGACTATGTCTTAGTCTTGTATTGGTTTTATTTATGGATCTTGTATGGATTCTTATCGTTTGATGGATTTTTGGTATGGTTTGGATATGTTTTACTTCATGTCTGCCTGAATGGCAGAAGAGGTAAGTTTGTCGGATTGGTGTTTTACGAGTGTAGTTGAGTAGGGTGGTTTTCGAGTCAGAGTATTACTGTTTTGTTTGATTATATATAACTGCGTGGATGTTTGTGTGGTTGTGTTATATTTATTGTTATTATTCCAGCCGCATGTGGCTGAGGTATAGAGATATGTAGAAAGTTTCAGATTGTCCGTTGTACAGGGGAGATGCTGCCGAAATTTCTTCAGACAGGGACTCCTCCGGGGCGTGACAATTTAGTGGTATCAAAGCTTAGGTTTTACGATCTTTGTTTTCGTATTTTGGATATTTGGGATAACCTGATACCAATTTATTTGGTATCAGAGCGCCAAGTTTGGCGATACTTGTTTTTTTCGTGTTACGGATTTTTGAGATTTAACTGATACCAATTTATTGGTATCAGAGCGGGTTATGTTACCTGCTTTTGGGTGTTCTGGATATTTGGGTTGGCCCAAGTTTACGAGTCAAACTGGGTAGTTATTTTGGGCTGCACGGATTTTTTTTCCATTATGTATATGTTATGGATTTCCGTTTTGGATTTATATGGATTTCTGACGATTTTCTCGTTCGGAATTTTGAGGTCAAATTGGGAGACTGGACAGCGATGGAATATCTCCAGACGGCATATAGGTATGATGTTTAATTTTATAGTTTAAGACATGTATTAGCATTCTTTATTTAATACCTGTTGTTGTAACACATATTACATGTGATGGGTTAGCCATTGAATGGTCGACCTTAATAGAGATCAAGGATTATAGTCACGGTGATTTTCATATCATACCATCGTAGTTTTAGCTCACATTACTAGTAAGAGACGGAGGCACATACCACCGCTATCATAATGGATAACGAATGATACCTACATATTCCCGCTGACTTAACTAGTAGAGATTTTTATACTCACATCTTTTGGATATTAGGGTATACAATGAAAGCGATCTAGTTGATGAGTCTGATGATCATGAGAATGGTTTGAGTTGAGGATATCACTGTGATATGTTGATTTCTAATGATTTATGAGAGTAAATGTTGTGTGGTTGTCTGATGATCTATTACTAGATATTTGTTTTGATGATCTATATTAGTGGATAACTATTTTGAAAATCTATTATTTGGGTTGTCGTTGATGGTGACATAGTGAGTGTCATATATGATATTCACAGGTTTGATGATTTCAGTTGGTGATCAGATTATGAATCGGGTGCTAGAGAGTTTACAGTTGAGTGTACCTATGAATTTTAATAAATCTGGTTAGTTGTGGTTAGTTAATAGGATGATAAGATTGATATTTGTTTCCTCTGATATTGGACTATGTGGATAAATAATGATTTGATGTTTTGAATGTCAACTTGCTCTCATAGGGAGTAGAGACTGATTCATCTGATATTATGTGGGCTGATATTTTTGAGGATAAAAATGAGAGTGTCTTGATGTTCTTGAATTCTGACTTTATCTTTTGGGTCGTATACATTTATACATATGATTATTGTGGATTTCTAGTAAATTATACCTGAGTGGTTAGGCATACATGTCTGATTGTTTATTGGAGGTATTTTGTCAATTAAAACTATGTTGTGAAATGTGCACATATGTTTGAGTGTTTTATTGGATGTATCTTATCGATTAAATTTGAGTTGTGATATGTGCAGATGTGTTCGGTGTAATATTTGAGGTATTTTATTGATTATATTTGATTTGTGGATGCACTTGTGTCTATTAGGCTTTGTTGGAAGTATTACGTTGATTATACTCTTGGCATAGGTGTATATATGTCATGTGAGGTTGTTTGAGGTGTATTGTCGATTATACCTATGTTGATATATGCACACGGGTTCGGTAGATATTGTTGGAGGTATCACACTGATTTTTACCTGTGCTATGAGTGTGTTTGGTGTGTACAAATTGGAGGATTATGTCGATCATACATATGTTGTGTGAGCAAGTGTATTGTTGGTAGCAGCATGATGATTCTACTTATGTTGAATGCAGGATGTGGAATGTCTGCATTATGTCATTTGTTGGATTACCCTGTCAACCCATATTCTTATCAGTGAGTGACTCACTACGATGTTGATAGATTTGAGGATGAGTTTGATTTGATTGTTGGATTGTTATACCTTTGGCTGCCACAGTGATATGTGGTTGAGTGATCTCGTGCAGCCTCTAGTTGGATAGTCAGGTGTCTTGGTCACTGGTGGGATGTTTGTGGTGGAGCATTGCTCCCACCTATTGTGGATTGCTTGTAGCGGAGTATTGCCCTATGTATATATTGTAGATACATATTACGGATTTGGTTGTGGTGGAGCGTTGCTCCCACATATTGAGAATTTTTCATTGCTCCCACATATGTGGTATTTGTTAGAGTGTATACTAAAAGCCTAGCTTTTGGTATAAACATTTATCTAGAAATAAGAATCACATTGGTCAAATGTCTACATTTATGATAAATGTAGTTGCTCAATTAATTTATATTGTAGATAACATGGTGTGTGGTGTCACATACAGGAGATCATGTTATCGGTTCCTTATAAATTATAAACAGTAGCTCACGACCAAGATGGAAAGAAACAAACCATTGGAAGGTCGTAGTGTAATTAGGTATTAGTTTATCTTAACTATATAATTACACTAGTACACTTAGAGTGTATTGAGTAGGACCATTTGAGGTCGTTCCTTTTATACTGACTTTATAAAGGAACAAAGACCTCAGTTATTATGGAAGTGTGTGCTCTTAATCCTAATATAATAACAATCACATATATTTGATATTTATTTCTTTAATTTATCAATGGGTGAGATTTAGTTCGATGAATCAATAAGCCCGATAAGTTGGGAAATGATATCACTTATAGTGTGTGTTGTTGATTATAGAAGGAAACAGTGTCCTAGTAATCTAGGTTGAGAATGTCCTCAAGAGGAGCTCATAAAGATTGTCATGTTAAACCCTGCAGGTGGACTTAGTCCGACATGACGATAAGGTTGAGTGGTACTACTGACTAAGATATTAATTAAATGAGTTGTCAATAACTCGCTTAATTAACGGGCATTCGACATCTTAAACATGGAGACTAACACACTCATAATAAGAAGGAGCCCAAAATGTAATTTGGGATCGGTGCGTAGTTCAATAATAGTTCTTTAGTGGAATGAATTATTATCAATGAATTTGTGTTCGGTGAACACGGAAGCTTAATTTCACTGGAGACCAAAACCAATTCCTCCTCTCGGTCCCTATCGTAGCCTCTCAGATATAGAGATTTATACCCACTACATACCCACCTTCTTACCCAACCAATAGGGGCCAACCAAGCTAAGCTTGGTCAAGCCTAAAGGTTGGCCTTAAGGTGGTCGGCCAATAGCTTGGAGCCCAAGCTTAGTGGCCGACCACATCATATTAAAAGGATTTTTATTAAAATTATTTCTTATGTGGATATCATAGTTTTAAAGAGAGTTTAAAATTAAATCTTTCCTTTTAAAGCTTTCTAAAAAGATTAAGAAAAGATTCGAAATCTTTCATTTGTAGATCGAAAGGAGATTTTATTTTTAAGAAAACTTTCCTTTTAACCATGATAATAATTTAAAGAGAAGTTTAAAATTAAATATTCTCTTTATTAGTTTCTAAAAGATTAAGAAAAGATTTGATATCTTTCCTTATTCGTAGATTAAGAGAGATTTTAATTTTTAGAGATAACTTTCTTTTATCCACATGTTTAAAAGAAATATTTTAATTTATTAAATTCTTTTTATTAACCACCATGAAGGGAAAAATTATTCGAGAAATTTTATAAATTTGAAGCAAATTAGGAAGTTTTAATTTTGTTGAATTAAAATTTCCTTGATTAAGGGATTAAGGTGGCCTACCATTAAATATAAAAGAAAAATTTATTTTAATTAAATAAATTTTCCTTTTAATGGCAAAAGAATTAAGGAAGTTTTTATTAAATTTTCCTTATTTGCCAAGACCAAGGATTATAAAAGAGGGGTAGAGGAGGCTTCAAGGTGAATGTCTCTATTTATTTTTCTCCTCTCTTTTTTGTGGCCGGCCCTTTCTTTTCTTTCCTCTCCTTTGTGAACTTTCTCATGGTGGAGTTAGCTTTGGTGGCGGATCTAAGAAGGAGAAGAAGGAGAGAAAGAAGCCTCTTTTCTAGCATCCCTCGAGCATGGTGGTGGGCGAACCTCTTCATCCTAGGAGAAGTTTTGATGGCCGAAACTTGCAAGGAAGAAGAAGGTGCTTGGTGGTTCTCATCTCGGAAGATCGTTGCACACACAACGTCCGAGGTTAGAAGAGGAATACGGTAGAAGATCAAGAGGTATTTCTAAAAGGTATAATTAGTAATTTTTCTTTCCGCATCATACTAGTTATTTTTGGAAATAATACTAAATACAAGAGGCATACGATTCTAGAGTTTCGAATTTGTTTTCGATATAGTGTTCTTTTGTTTTTCTTTTCCTTGTGATTTGATTGTTCTTTTCGGTTCACCTAAAGTTATTTTAGGAAATTAAATATTAGCTTTTTATAAAAGGTTTTGTCTAGTCGGTGGTGGTTGCTCCCATATCCAAGAAAGCCGTGTGCCTCGCCACGTCAGTACTGGGAACCAATTATGGAAATTAATATTTAATGGAATTAATAACTTAAGGTGATTTGGGTCGAACGTGTTAAGTTCCGCAGGAGACCCAAGTCAAAACCTAAAAGAACAAATCGATTAAGTATTGGATCAAACGTGTTAAGTTCCGCAGGCGATCCAAAATTTAATTTAAAAGAACACATGGTAGCTAGGAAAAGGTTCAGACCTTTGTACAAAATTTTTGTACAGTGGAACCTCTAGGTTTTCCGAGTAGCAACCAACAATTGGTATCAGAGCTAGGGTTTTGCCTCTGTGTATTTGGTATTAGTTTAATTACGCACATGCCATACATAATTTAGGCGTTAATAGTAGGATGTGCTAACTTTGTGGACGCAGGATCCAACTATTATGGCTTATAGTTATTATGTGTGATGGACCTCGATACGAAGGGCATTTTATCATGTGTACGATTGGATTATAAAATACAGAGTCGATTTAGTTTTATTAGATTTTATTTTTGATCTAGTTACACGTACATTCCTTTTATGGAATATAGGATCGATGGATGTAAATTTTATTTTATGTTCGATCTAGTTTACATGTACATTCCTTCGAGGAATATAGGATCAAAATGTAAAATTCTATTTATGTCATGGATCGAATCTTGCAAAGCGTGGAACCTTCTAAGGACCAGAGGCGCAGCGGAACAAAGAGCAAGATGGATGCAACAGCTAGACGGCCAAATATGGCAGCAACTTGGGATGACAACACACGGAGGATAACTAGAGATAAAAGCCATAATAGTTGAAAATTAGATTTTCTATTTATTGCTTTTATATTGTGTGTGCGTGTTAGTTTACAAGTTTAGTAGGCTAGCATAGTTAAAATTCCTCATTAATAAATAACTAAGTGGGAGAGGGATTTTAAGTAAATCCCATAGTCTTTGTAAGTGATGCAAACAAGCTTGCGCGTTGGCTCGAGTGCCTTCCTCCATAACTGAGCTAGTTTGCAGATCACTAGAATAGACTTCCATTTTGGATGACTATAGTTAATTAAGAGCGTGTGATCTTCCCCAACCGAAGGGGCATAATTAATGGACTTAGTGTCAAGTATGGTATACACTTAGACACATCTAATAGTATCCTCCCATCGAGTCACAGTTATTTGTGTGACCAAATGAAACCAACTATTAATCATAAAACTAGGTTGACAAGATAATAAAATTAAAGGGTTAAAACCCTCTTACAAATGATTGATTTTGTATACGTCCACACTAACGCGGCATACAAAATTAACTGTTGAGATAATTTTATTTGTCATAAAGTTACGCTTGACAAGATAGTTAATGGGTAAAACCCTCCTCTTACAAATGTTGATTTTGATACGTCCACACTAACGTGGCGTACAAATTTTACGGTGTTTTGAGTGTTGGTAAATTTAAATAATATTGTTAGAGGAATCAATATTATTTTAAATTTGAAGTCTTAACCAAATATTTTGTGATTCTTAGGATGATGGTCAACCCACTGTCGATATACTTTAGGATAGACTTAGTGGTCCCAATTATAATTGATTGGAAATAGGATTTGGACATTAAGGTAGACTGTCTTCTTAGGACTAAGAACAATTTAGGTGTATTTAATTCATTAGTTGAAACACGTCTAGTGGTGTTATCTACCGGAACCTGGAGTGTAGATACAAGATGTCATTAATCATGTCTGCAATTCATTGTAGGGTTCCAGGAAACCCGACAACTAAATGAAAGGTAAATCACCGTCCACACGGGCACTTCTGTAAAAGTGGTAGCTATTGCAATTGGGAGATGTTTATCCTTTGATAAGAATAAAATATGGATTTTAAGTAATTGTCTTTACGCATCAAGTTTAGAAAGAACCCGATTTCAGTTTCTAAACTATTATAGATATTGTGTCTATTTTGATAACAAAGTTGTTATCAAGAAAATAGGGAAGTTATCTATTCTGATGGTTGACAATTTATAATCCAATAACTCCCACGATGCAACAAATGGAAATTAGTAACACATCTTCTAATTTTAAGAAAAAGCAACCTTCGAAATGAACCAATTATATCTTGGCATCTAAAAGCTAGGTTATACTTGAGTAGGATTCATTGGTAGCTTATGAACTTTTGGGTTCATTGGTGGTGGAAATATTTCCAACCTGCGAGTCTTACTTGGAAGGAAAATAACCAAGAAGCTTTTAAGTCCAAGGGTATGGAGTCAAAGATATGTTGAAATCGGTTCATTCTGATTTGTGTGATCCTATGACTATCCAGACAAGAGGTAGTATTGAATATTTTGTCTATTTTATAGACAACTATTCAAGATACAAATAAATTTACTTAATGTATCGCAAGACTAAGTACTTTGATTAGTTCAAAGAGTACAAGGTTGATGCGGAGAAATGTTAAAGTAAAAAGTCACTATGGAAGATCGTAGTGGCAAGTACCTCTTGAGAGATTTTAGGAGTCACTTATCAGTAGTTGGATTTCAATCCCAACTAACTGCATCTGGTACACCCCAACAGAATGGTGTAGTAGAAAGAAGGTAAAGGACTCTTATGGAATAATTAGATAGATGATGAGTTATTCATAAAATTACCAAATTTGTTTTAAGGATAAAACTCTGAAAACGAAAGTGAACATAGTACCTTCCAAGTTAGAACTCTCTACTCATATAGAATTGCTGAATAGGCGTAAGCCTATTTTGAAGCATATTCGGATTCGGGTAATCCAGCACATATGTAAAGAGAGATAATAATAAGTTGAATAGGAGTTCACTTGTTTGTAAGTTATCCTAGATAAACAAAAGTAGGTTTATAGTCTTAAAATCGAAGGTCATTGTTAGCATCAATGACTGATTTTAAAAGGACTATATAATGAACCACGTGCTCATAAGTAAATTTGTTCTTAAGGAAATAATAAAAGACATGTCTAATCTAGTACCAACTGTACAAGACGAGATACCACAAGAACTGCAACACGATCACAAATGATACACAATTACGGAAAGTGCCTCATCGTAGTGGGAGGGTTAAGCAACCTAAAAAGATTTATGTTTTGGGAGAGTTTTGGACTCGATCCCCGGAGGACATGAACCCGATCTCCGGACATACGATGAAGCACTCCAAGATAAAGATGCAATATCTTGGCAAAGAGTAATGAATAATGGAATTAGAATATATATTCTAATAAAATCTGAAGCTTATAGAACCACCAAATGGTATAAAAGCCTTTGGGTGTAAAAGGTCTATATTAGGAAAAGATGGATAAGAAGGTAGAAACTTTCAAAGAAGGCTAGATGAAAAGGAAACTTTTTCACCGTAGTCATGCTTAAGTCTATCCCGATTCTTTTATCTATTTGGCAAGTGGATGTCAAGACAAGATTCCTTATGGAAGTCTTCAAGAAAACATCCATATAAAGCAAACAGAAGGGTTCATGCAAAGGGCTAAGAGTATCTTGTGTAAGCTCAATCGGCCCATGGATCGAGGCAAAGCTTCAAGGTCTGGAACATCCTTTATCAAAGTAATCCGATCTATGGATTTAAGAACCTGATAAGTCTTGTATACAAAAGATGTGATGGAAACGTGGTGGTATTTCTTGACTATACTTAGATAATTTTTGGTAGTTGGAAACAATATCAAAATGTTGTCGAAGTAAGGGTATGGTTGTCCAAACAATTGATATAAAGGACTTGGGAGAATGTATATATTCTCGAGATCAAAGTAATAAGGATCGCAAGAAAAGAATATTTTACTTATCCCAAGCTTCATACATCGGAAAATCCTTGCTCGTTTTAAGCATACAAAACTCCAAGAAAGGTTTCTTACCTTTTAGGATGGAGTAACTTTATCTAAAGATATGTCTCTGTAGACATCAAAGGAGATAAAGGAAATAAAGGCGGTTCTTTATGCTACTGCTGTTGGAAATATGCTATGCACGAGATCGAAATCTGCTTTGCCAAGGGCATAGTTAGCAGATATCAAAGTAACCTCGACAAGGACAGTGGACTGCAATGAAAGCATATATTGTAGTACCTTAGAGGAACTAGAGATTATATGTTAGCTTACAAGGCGCTTAATTTAGTCCTCGGGTCGTATGGATTTTGACTTCCAATCGGATAGGACATGTAATAAGTCAACCTGGGGTTTTGTGTTTACTTTAGAGGTAAAGTCATAACTAGGAAGAGTGATAAGCATAGGTGTTTTTCGAACTCCACCATAAAAGCTTAGTATACGGCAAGCCTCTGAGGTAGCCATAAAAGTTGAATGACTTAATAACCTCAAGATAGACTTAGATATGATTTGTGTTGTTCAAAATTATTACAATTTATTGTAATAATGTTGGTGCAGTAGCAAACTCGAAGAAACCATAAGTCTATAAGGCAAATAAACACAATAGAGAGCAAGTACCACCCAATACGAGGAATCGTATAAACGAGGAAAAGTTGTTGCCGCCTAGATTGCATCAGGTGATGACCTATAGATCCTTTCACTAAGGTCCTTAAGGCAATAGCTTTTGATGGGCATGTTGAAGGGATGGGAATCAGATGTATGGCAGCAGATATGGCAGCTTAGTCTTTTAGTATAAGTGGGAGATTGTTAGAGTGTATACTAAAAGCCTAGCTTTTGGTATAAACATTTATCTAGAAATAAGAATCACATTGGTCAAATGTCTACATTTATGATAAATGTAGTTGCTCAATTAATTTATATTGTAGATAACATGGTGTGTGGTGTCACATACAGGACATCATGTTATCGGTTCCTTATAAATTATAAACAGTAGCTCACGACCAAGATGGAAAGGAACAAACCATTGGAAGGTCGTAGTGTAATTAGGTATTAGTTTATCTTAACTATATAATTACACTAGTACACTTAGAGTGTATTGAGTAGGACCATTTGAGGTCGTTCCTTTTATACTTACTTTATAAAGGAACAAAGACCTCAGTTATTATGGAAGTGTGTGCTCTTAATCCTAATATAATAACAATCACATATATTTGATATTTATTTCTTTAATTTATCAATGGGTGAGATTTAGTTCGATGAATCAATAAGCCCGATAAGTTGGGAAATGATATCACTTATAGTGTGTGTTGTTGATTATAGAAGGAAACTGTGTCCTAGTAATCTAGTTGAGAATGTCCTCAAGAGGAGCTCATAAGGATTGTCATGTTAAACCCTGCAGGTGGACTTAGTCCGACATGACGATAAGGTTGAGTGGTACTACTCTTGGACTAAGATATTAATTAAATGAGTTGTCAGTAACTCGCTTAATTAATGAGAATTTGACATCTTAAACACAGGGAGACTAACACACTCATAATAAGAAGGAGCCCAAAATGTAATTGGGATGGTAGTTCGACAATAGTTCTTTAGTGGAATGAATTATTATCGATGGAATTAAGTCGGGGCGAACACGGAAGCTTAATTTCATCGGAGACCAAACAATTCCTCCTCTCATTCCCTATCGTAGCCTCTTGTATAGAGATTTATACCCACTACATACCCACCTTCTTACCCAACCAATAGGCCAAGTCAAGCTCGTTAGGCCTGCCAAGCCAGGTCCTTAAGGTGGCCGGCCAATGCTTGGAGCCCAAGCTTGTGTGGCCACATCATATTAAAAAGGATTTTTATTAAAATTATTTCATGTGGATATCATAGTTTTAAAGAGAGTTTAAAAATTAAATCTTCCTTTTAAGCTACAAAAGATTAAGAAAAGATTTGAAATCTTTCATTTGTAGATTGAAAGGAGATTTTATTTTTAAGAAAATTTTCCTTTTTAACCATGTTCATGATTTAAAAGAGAGTTTAAAAAATTAAATATTCTCTTTTATAAGTTTCTACAAAAGATTAAGAAAAGATTTGATATATTTCCTTATTTGTAAATTAAAAGAGATTTTAATTTTTAGAGATAACTTTCTTTTTATCCACATGTTTAAAAGAAAGATTTTAATTTATTAAATTTCCTTTTTATAAACCAATCATGAAGGGATAAAAATTATTGGAGAAATTTTTATAAATTTCCGGAAACAAATTAGGAAGTTTTAATTTTTGTTTTAATTAAAACTTTCCTTGATTTGGGGAAGAGAGTGGCCGGCCAAATAAATTGGAGAAGAGAAAATTATTTTTAATTAAATAAATTTTCTTTTTCAATGGCAAAAGAATTAAGGAAGTTTTTATTAAATTTTTTTTATTTGCCAAGACCAAGGATTATAAAAAGGGGTAGAGGAGGCTTCATTGTGAACAACCTCTATTATTTTCTCCCTCTTTTCTTTGTGTGGTCGGCCCTTTCTTTTCTTTCCTCTCCTTTGTGTGGTCGAAACTTTCTCATGGTGGAGTTAGCTTTGGTGGCTGGATCTAAGAAGGAGAAGAAGGAGAGAAAAGAAGCCTCTTTTCTAGCATCCCTTGAGCACGGTGGTGGTGGCCGAATCTCTTCATCCTAGAAGAAGTTTTGATGGCCGAAACTTGCAAGGAAGAAGAAGGTGCTTGGTGGTTCTCATCTCGGAAGATCGTTGCCCACACAACGTCCGAGGTTAGAAGAGGAATACGGTAGAAGATCAAGAGGTCTTTCTAAAAGGTATAACTAGTAATTTTTCTTTCCGCATCATACTAGTTATTTTTGGAAATAATACTAAATACAAGAGGCATACGATTCTAGAGTTTCGAATTTGTTTTCGATATAGTGTTCTTTTGTTTTTCTTTCCCTTGTGATTTGATTATTCTTTTCGGTTAACCTAAAGTTATTTTAGGAAATTAAATATTAGCTTTCCATAAAAGGTTTTGTCTAGTCGGTGGTGGTTGCTCCCATATCCAAGAAGGCCGTGTGCCTCGCCACATCAGTACTGGGAACCAATTATGGAAATTAATATTTAATGGAATTAATAACTTAAGGTGATTTGGGTCGAACGTGTTAAGTTCCGCAGGAGACCCAAGTCAAAACCTAAAAGAACGAATAGATTAAGTTTTGGATCAAACGTGTTAAGTTCCGCAGGCGATCCAAAATTTAATTTAAAAGAACACATGGTAGCTAAGAAAAGGTTCAGACCTTTGTACAAAATTTTTGTACAGTGGAACCTCTAGGTTTTCCGAGTAGCAACCAACAGTATTTTCAAAAAATAAAGAAATTTAGCCGAGGTTCGAACCGGAGACCTCACATTGGTGGATTTATTCTTTGGTGATTTATATTATTGGTGATTGGATTTCAGGTTTATTATCAGAGATCTTATGGTTAGGAATGTTTGTGATACGGACATTATGTGTCTTGGTTTTACCATTAGGGTTTGCGGAGTCTTAGATGTTTTCATGGACTCGATGATTGGGTATCCTTAGGATATTGGATCAGAATTCGTTATCGTTATTGACGACGTGGTGTTTTATTCCTGATCTGAGGTGATCACGTACACTATCTTCGCATAGTTCTAGAGATGTTTCGACTGAAACGTCTATATGTGAAGATCAGTAATGCGTATTTTGGTGGTTTTTTGTGAGATGTTTGAGACACACGGTCACCAGTAGGAGTATACCATGGTTCCACAGGAGAACGAGGTCATATCACTGGGAGTGACTTGAGTCTATAGAAGAGGCTCGCAACTTCCTGGTTTGGCTCGATATTCCGGAGATACGCTGAGGGTTTCTCTCGGTTATGCCACTTACACGCTTGACTGAAAGGCGAAGTTCACTGAACCGAGGATTATGAGATCGCCTGTGAGCCGCGAGACTAGTGTCACCGATTTTTGGTTTTACCTTCGAAGAGGACGGATTCGAGCTCTATACCGACGTATCTCTATAGGGTTTGTGTTGTTTTAATGTAGCACGACAGGTAGTCTCCTACTTCTCAGTGAAGGAGCATGAGGAGAACTACCCAATACATGAGTGGTGGCCGCCATTATTTTGCCTTCAAGATTTGCGGCATCACCTGTCTAGTATTACATTTGAGATTTTCACTGATCATAAGAGTCTCAAATATATATTTTTACCCAGAAGAAATTTAATCTCCGACAAAGGAGATGGATGGAGTTCCTGAAGGATTGTGACTATACGATTGACTATCACCCGGGGAAAACTAATATGTTGTCGATACGCTTAGCAGGAAGTCCGGAGGGACTTTAGCTTGCCACCGAGTTGTGGTCATAGACTTGATTTAAGGTTTCTCCGATTTGGGTCTTGAGGGGTAAGGACAGACAGAGCAGGGTACTCTGGTTACCATGGTTGCTCAGTCGTTGATCAGGACGAGGATACGAGAGCCCTAGGCTGCTGATCAGTATTTGCAATTTATTTGCAGCCAGATAGCTTCCGGTAGCAGACCGAGTTCACACGAGACGAGGAGGGTGTTATACACTTCTGAGGTAGATTATGCGTACTTCAGTCTCATCCGGTCTTATAGGAGTTACTTTCGGAGGCTCATCGCTCATGATTTGTTGGTCGTCTGGGAGGTACCGTATGTACCAAGATCGAGGCGTTTATTGGTAGAATGGTAGAAGAAAGATATCGCGTAATTTGTAGCGAGAGGTTTTGTTTGTCAGCAAGTGAAAGCAGAATATCAAAGTTGTTCAATGACTATTCCTGAGTGGAAGTGGGATCACATTACCATGGACTTTGTGGTAGGGTTGCCGAGGACACGACGAGGTCATGACGCGATTTGGGTAATCGTTGATTGATTAACCAAATCCGCGCACTTCTTAGCGATCCGGAGGACTGATCCTCTGGATCGATTGGCAGATCTGTATTGTCGGGAGATTATCAGACTACATGGTGTTCCGTTGAGTATCATTTCGGATAGAGATCCACGGTTTATGTCTCGTTTCTGGCAGAGTCTGCAGTAGGCCTTGGGCGCACAGCTCCGTTTCAGTACAGCCTTTCATCCACAGATAGATGGGCAGTCAAAGTGGACTATTCAGACTTTAGAGGATCTGCTGAGGTCTTGTGTTATGGATTTCGGAGGCAGTTGGGAGGACCATCTGCTAGTAGAGTTCGCTATAACAAATGCCTTTTATTCTCTATCTAGATGGCACCCTTTGAGGCGTTGTATGGTAGACCTTGTCGGACATCCGCCCTCTGGGATGAGGTTGGAGAGGCCCAGTTGTTGGGACCTCATAGAGTTCAGCAGGATGCAGAGTTGGTCCGTACTATCAGACGGAGGATGTCAGAGGCGCTGGACCGCCAGAAGGGTCTTGCGGGCCGGAGTCGGAGACTCTTAGAGTTCTCTGCAGGCGACTATGTATTTCTGCGAGATTCACCCACGAAAGGGGTGAAGAGATTTGACTTCAGAGGTAAGCTAGCTCCGCGATACAATGGCCTTTTCCAGATCATGGAGAGGATTGGAGCGGTAGCTTATCGGCTGGCACTATCGCCGTCCTTGGCAGGTGTTCCCGACGTATGCCATGTATCTATGCAAAGGAGATACATATCTGACCCGACACATGTGCTGACAGATATCTCAGTTCTTGTTCAGCCTGACGTCATTTATGAGGAGATTCCGGTACGGATTTTAGACCGAAAAGAGCGTCAGTTGTGGAATAAGACTATCCGACTGGTTAAAGTCGGATGACAGCATCATTCGGATGAGGAGACTACTTGGGAGCTCGAGGATACGATCCGAGCTCGATACCCCCATCTTTTCACTTGAGGTATGTGATTTAATTTATCATTCAGCATTTATACTCTATATCTGTTGTTAGTACTTGCTGATGGTAGATAACGAAATTTGAGGACAAAATTTTTATTAGTGGGGGAGAATGTAAAATATCGAAAATAGGCTAATATTAATAAGGGAATTTTTCAAAATTTTTGGAAATTTTTTGGGAATTTTTCGGAGCTCGTATGGACGAGTTTACGGGGATAAAAACAGGGTCAGGAAAAGCCTGTTTAGGCTATCCTGTTTTAATGAGGAAAAGTTTTAATTTCTTTTCCCTTTTTCCTTTTTCTTTTTCTTGTTTTTTCACCGTTCCTTTTTCCCTCTCCCTCGCGCACCCGAGCCGCACTTCTTCCCCCGCCCGACGCGAACTCTCTGCCCTAACCGGAGCCGGCCCGGTGGTTCCTTCTTCCCCCTTCTCTTCATCTCCTCGCCAAGGACCATGCCCTAAACCTCCCTCACGCCGACTTCCTCTCCCGATTCCTTTCTCTCCTCTACCGAGCCGGTTTGTGCCCTAGCCATCCCCGACTGCGCCGATCTCTTCTTCCTCCTTGTCCAAGCGCCGGCGACGCGCGAGCACAGCCGGACCGAGCCCTCTCTGCCCACTGACGCCGGCCGTTTGTCCTCAGCAAAGCAGCGCCGCACCCCTTGTGCCGATCGCCGCCGTGCCCTAGCTAGTAGCCGGCGTTGCACGGAGCCGCACCTCTGCCCCTCACTGTCGCTGGCCATCAGGTACAGCCGAGCCTTAGTTGGTTTTGGAGGTAAGTTGTGTGGTGTGGAATTTAGGTTATGGCTTGATCTGTGTTAATGATCTCAGTTCTTGACCTTGCTTGGACCAGTCGGTGGATTTCTTCTATCTGTGTTGCTACTGTGCCCTAGTTCACCACTGACGGTGCCACTCTCTTCTTTACAGCAGAGTGGTGATCTTGTAGGTAAGGGAGTGCTGGATTGAAGTTGGAATAAAAATCTATCTTTAGTTGGAATTTTAATCTCTTCCTGTTATGTTCGGTGCGGGATTACAGCTGGAAGGGGGTTTTTCTGGTGGGTTTTCTAGGTTTCCAGCAGCGACTCTGGCTATTGGGATCCGACAACAACGCTACTGGGGACTGACTTCATTGACCTATCTGGTTGTAAATTAACAGAAGAGGGTTGTGAGAAGTGAAGGAGCAGTAAGGTATGATGTAGAGATCTTGATACATTTTATATCTGATGTGGTCTACGAATCTAGCATTATTGCTTAATTAGATGATCATGTGAGTCTAGGTAAGGAACATGATTATGATACATGTTGATTAGGTTTATGTGATTTTGAATTAAGGTTTTGCCCTAATTTAGGGTTAAAGAATTTATTTAGCTATTTATAGGAATTTTAGCTAAATAAAAGTATAACTATTGGTATTACAGGACTTTGACGCGAGACGAGTATCTCGACGTCGTATTCGGACCAGATTTGGACTTTTCGATTGGAGACGGGTACTTTTGACTTATGTCATTTGATATATTTAGTAGTGAATATAACAAGTTACATTAATTATGTTCTTATTTATTCCGGTTAATCACTACCCGACAATTGTTACATGATTGATTGATTGTTTGTTTTGCATCTCATATATTCCTTACCTGTTGATACAGGCTTATAGGGGTAGTGATATACCATGCTTCACCATGTTCAGGACCTAGGCTTTTTTATACCTTCTGTGTACCTTTGATTTGAGTTGATTCGTTGACCTATGATACACTTTTATATATCTATGGATTAGGTCAGGATATTTTGTTGTTAGTGTCATACACCATTTGCATGATTGCATGCTGTGCGAAAGTCCGCTCCATTATTGTTGAGCACATCGCCAGTTACATGGATCTGCACACACCACCACTCATGGGTTAGTGGTCGATTCAGGCAGAGTGTGTTGCAGCAGGGACTCTGTTAGGCACCATTGGTCCGCTCATGGGTAGTGTGACACAACGTGTTATCCGGCAGGGATTCCTCCCCGTCATTGTGTACCGGGAGTTGAGAGCATTGCGCTCCGCCATTTATGATTTGGGGTAGGAGGATAGGTGTACTCCGACAGCATCCCGTCCACTCGGTCACTCATCAGGAGTAGTGACGACAGAGTGCACGGTTGTCACAGCCCTACCCACTCGGCCTCACTATTGGGTGTGAGATGATCGACTGGCGTCAGGGGTGACCAGGACGCATCATTAGCATCATATGCATGATGCATTTGCTGCATTTATATGCTGCATATTGTTTGGATACCTATGTTTGACATGCATACAGGATTTCTATACCACTCGGATTGTTTGACCTTATACTCAGGTCCTGGTTAGTACAGTTTCTCTCCTGTTTACTTCAGTTGCATATTTATATTTCTTATATCAGGAGACTGTACGCATGATTAGTGCTAGGTGTTATTTCCCTACTTTGTATATCAGTTGTACCTGCTGAGTGTTGAACTCACCCCGCCTCCATTGTTGTTATATTTTCAGGTTGAGGCTGTCCGGAGCAGTTCTAGTCGCTAGTCCCCACTGCACGTAGTGCTAGACCTCTGCTGATCATGAGATGTTATTTTAGTTTTCTTTATCGGACTATGTTCTTAGTCTTGTATTGGTTTTATTTATGGATCTTGTATGGATTCTTATCGTTTGATGGATTTTTGGTATGGTTTGGATATGTTTTACTTCACGCCTGCCTGAACGGCAGAAGAGGTAAGTTTGTTGGATTGGTGTTTTACGAGTGTAGTTGAGTAGGGTGGTTTTCGAGTCAGAGTATTACTGTTTTGTTTGATTATATATAACTGCGTGGATGTTTGTGTGGTTGTGTTATATTTATTGTTATTATTCCAGCCGCATGTGGCTGAGGTATAGAGATATGTAGAAAGTTTCATATTGTCCGCCGTACAGGGGAGATGCTGTCGAAATTTCTTCGGACAGGGACTCCTCCGGGGCGTGACAAACCCCGTAGGAAGGAACCTTTACTGGGTTCCAAAATCTGTACTTGATTAATTTTGCAGTGATAAAATTAAACTTTGAGTTTCTTTATGGAAGCTTTGTCTAAGAAAGTGGTTGTTGCTCCAATAACCAAGAAGACCTAGTGCCTCGCCACGACCTGGAAGCCGAAATATCGAAATAAAAATATTTAATTAACCTTCTGATAAAAGCATTAATATTAGAATTAACATAAAAATAAAAATGTTTAACTGGACTTCGGTCGGTTGTTAGGTCCCATAGACCCAACCAGACTTCTCGCTAGATATCGGGCCTCGCAGACCTATCTGGACTTCCCACAAGCTATCGGTTCCCGCGGACCTAACTACATTTCAGACTGGTATCAAGTCCTTCAGACCAGCCAATTCCTACATACTTGGTAGAAAGGTTAGACAATAGAACATCTAACTTTAACATATTTGTCATACATCAAAACTAAATTATTAGTGCAACATGCACCAACACAAACAAACTTAAATTGAGAGCTCAATAACATCTAAACGAACTAAGATTTAACCAAACTCAAATCAAATTCGAACCAAACTCAAGTCAAGCTTGAATTGAGAGCTCGATAATATCTAAATGAACCAAGCTTAAGTCAAACTTCAAACAAACTAAAGCTCATAAAAAATAAATCAAGTCAAGCTTGAACAATTATTTCATAAGCTTGGTTCATTTTAGGCTCGGCTCGACTACCTTATCAAATAAGCTTGAATACTCCAAGTTCAGTTCGACTCATTTATAGTCTTAATCATAGAGTCAGGCCTCGGCTAATGCTCAGACAGATTTAGTTTTTGTGTGTGAAGACTCCGCTGCTACCCAAAGCCCATTCTCGACTTCCACTAGGTTGGGCGATGGCCTTCAATTTCTTGATTTCCTTCCGCTGTTTTTTCTTCCCCGACTCTAACCCTTTGACTTGGGTTTCAAGGGAGTTGACCTGCATTCGCAACTGACTCACTTCATACTTGACCTCAATGTCATCTGACTTCCCGTCAGTTATAATTTCTCTCAGTCATCGGATTTTAGATAACGCTGGGGTAAGGTCATCCTCTAGTTCCTTTAATCGGGTAAGCCTCCCTTGTGACAGGGAAGCTGAGCCTCCAGCTTAACTATCCGAACTCGCATCTCGCTGCATTTCAGGGAATTGCTAGCTAAAGACTACTAGTCTGGACATATGGTCAGCACATGTCATTAGGAGATCTTTAGCTAGAGCCCTGAAGGAGGGTTAATTCGATCCTGCCTGTACAGGCACTGTCCCAACCTCTCACATTGGGATAATGGGATCTACACTTAAGTAGTGAGTCCCACCACCTCATTGTGAGAGATTGGGGCAGTATCTGTACAGACAGAATGAAAATTACCCTGAAGGAGATGCTCGCCACTGCCGCTTCATCGTTCTCACATCAGTTAGCCACAGGGCAGTGAGAGTCAACTCCAATTGAAAGTCTTTTGGAGCTTCCTACACCAATTGGAGTGGCGCCTTTATCCAAGGTAGGAAGAGAACACCTAGCAGGTGTATCATCTTGGCAAACCAAGGGAGCAAGCCCTGAGAGAGGGCGCGACAAATTGGCCCTCGGATCGTGTGGCCAGTGGCAGGAAGTCGGGATTATTGCCTCAATCAAGATAGAACTAATTGGATGTGACAAACTGGCCCCTGCCAGATCTTCATTCTCAATGGTGAAGGGCCACTAAGGGACCTAATTCTCACTCGAGAATTTTGTGAGTGAAGAGGGGAGGTGCAATCTCGAGCTGGGGATGGAGAAGATCTGTGATCAACTCTTAGCGATTAGCGCCTTTTCCTGATTATTCCCAAGGGGGACCCAAATTCCCTTAATGGTGTCAATTCGACATTAACTGATACTTGGGGTAGCCTCCACCAAAGTTGGTGTTGTGTTGGATGTTGTCTATTCATTGACCTCCTCTTTGGTCAAATCAATAATTTGGACACCACGGGACTCCAATTCAATGTCTATCAGCCTTGTCATCTTATCGAAAGCAGCCTTCAACATGGTTGAGTTTGCAAAAGGGGGATATGTTTTCAATTAGAAATCAAAGGTTGCAAAAGGGGATATGTTTTTCAGTTAGAAATCAAAGTTAAAGAAGAGAAAAAAGATTACCAAAAGAAAGTTGAAGGGGAATTGGAATGGGGTTCAGTCCAAACATGTGAAGCAACCCATCCTCAAGTAAAGAAGTGTTGTCAAACTTCAAGTCTTATAGTTACTCAGTGCACAAAAATAGCCTCACATCAAATAATTATCCTTTACAGAAGGAGGGGCAGGCAAGTCACGCTGCCACTGAGTTGGTCAAGATATCGGACTCGGAAGCCGGATGAAAAAAAAATTGTGGCTTCCACCCCTTATGGGATGATGGGAGACTCTTAGCTTGATCAAACCATGACCTACTCAGGAGGGGAAGAAGAATACTTCAACCTCCATCTTCTTGGGATAAAAGAAATAATGGAAAAATGAGCAATCATGGGGATTTGATGCAGGTGGAATAGAATAACCACTCTAGTTAAGATTTGGAAAGAGTTTGGTCCGAGTTGAGACAATGGAATACGAAAATATTAAAACACTTTAGTGAAGAAGGCAGAATTGGAAAAACGCAACTCGTTCAATAGATGAGTACTAAAGAAGGGCATACACCCTAGGGAAGGATGAACCGGACGATCATTCCCATTAGGAAGTATTAGGTCATGGTCGGCCAGAATCCCATAGGGGATCCTTAATTAGTCTAGAGCATTGTTGCTAAAGCTTGACTCTACAGACCTATACCAGAGAGCAAATGACAACTCTGCAGCCATCACTAGGTGAATGCCAGATCACAAAAGAAAACAAAGAAAGAAGGGTGACTAAAGGAAACTAGCAAGATAGACAAAGGGAAGACGAAGTGAGAAGAAAAACTCAGGAACAGTAGGAGCCTTTGACGACTCCTACTCTAAGGCCCACACTTGTTGAGTGTTTTCGTTGGGCAATCACTATAAGTTCAAAAATGAATTACACAATTTGAGTACACAAACTGTAAAATGAAAGATTATCGACAAGAAGAAAGTATGAAGAGAATTCCTTAAGTGTAGGTTGTCGAGGTAGCTTTTCAAGATCGTTGGAGCCTTCTCGGAGCAGCGCACAAGAATGAAAGTTGTAGCAAACGTTGTCTTTAATAAACTGCTGGTCGAAGCCTCCTTTTACAGCCCCATCTAGGCGCCTGGATCCCCTCCCGGGTGCCTAGACTGTGCTGACATGGCAAGCTCTAGTCGAAACTTCATCCCCGAAGTTTATCTACCTCCAGGTGCCCAGACCCCGTCCGGGCACCTAGATCGCTGACGTGGGCAGACCAATCGTTGCGTTCCACCACACCGCGGAGATGAGTTTTCACTAGTCCGAGCGCTTGGAGCAACTCTGGGAACCCGGGGTCACTGCCTCTGCGAAGCTGGCCCAGGAGCTCGAACCAACTTCTTCAGCATTATAATTTCTGTAAAATAAAGTTAGTCCAAGTAATAATATATGAAGTAAAAATGATATTTGACAGCCTCCAGACTATTCAATCCTGACTTTGGGTTTCGCTCAAACTTTTGGTTAGACCAACGCCTACTGTTCCCTCAACCGGGAACACGCCCTCACTGAATCTCTCCTCTAGTTGCTTACCTCCACTTACCAGTCGTAGACTTCCTCCTTGATGTTAGGTCCCTTGACCCACTAAGACTTCTTGCTAGATTTCAATCAATCTGGACTTCATCCAATTGTCAACCCAACTGGACTTCCTTCTTCCAGATCTCGACCAATCTGGACTTCCTTCTGTCAGATTCAACCAATCTGCACTTTGTGCTAGCTATCAACCTAGATGGACTTTAGCTTGGTGTTTCGATCCTCTAGACCGATCAAGTTCATATCCTTCACACTTGGTGGACAGATTAGACAAACATAATATCTAACTTTAATCTATTTGTTATTCATTAAAACTCAGATTTGATCATTGGTGTCAACCATACCAACAGTTCCGTTGCATCATACTAGTCTAATTAGTCAGACTTTCGCCTCCTTCAACTAAACTTGAAGGAGAGATTAGTGATGCTGAGGTAATCAGGAGCGGCCATGCAGCCTAATCAACCTTGATTGGGCAGTCAAAGGTCATAGAGAAAACTCCATACTCTTGACTCCTCCCGACTCGGGTCCCAATCAACCTTGATTCCTTGATCCCATTCCGAGCATCCCCCTCCCCCTCGGCTGAAACTGAAATGACCCCAACTGTCAGAAATTAAAGTGATGAACTGTCATTTATTGAGGACGTGGGCAACATGGCCGTTATGGAGAGGAAGGTGAGAAACATAGTTATTTACCTCGAAAGAAATGACCTGCAATGGTAATTTATTTTTGAAAAATGTGATAATGGCAGCAAGGAACTAGGGACACGAGGAGAACGTGGAGGATAATCACGACACTATAAAAGGTAGTATGTTCTCATGAGAAAAGATATGCTCAACGCAACAAACCCTAATTCCTTGAACACTTCTGCTACCTCTCCTTCTTCGAAGACTTACTTGAGCGTCGGAATGATTGAACCAAGGAGCCTCTTGATCGTCATTTAACTTGCTCCTCTTGGCGTATTTTCATCCCAAGCTCCTTGGAAAAAGCTTCGCAAGATCACATGGCAAGGCGATCAATGAAATAGTCAATCTTAGTGTTCAATCACCGACGAATTGATCATCGGCATTCTCAGACAGAATCATCATGAATTAGATCACAAAAAACTTATTTAGAGTTCTAATAATTGAAGATGTTTCAATAAATTTTTATATTATTAATATGATATATTAAGATAAGCTCATTTAAAATTTTAATCATTGGCAATGCCCTTATAAACTAGTTGGATTTTCATTTTAGCAAAGGAATTCGTTCATATCGAGTATCGACTCACATTCTATTGGACCAAGGCTCCAAAAGCAAGATCTTCGCATTAATTGTTGGAGTAAATTAACCAGCATGCGGTGTGTTTTTTATTTTTTATTTTTAAATTGTCCAGCCGGTTTAACGGGGATGGATATATGCCTTCTAAGATGATGAATATATTTACAGGATGTTAGGAAAATATTTCACCTTACTTTATTATTATTCCATGTTAACTACCCTCCCTAAGAAATCACGTTGAAAATTAATATAAAAATAAACTAATTAATAAAATATTAATGAATTATCAACATTTTCATATTATAATATGATTTTTAAATGTGTCAAATGGGATATTCCTTTAGATTAAATATTATTCTAAGTAGTTTTTCTCTTTCTAATTGGTGCCTCCTTAGTCCATCCTAGTTAATATTGATCCACTTTGGTCAAAATGGATCAGATCGATCTAAGAAATAGGATATAACAACAACCGACAGCTGAGAGCTATCAATGAAACTAAAAAAAAATTCTCACCAATTAACAATTGTTTCTACGAAGTAGTAGCCCCATCTACGTTAGGGTTTCGGCATAAACGGTGGAGGCGGGGCTTTAGAGATTATAATCCGGATCTTCTGTCCCAAATATCTCCGATCCTTATATTTCACTCGTCGCCCCCAGTCCGTTGTCCCGCGGTCCACTATCGACAGCTTGTGGTCGTTGGCCCAGTCAGAACTATAACCTACGAGAACGTATACCTAGGGGATCGTTGTCGGTGCGATTGGTGTCGAAATCTGATCGGATCTGAACAGAATTTTCTCTACTATCGATCTAAGCTCATGCTCAGATCCAGCCAAATCCTGACAACAGTGAACTGGGAGCGATGAGTGAGATACAAAGACATGAAATATTTGAGATAGAGAATCCGATCTCTGGAGATTAGTAGGAGAGGTTCACAGAGTCCCAACCCATAAGTGACAATTAACATGTTTGTAAGCGAGGAAGGTGGTCCCAAGAAGAAAAAAAGGACCATCAGATCAAGAATTTGTGATCTGAATCTAGAAAATTTGTGTGATTATATAGATGGACGGTGAGGATCTATCGGAGGACGACATAAAAAAAATTAATAAAAACATCATGATCGGGGATCAAATACGAGACGCTCGTATAACAGATAGGATAACTCACCACTATTATACAATGACGAATTTGATACAAGGTGTATAGACAGGAACATTCTTTACATTATTAGAATATTGATTATAAATATAATTTTTTATTTTTCATGTTTAATACTTATAAATAATATGAATTTTAAAATTTAATAAGATATTAAAATATTTTACACGAATAATATTATAAATAAGCATGTATATTTCATTTTATTTATCTAAATAAAAAACCAACTAATCCAGATTATAATTATAATTGGAATAAGTTTTTTAAAAATATTATTTATGAATTAAAAAACAAGTATTCATAATCGATGTAATGTTAAATAAATAAAATCAGCTCTGAATACAAACTTATTTATGACTATTTTAATCATTTAAAAATTATATTAATGATGGACGATTCAAAAATATAATTATCAGGATTAACACCACTCCTTTATACATTCAAATCTGCTATTTAGTAGTTAGGATCTTAACTAATTATTGTAACATCTAGTAGAAGGTCAAATATCTACAGGTTGCAATATGTACCAGTTGGAAATAAATCCATGATTAATATAGCATCCTTGAAATATATTATAATAATAAGACATAATATTGGTGATAATGTTTTTTATATTACATTGAATATAAAATGAATGTTTTATTAATAATAAGGGCAATTTAAGATTAAATCTCTTCAATAAATCCAATTATAATTAATCGGCTATTTACTAAACAATCATAAAAATGAGGAAATCTTTACGAATTTACCATAATTTTTTTTTCAAATGGGGCATACAATTAAATGATGCTAGACTTTTTGATAGTCCGTTGCAAGTGCTTCCTAATTTTCCATGACTAGTGAAAAAATTCTGTAAAATCAGGCTAGTCACCCAGGGCTAACTAGATTTATTATTATTATTATTATAAATGAGGAAATCTTAATTTTTCAAATTTTATACGCAATTGAAACTTAAATTTCAATTTAGATTCTAATTTAAATACAATTTAGACTGATGAAAAAATATTCAGTAAACCACATACACATTTTATATTAAAATCTGAATGTTAAAAACAATTTAATATAGTGGAAAATTACTTTTTAAAAGAAATAAATATGTTATAAAAACTTCATATTTCTAGTTTTTTAAAAAAAAAATCCTTTTCAAAGCCAAAAATTGAAATTTTAAAGCTTTATTATTTATATGGTTCTTGATTATATTAATACAATGGATCTCAAATAATTAAATAGACAATTTATTTAACGAATTAAAAAATGCATAAATTAAACCTTTTTTCAGAATCCTATGATCAACTTATGTAACGTGAGAGATACAACAATTTATGAATGATCAAGAAAAAAACCAAGAAGCAAAAGTTGTGTCTAACAAGAAGTCTAATTCTTAAGCACACATTACATGCATTACATTAATCAAGAAAATACTCATGGAAATAAAAGTGTAATCAATCAATCTCATAAGAACGAAGTTGGTGCAAAAAGCCTTCCCCTCCTTGCTCAACTGGATTAGATGAAAGATTGGGACATCTTCTGATCACCAACCGCCAGAGAGACCTTGAACCTTCCAACCCCTCTACTAGTCTCAACTCATGGCAATCGGTAATAGTTAAACGCTCAAGCCGGCTCAAGCAGAGAAAAAGTCCTCTTGGAAGAGATTGTACGTGGCGGCAGTTGGCAATTTCAAATTCAGTGAGTGAGGTCAAATTGTAGAGGTTGCCAAGCAACAATTTGTCAAGATCGCCACAGTCGTCCAATTTTAAAATTTTGATTGATGGAGGAAGGAGGGCGGCTTCCTCTTCTAGTGTCAGGCTAAGCTTGGGACAAGCTTTTATCTGTAATTCCTTGAGCGAAGTGAAGTTTTCAAATCTCTTGAGAGGCATCCGCATGAGTTTGTTACATCCTTCTACATAAATGTCTTCAATATTTGATATATTCTGCGACAACAACCCTTCTTCTAAGCTTGTCAAATTGTTGCACTCACTGATTCGTAAGTCTGAGAGAGATGATGTCGTTTGATTGCCTCCGCTTCCATTTGATAGCTCTGTTAACCCAACTTCTTCTAGTGTTAAATGTGTAAGTGAAGGTGGGAGAGGAGGTAACCTCTCGAGCTTAGGGCATCCATAGATTACAAGTCTTTGTAAGCTTGGAAATAGCTCGCTGCCGTCAATCCAACACCACCCTTCACATGCCGGCATGTTGCTGATCGAGAAACTTTCCAAGCTAAGAAAACACTTGTATATAGCTTCAGTGCTAAAGAACCCATGATCTATCTGTTTTACTGCAGATATATTTACAATGTCAAGAAGCTTAAGACATGGAAGTCGTCCAAGATTACTAGGAAGCTCCTCGAGTGCCTCCAAATCACGCAGTACTAGCGTCTCTACCCTTGGAAGTAGTACATTTTCTGTAGCACCATAGAAAGAAAAATCAATATGTTTTAACATAGACATCCCACACATGCATAGAGACTTGAGACATGGAAGTGAACCAAAATAAGGGAGCTCCTCTAAAACTGGCAAGTCCATCAGTTCCAGCACTTCTAGCACAGGGAACAGATCATTTTCTGTAGCATGAACTGATGCAAAACCAATGTGTCTCAACAACTGCATTCCTATCATGCGAAGAATCCTGAGACGTGGAAAATGTCCTAAATAAGAGAACTCTTCCAGCACATCCATGTGCATCAACTCCAACTCTTCTAGCATAGGAAACAAGGAATTTTCTATGGCACCGGATGCTGCAAAATCAATGTCTCTCAACAACGGCATTCCTATCATGAGAAGAACCCTGAGATGTGGAAAATGCCCTAGAGTGGAGATATCTTCCAACGCATGCATGTCTCTCAACTCCAACTCTTCTAGCATAGGAAACAAGGAATTTTCTATGGCACCGGATGCCGTAAAATCTATGTGTTTCAATGATTTTATTTCTATCATTCGAACAACCCTCAGACAAGGAAATCGTCCAAGATTGGGTAATTCTTCCGATGCATTCATGTTCCACATCTGTAGCTCTTCTAGCATAGGAAATAGTTTGCTCTCTCTAGAGCCACATACCTCAAAACATGATTTCAAGAACCACATGCCCTCTATGTTGAAGACCTTGAGGTGCGGCAGCAATGCAGTGCAGGAAATATCTTTCCAACTCTCACAGTAACTCAACTCAAGTCTTTCCAAGTCGGATAACTCCTCCTTTTTCATCCAGCTGGGTGATCTGGCACCACAATACCTCCTGATATCTAATCGTTTTAGTGACTCATGTGGTTGGAGTCCTTCAAGTACCTCCTCCACGGCAACTAACTTGTTCTCCAACTCGGGATCAAATCCCCATTCCAACTCTAGCGCATCAAGGTACTCTTTGTACTTCATTTGAGCCTTTTCAGCCTCTTCTTTACTTTCAACATTCTCCAAATTAGTAATTTTGAGTTTTCCATGAAGCTGCTGCAAACCACTTAGCTCTGTGATCATGAATCCAACTTCCTTTCGCACTTGGAGTTCAGACAATTCTTGCAGAGAGGTTAGCCTCCCTATCATTTTTATCTTTACAACTATTTCATTTTCAACATCAAGATGCCTCAAGTTAATCAGCTGACTTATATCTTCTGGAAGAGAGATTAGTGAGTTGCAGCTTGCTTCCAGTGTTTGCAAATTGTAGAGTTCACACAGTGATTCAGGCAATTTTTTTATTTTATTGTAAGAAATGTCCAAGTACCGGAGATGTACCAATTCACCAACACTCGTAGGCAGCATCTGCAAGCCACAATCATACAAAACCAATACACGAATGCTTCTTAATTTTTCAATAAAGTTAACGGATGGTGACTTAAGATGTTGGCAGAATAGAGAATGCAATTTCTTGAATCTAGACCTCAAATCTTTTGTCTCTACTAACTTTGTTTCAACTGCTAGATGACGGAGGGTAGTTGATATCTTATTGGACTTGCCATTATCCATCCTACTTGTTTCGTCCACAGAAACCAACTGTGTTAGATCATGTATGAGGTCATGCATCACGTAATAATGCCTCCCAAATGTTGCTTCTTGTTGAAACAAAGACATGTTGACCAACTCATGAAAGTACTTACTTGCTACGTCTTCCATCCTCTGATTTCCTTGAGCTACAACGAACCCTTCGGCCATCCACATTCTTGTTAATTCAATTTCAGAAAACATGTAATTCTTTTGAAAGAGAGAACAGAAGGCAAAACATCGCTTGAGAGGTGGATTAAGATATTGATAGCTCAGTTGTAGGACTGGAATAATATCATTTTTATTCTGTTGCAATTCCCATATCTCGCTCTTCATTATACTTCTCCAGTGGCGTGGGTTCATGTTGGATCCTAATAAGTTTCCTACTGTTTTTGCTGCTAGTGGCAAGCCCTTCAACTTCAAAGCTATACTTCTCCCGATGTCCGCAAGTTCTGGGTGCTCCTCAGGTTTGGAAGAACCAAATGCGCATTGCTTGAACAGCTCCCAATAAGATATTTCATCTAAACTGCCAAGAACAATCGCCTCCACCGTACCAATTTTGTCAGCAATGCTCTTGCTCCGAGTTGTCACTATGACCTTGCTTCCTGCAGCAGCATACATGAATGGTGCACACAATTTTCTCCACTCCTCCTTGTCTTCATTCCAGACATCGTCGAGGACTAACAGAATCATCTTAGATGCAATTTCCCTTTTTAGAATGTTTTGGAGAACATCTAACTTCATTTGTGAAGCATGTTCAGTCTCGGTTACAGACTCGATCATCTCCTTGGTGAGTCTTTGCACATTAAAATTCTCGGACACACAAATCCAAATCTTGAGGGCGAAATGGTTCTGAATCTCTTCGTCTTTGTAAACAAGCTGAGCCAGAGTAGTCTTCCCAACACCTCCAATTCCGACAAGAGGTATGACCGAGAAGCTGCTGCCGTTGTCACTTGCGGATGCTGACTCGTCTGTTGATCTTAGTAATTGCTCTATTATTCTCTTTTGCTCTTCCTCTCTGCCAAACACTTTGCTGATCAAGAAAGAGCTTGTTTCTCGTGTGTCCGACGCCAAATCAGATTGATATTGCCCATCAGATGCATCCACTTGTAATGACTGGCACATTTCCTTCATGTCAGCATAAATATCATCCAACGTTTTCTGAATCTTGTTCAGTCTTTTGACAGAGTCACTGAACAATTTAGTTTTGGCGTTCCTAATAGCTCTAGAAAATTGTTTAAGGACCTTGTGACTTGCCTCTTCTTTAATCTTTTGCTTCATGCCATGAAACCTCAGTTCATCGAGGAAGTCTTCGGCGTCGTAAGCGGCATCTTGGAGTTGCTTCATCATCTCGACTAACCTTGCGTCCCTGCTCCATCTCATCGCTGCCTTGTCGACGATCGTGTGGATGTTAAGCAGCGATCTTTGTAGCTTTTGCAAGTCAGCGTCCTGAAGGCCATGCAGCTTTCCTCTCAGCGACGATGTCCACACACTGTCGACAAGCATCTTGATGACAGGCTGCGCTAGCCATCCTCCGACTGCCAGTGCTGCTGCACCCTCCATTGGATGTATTTTTGAGAAGAAGAAAAAGAACAGAAACCTATTTCACGAAGCCGATCCGCAATTCACAAGGGAGAATGCGCAACAAAAAAAGATTGCTATTCCGTTGACTTTAAAAGAACCATTATTCCTTACGCCATTTCTGAATTAAGAAATAGAGGAATTGACTTTTTTACACGAAGTGTAGATGACAATTTGCTCGTCCTAAAAACAATTCTGTTTATGCCTTGTTTATTTAGATGTGGTTGAGAAAGAAAAGATTAAATTGCATATTCTTTATCTGTTTAGACATAAAATAATAAATGAAAGGTTTTTGATATAATTTTATCTATATGAAATTAAATGAAACGAATTTTCTTCTTTTTTTTTCACAAGATTGTTCATGGCCGTAAACGACCTCTTCGAGGGTGGCCTCACTCCTCACGGTCCATGAGCGAACTCGCATTTTGGACGATTTCACTTGCAGCCACAACCTCACAGTCGCAAAAGGTCTTGTTTACAGTCGCATAAGATTGTATAAGACAACCGCTACCACGAACTTATATAATCTACCATTCCTTTTTCTTCTTTTTCTCATCTTGCTTTTTTTTTAGAATTGTTTTCTTTTCTTAGGCCTTAACAAAAGTGATTGAGTAATTAGAATTGTGGATTGTTATGAGTAAAAAAAAGCATTATTTCGACACAAACAGCAAAATTTTAAATCGACCAAATGATCTTATCTACATACCATATGATTAATAAATATAGCAGTTGTGTCCTCGGGACGTAGCACAGTTGAGGACACATGATTTCATGGTCGAAAGATTCAGAGTTTGATCCTCGGGGTGTCATTGCGTGGGGTTAACGTCCCGACTATGCGCTTTCAGCTGTATATCTATATTTACCTCTCTCCATATCCATGGGACCGACTCTAGGGGACCGCTGATGTGACGATTTCACATTTAATAAATATAGCAGCTGTGTTCTTCCTAAAAAAAAATAAACAAAGCTATGTGCCTAAACAAAAATAAACATATATAGGTGGCCATCAAATCTAAGTGATCAATACAAACTAATTGACAATGGGTTTAAAATAAAAAAATAATAAGAAATAAAGAGGATCCAAACATAAATTTGAGATCTTTGGAGTCATTAAATATTTCTAATAAAAAGTGTTTGGCGGTGATAAAATTTGAAATGTAAAGAGAGAAAAATATTCCAGAAATCCAAGAGTATAATAGTATCCATTTAACATAAATTTTTTTAAAAAAATAGTATTGCTAAGTATTTTTGACTAAAAATGTTTAATGATGAGTAATCGATTAGAATCACATCGAGTCGATTGATCCAATTGATAATCATAAGCATTTTTAGTCAAAATATTTGATAATCTTAAAAAGCTCAATGTAAGAAAAAATAAACATATACAGACAAACTCACATAACTTTAAAAGTACAATATTACTCGACTAGCATAAATTTGCAAATTTTAGGATCGTTAAATACGTTTGACCAAAAGTTTTAGTGATCCTATAGAACCTAAGATTTCTAAAGTTATCATCAAATCAATTGACTAGTTGACTGATAACCGATAACTATCTTAGCCAAAAATATTTGATGAACCTATATGACTCAAATTCCAAAAAGTAAATAAACATGCAATAACAACAGACTTAGGAAAACCAAGGAATACAATCAAGTTTAGCACGAATCCAAAATCTCTAAGTCGTTGAGCACTTTGGCAAAAAGTATTTGGTGAACCTATTTGGAGACTGTTGGCAAAAAGTATTTGGTGAACCTATTTGGAGACTGTTGGCAAAAAGTATTTGTTGTATATCAAAAATTAATGAACATATACAACAACACTCATTTGACATAAATCCAAAGCATCTAAGACCAACCAATTAACTAGACAATCAATTGGTGCACATGAAACACTTTTGACAAAAAATATTTCACGGTCAAATTCAAAATCTAAAAACCATAACATAAGACTCATAAAGTGCAATTGTATTCATTTTACATGAATCTGAAGTCTATTGTTGGGTTCCCTCGCTGAGAAGGATCAAATATTAATTTGTATGTAGCCATAAGTGGGATAAACATAGTCATAAAAATATAGTTTATAGTAGATACAGCAAGTGACATCTTTCCTCCATGAACATCAAGTCCCTTGTTAAAACAGATGGAATTTAACAAACATAGTGAAGGATTATTAAGAGGAATTAGCAGTTTCTGGGGCAAGTTATAAATGGTCGGCCAATGTAAAGGTTTTCAGTCATGAAGGTTATTCGTTCTTAGCAGCTTTACTGAGGTTCCCTTAACGATTATTAGGCCTATGCAGAGAAAATAAGATCACCTCAAAGCACAGGTTAACATTAAAGAAGTTGGTAGAAATTAGATAAAATCCAAAATACGTTCCTATTTTCTGCTGATGTATAGAGTTCAACTGATTTTGAGAATCACAACCAGAAACTAAATTGGCACATGGATCGACTGAAAGTCTCATTATAATCTTGCACTAGAAGAATACACAGCAGTTAAATAACAAGTTATAGCATCAATACTCCTAACAAAGAAGAATGTCAACTAAATAGGCAGCCACATGCGAAGATAAAAACAGTATCAGTGTGCCCCAAACAATTGGGCTGTTATCTCTTCGAATTTGAATGGCAAGCATAAGAATTCCCTTCCTTAGCATCATTTTCATGCAGCTTAAGCTGGTTATTGTCAAAAAAGCATGCCCAAGTTCCTCTGATCTCTGATTAACTCATTCTCAAATCTTCTTATTCCAATATAAACTGAGTGCATGTTCAGTGTGCACCAACAGGCCTGCTATAATTTGCAAGTCAAGGCGTTCCTGCTTCAACTGCATGTCATTGTCTTGCAGACTGATTGGCATCATCATCACTCTCCATGTTCTCAGATTCAGCTGTTGATAGTTCTTCTTCCATCGCGTCGTCCTCATCTTCTTCATTATCTTCCTCCCCTTCTTCATCTTCTCCTGCAACGTCAGTGAGAGCAGAATCATTGGCAGCAGCCTTCTGGGCTTCTTACCCTTCTCCACAACAGTCTCCTTCCCCTTGTGCATGGGGTGAATATACTGATACCTTACCCTTCTCCACAACAGGCACTCTGATGCTAAGTCAAACCAGTAATCAAGTGAAAAGTGAAGAAGAGAATGAATAGTAGCGTAGATACGTGCATGTAAAAACATGTAGTAAAACGTACTAGGTCAACGAAGAGAACTCCTTTTTATACTAGCCCTCAGAAACTCCATAATCATGAGGCGTTAGAGAATGTCTAGTGTCAGAATATGTCGAGTAATGAAATATATACAACCATTATTCGAGGAAGATTCCGTTACATGTATATGAACCGTCTTTCATAACTTCCACCCTAATGAGACGGCTGAGGACGTTTGATATCAGAATATGTCAAGTAATGCCAGTGTTGGGATTCAATCAAAGTCCACATTGGTAAGATTTGGAAAAGATCATGGGTTTAAAAGGATATAAGTTATCTCCATCGACACGAGGCCTTTTGGGAAGAGAACAAGAGTAAAATCATGAAGACCTAGGCCCAAAGTAGACAATATCATGTCATTGTGGAGATACATTGTGGAGATATGTGGACATCCTTTTGTAGAACAGCCAAGCAATGAAAGTTATACGACCACCTTCAGAGGAAGGTTCCGTTGCATGTATATGTTATGGAAGTTATACGACCACTTTCAAGATGCTTTGATGGTGAAATGGTAGACACGCGAGACTCAAAATCGCGTGCTAAAGAGCGTGAAGGTTCGAGTCCTCTTCAAGGCATAATATTGAGAATGCTCATTGGTGTTAGCCATTTTCATGTCACATGGCACATCAAATTAATTAAAATTGAAACTCATTAAAATTAATACAAGCTTTGTAGCAACGAGTCCCAAGTCGTATTTTTTTTCCAAGGGCAACTAGTAAGTGTGTGAAAATCCTAGAATTGTTTCAATAGAATGTGTGTGCATGTTAATGAATCAATCTCTTCAACTACAATTACAGAAGTAATTAAACTCAACTCAACTACTTTTAGAAACTGAATTAGCATTCAATCCTCAATTGCAATCTAATCCAACAATTACACTCTAAAGCTCATTCACGAAAATATTAAATAGAGGTAAACAACCAATTCCTCCAATTAAGCATTCACAAGTTAAACCTCATTACAACAATATTAGATTCAATACAAAGAGCAAGATTAGCTAATTAAATGACCAAAACTAAACAACTAATGTGAGTCAGAACTCTAATTCAAAGCCCAAACTGGTTAGCAAACTAATCTAGTGGTAAAACATGATTCGTATTGCAGTAATTCAAAGAAATCAGAATTGCAAATAAAATTTCAGAAACGTAATTGCAGATGACATGAAATAAAGAAGAAATATCAAGGAAAAGACTACAGACAAAGAAATGAATCAGATCTGAGGATCTGAGCAGATTTTAGAACAAATCAAAAGACAAAATTAAAGAAAGCATACACCCTATCATTCCCCAAACCAAAACCGTAGCTAAAGTTCTTCATTCTGCCCGAAAGAACAGAGCACCTCTGAGAAACACCCTTCGGGTGACCACCAGCGAGGAACAAGCTCACAACTAATCCAACCGACTCCTCACAGCCTCTGGGAAACGCCCTTCGAGCTCATAATCGGCTGGAGTTAACATCGCACCAAGATCAGTAGCTCATCTCTGGAAATTTGCGTCGTTCGGCCAATTGATCAGATCAGCTCGAGTTCAGCAGATGGAATGGAGATGGAAGGAAATCCGGATGCTTCTGGGAACCGCCCTTCGAGCTCCGGTGGCTGATGAAATCGCAAAGCATGGGAAACGCCCTCTGCTTGGATCGCGGACAGTGAAACATAAACGAGCTCACGGACTGGAAAACACCCTCGTTCGTGATCTAAACTCAGACGATGAACACCGGAAGCTAGTAGATCACCGGAGACGAAGAAAATTTGCTCACGGATCTGGAATGAGGGAATGGGAACTCGGCGCTGTGGAGGAGAAGACGAAGCTACTGTAGCAAAAATCGCGACCGAGCCCAGCTGCACTGTAGCTCCTCACGAAGCTTTTAAACCTCCTCAAAACTGATCGGACGGCTGAGAATGATCAAGACTCAATCAACGGTGAAAATAGCCCAAAATATGATCCAACAGTACTGATATTCCTCTATGGTCCAGATCTACTCCTCATTAGGTTGGATGAGTCGGATCTTCAACGGATGGCCCAGATCTGCTTGATCTTCAATGAATGGTCCAAAACACTTCAAGGCTTGATTGCTTCGTTTAGCCCTAGATTTGAGCCCAAATGTGGTCCAATCTGATCGGGTCCAAGACCCTTTTGATGCCTACAAAATAAGAATCAAATATTAGCACCAAATACCATGAAAATAAGCTAATTTGCAATTAAGTCCAAAATCAAATGCAATTACAAAATGTAATGTATATGTGAGTTTAAGGTATGAATAGACCATCAAAAATATGCATTATGAATCAAAATAATATAGCTAAATCATGGTTATCACTCATTCAATGAGCAATTCAATAACAGATTTCGGATCTAATCAATATTGATATACCTATCTATTGATACGAAGTATTCCGGCAATCCCCACGATCCGAGTCCGAGCTATTGGAATAGGTTCGGCAGGGGATTACGAAATTTTGACGATCTTCTCCATCTAATGAATGAGGAGTTCGTTTAGAAATCGTCCGCCCCGCACCCACCCCCGAGTATATGATTCAAGAGGAATCACACAAGGGTAGATTGATAAAAACCTCTGGTAAAATACCCACCAGTACCTATAACTCAGCAGATAAAGTACATTACATAGTCCATTTTAGGGATTGGCGACTTACCCATTCAGTGACTTTGGCACTGGACGTTCCCAAAACGGATCGGGGCGGGTGAATTAGAGAATAGACAGACGTCTGTTGGCATTCCAACCTTCCTTCTCCTTTCAGGGCCTATCCGAAAGAGAATCCAATACCTCTTGGTCGTGAATATCTGAATAGGACGAACCGGCCTCCGTGGATAACTTTGCTTCGGAACAAAACAATTAGAATTAGGCTCGGTCAACCGGAATATGTTATGGTAGCAGAATATTCCCTGACAAGTAGTTGTTATTTTTTGACAATGTTGTCTCCTAAAGACAATCCGACCGGCCTTGTCCCCAACCGACTTCGGTTAGGAGACCTGCACATAAAAAATGGGGAGTTAGATCCTGTAGGTCCAACTGGTCCTTTGGCCAACTGGCCATATGTTGAGAGTTGCATTGTAGAAGCGAGGAGTTGGGCCCTATATGCTTGACCGATGTTGAATCCGACCAACTATATATGGAGAGTTATATTGTAGATGCGGGGAGCTGGGTCCTATATACCTGATCGTTGTTTTGTGTATCTTGGCATTGAGAAGGAGAGCGCTAAGCCCCTTAAGTCCGACCGGCTCTAAGGCTGACCGATCGTATGCTAAGAGACTTGTGCTTGAAGAATGAGCAACGTCTCTTAAGTTCAATCGACTTTTGGGCCAACCGTCTATATATTGAGCGCCTTGATACTAAGAAGTGGAGAGTTGAATTGTCACGCCCCAGAGGAGTCCCTGTCCGAGAAAATTTCGGCAACATCTCCCCTGTACGGTGGACAATCTGAAACTTTTCTACATCCTCACATACCTCAGCCACAGGCGGCTGGAATAATAAAAACAATAAAAATACAACCACACATTCCACGCAGTTTATATAACAAGTAAACAGAAAGATAATACCCTGACTCGAAATCAACTCTACTCCACTACACTCGTAAAGCTCAAATCCGATGAACTCACCTCTTCTGCCGTCCAGGCAGGCATGTAGTAGAATAAATCCAAATCCAAATCCATCGACATAATAAAATCCATACAATGTCCATAAGTAAAATAATCCAAAACATAACAAGTTCAAAACAGTCTAGAACAGAAAAGAAACCAAAAGAAAACCAATCATATCCTCGAGGTCTGCAGGGACCAGCAACTGGAACTCTCTCCTGACAGCATCAACCTGAAAATATCAACAATGGAGGCGGGGTGAGTCCAACACTCAGCAGGTACAATTGATATGCAAAGTAAAGAAATAACACCTAGCACTAATCATGCGTACAGTCTCCTGATAAAAATAAAGATAAATGCAAACCGAAGTAGACAGGAGAGAATCTGTACTAACCAGGACCCGGTATAAGAACAAACAGTCCAAAAGGTATAGAAGACCTGTATGCATGTCAAACATAAGTATCCAAACAATATGCAGCATATAAATGCAGCAAACACAATCACAAACAATAAATGCATCATGCATATGATGCCAATGTCATGGTCACCCCTGACGCCAGTTAGCCAACTCATAAAAAAAGTGGGACCGAGTGGGTAGAGCTGTGACAACCGTGCACTCTGCATCACTACCCCTGATGAGTGACCGAGTGGACGGGATGCTGTCGGAGTACACACGTACTCCTACCCCAAATCATAAATGGGGGAGCGCAATGCTCTCATCTCCCGGTACGCTATGACGGGGAGGGATCTCTAACGTGCTACACGCTGCGTCACACTACCCATGAGCGGACCAACGGAGCACCGGAAGAGCCAAACTGACGTGCTACCACGCTGTGTCACGCTACCCATGAGCGTCACAACGGAGCACCGAACAGTGATGAAACTAGCAATGTGCTCAACAATAATGGAGCAATCTATCGCACAGCATGCGATCATGCAAATGGTGCATGTCACTAAGCAGGGTAATATACTAAACCAACCTCTGGACATATAACAATGGGCACCATAGTGAATAAATCATATCAAGATATACTGATCAATAAGGTATCAAACCTAGGTCCTGAACATGTGAAACATGGTTATATCACTACCCCTATGAGCATGTGTAATCAGGTACATAACAACACGAAATGCAAAACAAACAATCAATCAAGCAGGTAACAGGTAATCGGGTAGTGATTAACCGAAGCAAATGAGGAACATAATTAATGCAACTTGTTAATTTCATTACTATGCATATCAAAGACAATAAGTCAAAAGTACCCGCCTCCGATAAAAGAAAGGTCCATTCCGGCAATCAAGATACTCGTCGAGATACCGTCCCGAATCAAAGTCCTGTGTCGAACATATAAATATATTTTATTTAGCTACAATTCAAATGAATTTAAATAGCTTAATAAAATCCACGAACTAAATCAGGGAAAACCCTAATTAACATAATCAATTGCCTACCCAAAATTAAATCTAACCATTGACTAAGGTTAATGGTCTTAACCCTAATCGTTCCATTAGATTCATTTAAAACCAACTCAATCTACAACAAGGATCCGCCATCAATGTATCATCCTATAACCAAATTAGGTACGTATCAATTCATATATAAAACACATTTTCACCTCAAATCACAACCGGAGAAGATTCGTTGTTGCAGCACAGTAGACGAAGTTGCTGCCAATAATCCTATCCGGAGCGAGGTGGAACCGTTGCCTAGCAAGTCAGCCCTTTCAAATCAGCACCTAGACAAATCAAACGTCTAATTCACAGTGTGTACATACTCAACCATGCAAGACCAAATCAAGGCTCACCTTGGGGGTCTGATCACCTTACTCACTGGCTGCACTTCACAGCAACCCGAGGCTGAGATCCAGCGCTGGAAGGGCAATGTAGCACAAAGGGAAACAGGGGCACAGAGAAGAAGAAGTCAGCGTCGGCACCACTTCAAGAAGTAGGCAGTGGCTAGGGCTGAGGAATGCAAAGCTGTGGCCACCGGAGAGAGATGGTGGCCGTGGGTTTCCGGCTAGGGCACGCGGCTGGACGAGGGCAGAGGGTGTCGGAGGAGAGGAAATCAGCGTCAGGGCTCGCTACACTGTGGTGGTCGATGCTGGGGCACCAGAGGTGAGGCGCTGCTCCGTGCGTCGCCGGCGACAATGGCGTCGGGTCGGAGTGGCGGCGACGCTGCTAGGGATCGGCTCCGGCGCTCGAAAGAGGAAGAAGAAAGGTCTCGGTGGCTAGCGGCTAGGGCACAGGGAAAAGGTGGCGCCGTGAGGAGATCGGAGAGGGCGCCGGTGCGGGCAGTGGAGAAAAAAAATTGTCGGCGCCGGTTAGGGCTAGGAGTCGGCAACGCGGGAAGAAGAAGGGAAGAGGGCGCGCGGAGAAAAGAATCGGGCACGCACAGTATAGGGAGGAAAAGAAAATAAATAAGAAAAAGAAAATAAATAAATAAATAAATCTTTTCCTCACTTAAATGGGTAGCCTAAACAGGCTTTCCCGGAACCCAAATTTTATCCCCGTTAACTCGTCCATACGAGCTCCGAAAACTTCCCGAAAAATTTCCAAAAATTCCAGAAAATTCTCTTATTAATATTCGCCTATTTTCAGTATTTTACATTCTCCCCCACTAATAAAAATTTGATCCCCAAATTTCATTATCTACCGTCAGCAAACACTAACAACAGGTAAAGCGTATAATTGCTGAACGGTGAATAAATCACATACCTCAAGTGAAAAGGTGGGGATATCGAACTCGGATCGTATCCTCGAGCTCCCAAGTAGCCTCCTCGTCCGAATGATGCTGCCATACGACTTTAACCGGCCGGATAGTCTTGTTCCGCAACTGACGCTCTTTCCGGTCGAGAATCCGTACCGGAACCTCCTCATATGTAATGTCAGGCTGAACTGGAACTGGAATATCTGCCAGCACATGCGTCGGGTCGGGCACGTATCTCCTCAGCATCGACACATGGAACACATCGTGAACGCCTGCCAGGGACGGTGGTAGTGCCAGTCGGTAAGCTACCGCTCCGATCCTCTCCAAGATCTCGAAAGGGCCAATGTACCGCGGAGCTAGCTTACCTCTGAGGCCAAATCTCTTCACCCCTTTCGTGGGTGAAACTCGCAGAAATACATGGTCGCCAACAGAGAACTCTAGTGGTCTGCGTCTCCGATCAGCATAACCCTTCTGGCGATCCTGCGCCTCTGACATCCTCCGTCTGATAGTACGGACCAACTCTGCATCCTGCTGAACTCTATGAGGTCCCAACAATTGGGCCTCTCTAACCTCATCCCAGAGGACGGGTGTCCGACAAGGTTTACCATACAATGCCTCAAACGGTGCCGTCTGGATAGCCGAATGAATGCTGTTGTTGTAAGCAAACTCTACTAACGGCAGATGGTCCTCCCAACTGCCTCCGAAATCCATAACACATGACCTCAGCAGGTCCTCTAAAGTCTGAATAGTCCGCTCTAACGGTCCATCTGTCTGCGGATGGAAAGTTGTACTGAAACAGAGTTGCGTGCTCAAGGTCTGCTGCAGTCTTTGTCAAAAACGAGACGTGAACCGGGGGTCTCTATCCGAAATAATAGTCAACGGAATACCACGTGATCTGATAATCTCCCGGCAAAACTGATCTACCAATCGATTCAGGAAATCAGTCTTCCGGATCGCTAACGAGTACGCGGATTTGGTTAATCGATCAACGATTACCCAAATCGCGTCATGGTCTCGTCGTGTCCTCGACAAACCTACCACAAAGTCCATAGTAATGTGTTTTCATTTCCACCCAGGAATAGGAATCTGCTAAAGTAATCCTGCAGGTCTCTGGTGCTCAGCCTTCACCTGCTGACAAACAAGACATCTAGCTACAAAATCCGCGATGCCTTCCTTCATGTCGTTCCACCAATAGGAATGGCTCAAATCTTGGTACATACAGGTACCGCCTGGGTGGACAGCAAATCTATGAGCGATGAGCCTCCGGAAGTAACTCCTATAAGACCGGATGAGACTGAAGTACGCACAATCTGCCTCGGAAGTGTATAACACCCTCCTCGTCTCGTGTGAACTCGGTCTGCTGCCCGGAAGCTATCTGGCTGCAAATAAATTGTAAATACTGATCAGCAGCCTAGGGCTCTCGTATCCTCGTCCTGATCAACGACTGAGCACCCATGGTAACCAGAGTACCCTGCTCTGTCTGTCCTTACCCCTCAAGGCCCAAACCGGAGAAACCTTAAATCAAGTCTGTGTCCACAACTCGGTGGCAAGCTAAAGTCCCTCCGGACTTCCTGCTAAGCGCATCGGCAACCACATTAGCTATCCCCGGGTGATAGCTAATGGTACAATCAAAAATCCTTCAGGAACTCCATCCATCTCCTCTGTCGGAGATTAAATTCCTTCCAAGTAAACAGATATTTGAGACTCTTATGGTCAGTGAGAATCTCAAATGTAACGCCATATAAATAATATCGCCAAATCTTCATGGCAAAAATAATGACGACTTGCTCCAGATCATGTACAGGGTAGTTCTTCTCATGTTCCTTCAATCGACGAGAAGCATAGGAGACTACCATATCGTGCTGCATCAGAACAGCGCTCAAACCCTGAATAGATGCATCGGTGCAGAGGACATATCCGTCCTCTCCAGAAGGTAAAAATTCAAAATCGAAGCCGACACTAGTCTCCGCTTCAGCTCCTAGAAGCTGGTCTTGTCATCCTCAGTCCAAGTGAACTTCACGCCTTTCCAGGTCAGGCGTGTCAGTGACATAGCTATCCGAGAGAAACCCTCAACGTATCTTCGGAAATATCAAGCCAAACAAAGGAAGTTGCGAGCATCTTCTATAGACTCCGTCTACTCCCAACGGTAACAACCTCGATCTCCTGTGGAACCACGGTATACTCCTACTGGTGACCGTGTGTCTCAAACATCTCACAGAAGACAATCAAAATACGCACTACTGATCTTCACATCTAGACGTTTCCATCGAAGCATCTTTAGAACTATACAAAGATGAAGTGCGTAACTCACCGTGGATCCGAAATAGATCACAACACCGTCAACAAAGACAATGGAAACCGATCCAAACATCCTGGGAATACCAAAATCATCAAGTCTCTGAAAACCCCTAAGGCTTCCCAAACCCTAATGGTAAAACCAATACACATAATGTCCGTATCACAGACATTCACAATCCATAAGATCCTCGACAATAAGTCTGAAATATGATCACCAACGATATAAATCATCTAAGTATAGATCCTCCAGTGTGAGAGCAACGCTCCATCACAAAAAATACCACATATGTGGGAGCAACGCTCTACCACAAGAAATCCTCAACATGTAGGAGTAACACTCCACTACAAATAATCTATAACATGTATCTGCAATAGATATAGGAGCAATGCTCCGCTACAAGCAATCCGAAATATGTATATGTGGGAACTCCACTCCACCACAAACGATCCATAAGTGTCCAAGGCACCTAACTATCCAACTAGAGGCTGCACGAGATCACTCAACCACATATCACTGTAGGCAGCCAAAGGTATAAACAACCTAGTAAACAAATCAAATCCATAGTCAACTCTATCATCATCCTAGTGGGTTGGTCACCCACTAATAGGAGAATTAGTTGACAGGGTTATACAACCAATAACATAATGTAGACACTCAGCATTCTACATTCAACATAGGTAGAATCATCATGATGCTACCCACCATACACCTGGTACACATGCACACACAACATATGTATAATCGACATAATCCTCCAATTTGTACACACCAAACACACTCATAGCACAGGTATAAATCAGTGTGATACCTCCAACAATACCTATCAAACCCGTGTGCATATATCAACATAGGTATAATCAACAATACACCTCAACAACACTCACATGACATATGCACACCTATGCCAAGAGTATAATCAACGTAATACTTCCAACAAATCATAATCGACACGAGTATACTCTCAAAACAATCATATAATAAACAAGATACCTCAAATATTACACCCAACACATCTGCACATATCACAACTCAGATTAGATCGATAAGATACATCCAATAAAACACTCAAACATATGTGCACATTCCACAACATAGTTTTTAATTGACAAATACCTCCAATAAACAATCAGACAGGTATGTCTAACCACTCGGGTATAATCTACTAGAAACCCACAATAATCATATGTATAAAGGTATACGACCCAAAAGATAAAGTCAGAATTCAAGAACATCAAGACACTCTCATTTTTTATCCTCAAAAATATCAGCCCACATAATATCAGATGAATAAGTCTCTACTTCCCATTAGAGCAAGTTAACATTCAAAACATCAAATCATTATTTATCAACATAGTTCAATATCAGAGGAAGTAAATATCAACCAATTTTTTTTTCATCCTGTTAACTAATCACAACTAACCAGATTTATTAAAATCTTATAAGCACACTCAACCGTAAACTCTCTAGCACCCAATTTATAATCTGATCACCAACTATAAACATCAAACATGTGAATATCATACATGACACTCACTATGTCACCATCAACAACAACCCAAATAATAGATCATCAAAATAGTTATCCACTAATAGATCATCAAACAACCACATAACATTTACTCTCATAAATCATTAGAAATCAACACATCACAATATCTGATCTCCCAATATCCCTCAACCTCAAATCATTCTCAACAATGATCAAACATGATAACTCTCAAATGACCAATTTTCATCGTATCGGATACCCTAATATCCAAAAGATACGAGTATAAAAACTCTACTGGCTAAGTCTACAGGAATATATAGGTATCATCCATTACCCAGCTAACAATAGCAGAGGCTGATATGTGCCTCCATCTCCTAATAGTAGTAACAGAAGCTAAAACTACTGATGGTATGATATGAAAAATCACCAGAGACTATAATCCTTGATCTCTATTAGGGTCGACCAAGATCAGTGGCTAACCCATCACATGTAATATGGCTACAACAACCAAACAGGTAATAAAGATAAAGTGCTAATAGATGTCCTAACTATCATAAAATAAACATCATACCTATTTGCCGTCTGGAGATGTTCCATCGCTGTCCAGTCCCCAACTTCTGACCTCAAAATTCCGAACGAGAAAATCGCCGGAAATCCATATAAATCCGAAACGGAAGTCCGAAACATAACCATAACGGAAATCCGTACAAACCGAAATAGACATCCAAAAATCTAGAACACCAAAAGCAGGTATCCATAACCTGCTCTGATACCAATAAATTGGTATCAGATAAATCCCGAAAATCCAAAATACAAAAATCCAACAAGTATCGCCAAACTTGGCGCTCTGATACCAAGTAAATAAATTGGTATCAGGTTATCCCAAACATCAAAAATACGAAAACAAAAGATCGTATAACCTCGCTCTGATACCACTAAATTGTCACGCCCCAGAGGCGTCCCTGTCCGAGAAAATTTCGGCAACATCTCCCCTGTACGGTGGACAATCTGAAACTTTTCTACATCCTCACATACCTCAGCCACAGGCGACTGGAATAATAAAAACAATAAAAATACAACCACACATTCCACGCAGTTTATATAACAAGTAAACAGAAAGATAATACCCTGACTCGAAATCAACCCTACTCCACTACACTCGTAAAGCTCAAATCCGATGAACTCACCTCTTCTGCCGTCCAAGCAGGCATGTAGTAGAATAAATCCAAATCCAAATCCATCGACATAATAAAATCCATACAATGTCCATAAGTAAAATAATCCAAAACATAACAAGTTCAAAACAGTCTAGAACAGAAAAGAAACCAAAAGAAAACCAATCATATCCTCGAGGTCTGCAGGGACCAGCAACTGGAACTCTCTCCTGACAGCATCAACCTGAAAATATCAACAATGGAGGCGGGGTGAGTCCAACACTCAGCAGGTATAATTAATATGCAAAGTAAAGAAATAACACCTAGCACTAATCATGCGTACAGTCTCCTGATAAAAATAAAGATAAATGCAAACCGAAGTAGACAGGAGAGAATCTGTACTAACCAGGACCCGGTATAAGGACAAACAGTCCGAAAGGTATAGAAGACCTGTATGCATGTCAAACATAGGTATCCAAACAATATGCAGCATATAAATGCAGCAAACACAATCACAAACAATAAATGCATCATGCATATGATGCCAATGTCATGGTCACCCCTGACGCCAGTCAGCCAACTCATAACAAAAGTGGGACCGAGTTGGTAGAGCTGTGACAACCGTGCACTCTGCATCACTACTCCTGATGAGTGACCGAGTGGACGGGATGTTGTCGGAGTACACACATACTCCTACCCAAATCATAAATGGGGGAGCGCAATGCTCTCATCTCCCGGTACACTGTGACGGGGAGGGATCTCTAACGTTCTACACGCTGCGTCACACTACCCATGAGCGGACCAACGGAGCACCGGAAGAGCCAAACTGACGTGCTACCACGCTGTGTCACGCTACCCATGAGCGTCACAACGGAGCACCGAACAGTGATGAAACTGTCAATGTGCTCAACAATAATGGAGCAATCTATCGCACAGCATGCGATCATGCAAATGGTGCATGTCACTAAGCATGGTAATATACTAAACCAACCTCTGAACATATAACAATGGGCACCATAGTGAATAAATCATATCAAGATATACTGATCAATAAGGTATCAAACCTAGGTCCTGAACATGTGAAACATGGTTATATCACTACCCCTATGAGCATGTGTAATCAGGTACATAACAACACGAAATGCAAAACAAACAATCAATCAAGCAGGTAACAGGTAATCGGGTAGTGATTAACCGAAGCAAATGAGGAACATAATTAATGCAACTTGTTAATTTCATTACTATGCATATCAAAGACAATAAGTCAAAAGTACCCGCCTCCGATAAAAGAAAGGTCCATTCCGGCAATCAAGATACTCGTCGAGATACCGTCCCGAATCAAAGTCCTGTGTCGAACATATAAATATATTTTATTTAGCTACAATTCAAATGAATTTAAATAGCTTAATAAAATTCACGAACTAAATCAGGGAAAACCCTAATTAACATAACCAATTGCCTACCCAAAATTAAATCTAACCATTGACTAAGGTTAATGGTCTTAACCCTAATCGTTCCATTAGATTCATTTAAAACCAACTCAATCTACAACAAGGATCCGCCATCAATGTATCATCCTATAACCAAATTAGGTACGTATCAATTCATATGTAAAACACATTTTCACCTCAAATCACAGCCGGAGAAGATTCGTTGTTGCAGAACAGTAGACGAAGTTGCTGCCAATAATCCTATCCGGAGCGAGGTGGAACCGTTGCCTAGCAAGTCAGCCCTTTCAAATCAGCACCTAGACAAATCAAACGTCTAATTCACAGTGTGTACATGCTCAACCATGCAAGACCAAATCAAGGCTCACCTTGGGGGTCTGATCACCTTACTCACTGGCTGCACTTCACAGCAACCCGAGGCTGAGATCCAGCGCTGGAAGGGCAGTGTAGCACAAAGGGAAACAGGGGCACAGAGAAGAAGAAGTCGGCGTCGGCACCACTTCAAGAAGTAGGCAGTGGCTAGGGCTGAGGAATGCAAAGCTGTGGCCACCGGAGAGAGATGGTGGCCGTGGGTTTCCGGCTAGGGCACGTGGCTGGACGAGGGCAGAGGGTGTCGGAGGAGAGGAAATCAGCGTCAGGGCTCGCTACACTGTGGTGGTCGATGCTGGGGCACCAGAGGTGAGGCGCTGCTCCGTGCGTCGCCGGCGACAGTGGCGTCGGGTCGGAGTGGCGGCGACACTGCTAGGTGTTGATACAGTCTGACCTGGATGTTGTTTTGCTGTTGACACTGATTTAAGTTTGTATCAGATATTTAACTCAGATTAATTACTAACCTAGGTTGACTAGGTTGACCTGATTGAGAAAGTCCTAACTGGGATGTTAGGCAGTTGGAAAGTCCTGGTGAGTGAAGCCAGGCAGATTGGAAATCCTGGTGAGTGAAGCCAGGTGAAAACCCTAGTGAGTGAAGCTAGGTGCAAGTCCTGGTGAGTGAAGCCAGGCAAGGGAAAATCCAGATGGATCAAGGGTGATCGGACATCTGGTGTTGAAAAGTCCAAGAAGGAAGCTTGGCATGCGAAGTCAGAGAGGGTTCGGTAGCTCGTTCTCTAGGACCAGATGAAGTCGGAGAGGGCTAGGGAGCTCGTTTCTCCGGACTAGGTCAGAGGGACCGATCCAGCAGAGGCTGGATCGGTCGGCGGACCGATCCAAAGGCTGGACACTGATCGGTCTGACCGATCGAGAATCGATCGATGGCTTATCGAGCGACATCGATCTGCGCACCGATCGAAATCGATCGCAGTTCATCAGGTTTTCTTGATCGGTGCGGAGACCGATCGAGGCAAACGCTGGGAAGAGCGACATCTGATCGGTCTCGGACCGATCAGATTAGTGCCTGATCGGTCGATCGAAGCCGCGCGCATTTGGAAAGAGCGACATCTGATCGGTCCGGGACCGATCAGATTAGTTCCTTGTCCGCCGACCGATCAGCGATGATCCAGAAAGCGTGGATCGGTCTGCAGACCGACCCACGGTATTGTTGTTTTGCATGCACTTTTTCTGATTGCCGTATTTGTCTTCACCCATCTGTTTTTAACCATCTGCTGTGAGTCTTTTTAGCTTGCAGGTTGCAGGTCACACTCTCATGGTTGAATTCAAATTAAGCTTCATTAAGAGAAGAAGACAAGTGCTCTTTTCACTGTGATTTGCTGCAACAGATGCATTTAAGGCATCAACGTTCACTGGCGAATCTGATTGCGATTGGGCTGCGCTCAGTTTGACCTCTACCTATTGGTTCGTATCCAGAGACGCCAGTGATTTCCATTGGCATGGGTTCAGAGAACCAGATGAGGAGGAGAGGTGATTGGCGATGCTTGTGTTTACAGCAGAGATTCGACGCAGAGTTTCTGCAGCGAAAGAGCAGAGGCATAAGAAGAGAGACGAGGAAGCAAGGAATAGAGCTCTCGGTTGATTGTGTGAAACAAGCTGTGCTGTGCTTTGTGCTTGAAGAGAGGCTGTATTCTTGTGTTCCTGCTTGTGCTTGTTCTTCGCTGATTGTGGCTGTGAGCTTCCTTTGATCATTTCACTTGAGCCACTACTGTAAGTCTTGTGCTTAATTTCTTACTGCTGTTAAAGACTTTGTGGAGAGGTTACTCCACCGAGAAGGAGAATCCTTTAGCCGGATAGCTTCCGGGGTGTGATCTACCGGAAGATCAAGGGATCGTCCACCTTACGGACACACCGAGGAGTAGGGGCAAGTTATCCCCGAACCTCGTAAATCTCTGAGTTAGTGTGCTGTGTTCTCTCTTTGTTTTAGTTTTCTAATTCCGCTGTGCTAACAAAGTTCTTGAAGAAATTTGTGTTTAGTACTTTTCAAAGAAGCTATTCACCCCCCTCTAGCCATCTAAGATCCCAACAAGTGGTATCAGAGCAAGGGGCTTTTTGATTCGGATTAACACCCAAAAGAGCAAACAAGGATGGCTATGAAGGAAGGCTTTAGCACAAATCGACCACCCTACTTCGAAGGAGCAGATTTTCAATATTGGAAGGGCCGCATGGAGTATTACCTCAAGACCGACATTGCCATGTGGTTCTCAGTCAAGGAAGGTTTCACACCACCAAAGGATGAAGAAGGTAAGGAACTCGATTCGTCAAGGTGGTCTACCGAACAACTCCGCAAAGCACAAGCCGATGCCAAGGCTATGGTCACCTTGCAATGTGGAATCGCCAAGGACCAACTCGTCAAGGTAGGTCCGTTCTCGAGTGCAAGAGACCTATGGAACAAACTCATCGAGCTCCAAGAGGGAACTCGAGATTCTCGGATTGCCAAGAGGGACCTATTCTTGAATCAGCTCCAAAATCTAACCATGAAGGACAATGAAACGGTAAGTGAACTTCATGGGAGATTCAAGGAGATCATCAACGGTCTACACTCTGTGGACGAACGAGTGGAGAATCGCGATCTAGTAAGGTACGCTCTTAAATCTTTTCCTAGGAATGCCTTGTGGTCATCTATGGTAGATGCCTACAAGGTATCCAAGGATCTTTCCATTGTTAAACTAGATGAATTTTTCTGTGAGATGGAGCTTCATGAGCTTGCTAGCAAAGGTCAAAAAGAGAAAGGTATTGCTTTATTTGCAGGACCAAAGAGCAAGGATGGAAGAAGGAAGAAGGAAAAGAAGAAGGAAAAGGAGATTTCCTCATCCACCTCTTCCTCCGAATCCGATGATGAAAGTGGATCATCCTCAAGTGAGATGGCGAACTTCGTAAGAAGGATTATGAGAAGAAGCCGAAGATACAAAGGAAAAGGTAAAACTAATGATCAAAATTTTGATAAATCTAATGTTATATGTTATGAGTGTAGCAAGAAAGGACACATTCGGAGCGAGTGTCCGAAATTAAAGAGGAAGGAGGAACGAGCCAAAAAGAAGGAGGAAAGAGCCAAGAAGAAGAAGGCTCTCAAGGCCACTTGGGATGAGTCCTCATCAAGCTCATCGGAGGAAGAAGAGAAGATGGAAAAGAGCACACGACAATTAGCACTCATGGCAAGGGAGGTTTCGGACTCCGGAAGTGAGGGAGATTCGAGCGACGCCTCAACCGCGGCTTCATCATCGTCGGATGATGAAGAGGTAACCTCTTCTCATATAGAAAAGTGTTATAAGACTATCACTCATTTATCTACATTGCTTAAAAAGTCAAAAACAGAAAATAAATTGTTAAAAGAAGAAGTAAAAACCTTAAGGACCCTTAGGGAAGATGAGGTCGATGACCTACATCTAGAAGTCCTTGAGGATGAGAACAAGGCTTTAAAGGGTGAGGTTGAGAAACTCAAGAAAATGCTTGAGAAGTTCTCAACTAGCTCTAAGACTCTAGACATGATTCTAAATGCCCAAAGGGCAGTCTACAACAAGGCCGGGCTAGGGTATCAACCCAAGGAGTCGAGTTTCATTTCTCTAATGTCTAGAACTCAAAATAGTAGATCACATGTTTCTAGGGCTCATGGAACTAGGAAAGGTATGACCAAGGTATGGGTTCCTAGGTCTTTCGTTGTAGAAGCATTAGGTCCCAAGATTTGGGTACCTAAAACCTCTATCTTCCGTGTCTTGTAGGCATTGGTCGAGGGAGAGCATCTATCAACTTGGTTTGTTGATAGTGGATGCTCCAAGCACATGACCGGGGACAAATCACTGTTTACAACCATTCAAAACAAAAGTAGAGGTAATGTGTCTTTTGGTAATAATGGTAGCCTTAAGGTTGTAGGAGTTGGAGACATTCATATATCCGAATGTCTCCATATCAATAATGTCCTTCTAGTCAAGGGGATGACTTTTAATCTCCTAAGTGTCAGTCAATTGTGTGATACGGGTTACACAATTGAATTTCATTCAAGTCAATGTTTGGTTAAACACATTGACACACTTGACACGGTACTAGTAGGCACAAGGGTTGATAATATTTATCAAGTATCGTTTAAAAGTGCTACTAATGCTTTGATTAAGTGGTTCATGTCGAAAGAAGAAGAGTCTTGGCTATGGCATAGAAGGTTGGCACATGTAAACATGAAGAACATCCGGAAGTTGGCCAACCAAGGATTAGTGCGAGACTTACCCAGCATCAAGTACCAAAAGAATAAACTATGTGATGCATGTCAAATGGGTAAGCAAACAAAAGCATCTCATAAAGGTAAAAGCACTGTGAGTACATCTACTGCCTTAGACTTATTACATATGGACTTGTTTGATTGTAACAATGTTATTTCATTGAATGGTAGTAGATATTGTTTAGTAATTATTGATGATTTTACTAGATATACATGGACTTTCTTTTTGAAAACTAAGGATCAAACCATAGATATTTTTATTTCCTTTTGTAGAAGAACTGAAAATGAAAAATCAACAACAATTAAAACCATTAGAAGTGATCATGGTGGTGAATTTCAAAATCATAGGTTTTTAGAGTTTTGTCAAGAAAAGGGATATAGGCATGAGTTCTCTACTCCAAGGACCCCACAGCAAAATGGGGTTGTGGAGAGAAAGAACCGAGTCCTACAAGAGGGCATGCTCAATGAGTACTCACTACCGAGCTACTTATGGGCTGAAGCTGTGAATACAGCTTGTTATGTGCAAAATCGAGTTTTAATACATAGGTTTTTAGGAAAGACTCTCCATGAACTTTGGTTTGGGAAACCGCCTACAATTAAACATCTTAGGGTGTTTGGTTGTAAGGTAATTATCTTGAATACCAAGGATCATCTTGGGAAGTTCACGGCTAAGGCTGATCAAGGGATACTGGTCGGGTACTCTCTTACCAGCAAAGCCTATCGAGTCTACAATGAGAAGACTAAATTGATTGAAGAGTCCTCGGATGTAGCTTTCGAAGAAATCCCTAATAATCAATCAAGGAATGTAGAAGAAATTCAATTCGAACTTAGAAGGCTAGGTTTGAATGATCCAACATAGAAAGAGTCGAAATTGACTCTGATGATGATGAGCAAAGGCAACAAAGAACTCAGGCGGACCCGTTGCCTGATACTGAGTCCTCGCCTGTGCCGAGTGAGACCACTCATGAGGCACCGCCAACACCAAGGCAGTCTAGGTTAGCCTCTAGTCATCCCCAAGACCAGATTGTGGGAGACATCCAACAAGGGGTTAGGACTAGATCATTCTTTAGAAATGAGTCCAATGAGGTTGCCTTAATCTCAGAAATTGAACCAAGACTAGTTGATGAAGCATTGCACGATCCTGATTGGATCATAGCTATGCAAGACGAATTAGGTCAATTTGAAAGGAGCCAAGTATGAGATTTAGTTCCTAGACCTAGGAAGACCACCATTATTGGAACCAAATGGGTCTTCAAAAATAAATTAAATCAAAAGGGTGAAGTTGTAAGAAACAAGGCAAGACTTGTAGCCAAAGGCTATAGCCAAGTCGAAGGTCTTGATTATGATGAGACATATGCTCCCGTGGCCCGATTAGAGTCCATTCGCCTGATGCTAGCTTTTGCTGCACATAGAGGTTTCAAGCTCTATCAAATGGATGTTAAATCGGCTTTCTTAAACGGTCTCATCAAAGAAGAGGTCTATGTTGAGCAACCACCGGGGTTTGTGAGTACTGAAGCTCCAAACCACGTATACAAGCTCAAGAAAGCTCTTTATGGGCTTAAACAAGCACCTCGAGCTTGGTACGAAAGGCTGTCAACTTATTTACTAGAGAAGGGATTTGTAAGAGGTCAAATAGACCCAACACTATTTCTACGTAGAGATGGTGAAAACATTTTTGTAGCCCAAGTATATGTCGATGACATAATTTGTGGCTCAAATAACAAGAGCTATTTGAATGAATTCATTTCTCACATGGAAAGTAAGTTTGAGATGAGTCTAGTAGGAGAGTTGACATTCTTCCTCGGACTTGAAATCAAACAAACTCGAGATGGAATTTATGTCCATCAGACAAAATACACTCAAGAGATGCTTAGAAAATTCAATATGAGTGACTCTAAGGAAGTGTCCACTCCAATGGCAACAAACACTCGCCTTGACAATGATGAGAGTGGAAAACCAATTGAACTAACGCAATATAGAAGCATGATTGGTAGTCTTCTATGTTAGGACCAAAAGTAGCTAGAGGGGGGTGAATAGCTCGTCGCGTTCGCTCGGCGCTCGGCGTTGCTTGTTTCTTCAAAGATATGGCAGCGGAAAATACACAAACAATCACACAATGCTAACACGGTTGGTTTACTTGGTATCCACCTCACAAGAGGTGACTAGTCCAAGGATCCACACCTACGCACACACCCTCTGTTGGAGTGTATACTGAAAGCCTAAGCTTTGTAAACATTCATTATGAATAAAGAATCACATTTGGTCAAATTGTCTACATTTGTTTGTAGTTGTTCATTTAATTTATATTGTAGATAACATAGTATGTGGTGTCACATGCAGAAGATGATGTTATCAGTACCTTATAAATTATAAACAGTAGCTCACGACCAAAATGAAAAGGAACAAACCATTGGAAGGTCGTAGTGTAATTAGGTATTAGTTTATCTTAACTATATAATTACACTAGTACACTTAGAGTGTATTGAGTAGGACCATCAGAGGTCGTTTCTTTTATACTGACTTTATAAAGGAACAAAGACCTCGGTTATTATGGAAGTGTGTGCTCTTAATCCTAATATAATAACAATCACATATATTTGATATTTATTTCTTTAATTTATCAATGGGTGAGATTTAGTTCGATGAATCAATAAGCCCGATAAGTTGGGAAATGATATCACTTATAGTGTGTGTTGTTGATTATAGAAGGAAACTGTTTCCTAGAGATACTAGGTTGATAATGTCCCCAAGAGGAGCTCATAAGGATTGTCATGTTAAACCCTGCAGGTGGACTTAGTCCGACATGACGATAAGGTTGAGTGGTACTACTCTTGGACTTAGATATTAATTAAATGAGTTGTCAGTAACTCACTTAATTAATGGACATTCGATATCTTAAACACAGGGAGACTAACACACTCATAATAAGAAGGAGCCCAAAAATGTAATTTGGGATTGGTGCGGTAGTTCAATGATAGTTCTCTAGTGGAATGAATTATCATTGATAAAATTAAGTTGTGTGTTCGGGGCGAACACGGGATGCTTAATTTTATCGGGAGACTAAAACCAATTCCTCCTCTCGGTCCCTATCGTAGCCTCTTATTTGTAGAGTTCTATACCCACCTATACCCACCTTCTATACCCACCAATAAGGGGCCGGCCAAGCTAGCTTGGGAACCAAGCTAGGGCCGGCCTAGGTATATTATTGGGTGGCCGGCCCTAGCTTGAACCCAAGCTAGTGGGGGCCGGCCAAATTAAATTAAAAAGGGATTTTAATTTTAGTTTTTATTATGTGGAAGAAATAATTTTTTAAAGAGAATTAAAATTAAAATATCTCTCTTGTAAAAGATCTACAAAAGATTAAAGAAAGAGATTAGATCTCTTTCCTTATTTGTAGATTGATGAGTTATTTTATTTTCTCTTTAAAAATTATTCACATGTTGATAAAATTAAAATTATAGAAATTTCTTTTATTAAAAATGAAGAGATTTATGAAGAGAAATTTTATTTTTTAAAATTTCCGGAAACAAATTAGGAAGTTTTAATTGTTGATTAAAACTTGTCCAATTTGTTCTCCAATGATGTGGCCGGCCATGTGATTGTAGTTGGGGAAATTTTATTTTATTTTTCTCAATTAAATCATGTCAAGGAAATTGAGGAAATTTTATTATAATTAAATTTCCTAATTTGCCTAGGCCAAGGAATATAAAAGAAGGGGTGAGGGTGCCTTCAAGAGTGACAACCTCTATTATTTCTCACCCTCTTTTGTTCTTTGGTGTGGCCGACCATCTTCTCCCTCTCTTTCTCTTGTGGTGGCCGAATCTCCCTCTTCCATTGGAGCTCTTGTGGTGGCCGGATACTACTCGGAGGAGAAGAAGAAGAAGGAGAGAAAGCTAGCATCTCTTGGAGCTTGGTTAGTATTTTGGTTTTCCTCCTTGGTGAAGTTTTTCCTTTGTGGCTGAACCTTGCTTGGAGGAGAAGAAAGGTGGTTGGTGGTTTCTCATCTTGGTAGATCGTTGCCCCCACAACGTCCGAGGTTAGAAGAGGAATACGGTAGAAGATCAAGAGGTTTTTCTACAAGGTATAACTAGTAATTTTTCTTTCCGCATCATACTAGTTATTTATGGAAATAATACCAAATACAAGAGGCTTACGTTCTAGAATTTCGAATATGTTTTTCGATGTTGTGTTCTTTTGTTTTTTCTTTTCCTTGTGATTTGATTGTTCCTTTTGGTTAACCTAAAGTTATTTTAGAAAATTAAATATTAGATTTCTATAAAAGGTTTTGTCTAGTCGGTGGTGGTTGCTCCCATATCCAAGAAGGCCATGTGCCTCGCCACGTCGAACCAATTATGGAAATTAATATTTAATGGAATTAATAACTTAAGGAGACTTGGTTCGAACGTGTTAAGTTCCGCAGGAGATCCAAGTCAAAACCTAAAAGAACAAATAGATTAAGTTTTGGATCAAACGTGTTAAGTTCCGCAGGCGATCCAAAATTTAATTTAAAAGAACACATGGTAGCTAGGAAAAAGGTTCAGACCTTTGTACAAAATTTTTGTACAGTGGAACCTATAGGTTTTCCGAGTAGCAACCAACAATTGGTATCAGAGCTAGGGTTTTGCCTCTGTGTATTTGGTATTTAGTTTAATTATGCACATGTCATACATAGTTTAGGCAGGATAATAGTAGGATGTGCTAACTTTGTGGATGCAGGATCCAACTATTATGCCTTTTAGTTATTATGTGTGTAATTGGACCCTTGGACATGTCAAGGGCATTTATATGTGTGTGCATGATTGTATTAAAATACAGCAGGAGCTGTATTTAGTTTTATTAGGATTTTATTTTTGATCTAGAAACATGTACATTCCTTTTATGGAATATAGGATCAAAAAAATGTAAAATTCTATTTATGTCGCGGATCGAATCTTGCAAAGCGTGGAACCTTCTAAGGACCAGAGGCGCAGCGGAACTAGGAGCAAGATGGATGCGACAGCTAGATCCGGTGGCGGTGGCCAAATATGGCAGCAGCTTGGGATGACAACACACAGAGGACAACTATAAAAGCCATAATAGTTGAAAATTAGATTTTCTATTTATTGCTTTTATATTATGCTGTGTGTGCATGTTAGTATACATGACTAGTAGGCTAGCATAGTTAATGTAAAATACCGAAAATAGGCAAATATTAATAAAGGAATTTTCCGGAATTTTTGGAAATTTTTCGGGAATTTTTCGGAGCTTGTATGGACGAGTTAACGGGGATAAAATTTGGGTTTCGGAAAAGCCTGTTTAGGCTACCCCATTTAAATGAGGAAAAGTTGAATTTCTTAATTTCTTTTTCTTTATTTATTTTGCCTTTTCTTTTATTTTTCCGCCGTTCTCTCTTTCTCGCCGAACCCTTTTCTCCCCGACGCCGCCCGCGCCCTCTCCGAGCCCTAACCGCCGGTCGCGGCGGTTTTTCCTTCCTTCCTCGTGCTTAAGCGGAGAAGCTGACGCCTCCTCTGCCTCCCGATACTTCTCTTCTATTGTGCCCTAGCGAGCCGTGAGTCACCACTGCCGTACCGGCACCCTCTCCGATCTCCTCACGGCGCCACCTTTCCTCTGTGCCCTAGCCAGCCCCGGCCGACCAGTGACTTCTCCCTTCCTCTGGTCCGACGAGTTGCCGCCGGTCTTCCTTCTGCTCTAGCGTCGGCTGCCACCACCATTGTGGTGCCGACGCCCTCACTGATCCTCACTGTGCCCTAGATTTTCTGCCGGCACAGTTTTGCTCAGGTTGTTTCCGGTCAGGAGCAAGGAGGATTCAAGATATCGCTTCTTCCTCTCTGCCACCTCTCGGCACAGCGCCGCTGGCCACAAGAAACCCTAGTTGAGGTGGGGTGGGGAATTAGGGTTGAGGTATGATTTTGGTTATTGATTTCCAATTCATGTTCTTCCTCAGTTCTTCTTGTTGCTATTGCCAGTGCAGCCCTAGCCAGTGGTCAACAGCCGCTGGAACCTGTCGCCGAAGAAGGAAATGCTGATTCGAGGAAGCCACAGGGTTCCTGGCAGCAACTTCGCTGTGATTTCGGCAACAAATTTCTAGCAGCAATAGGGGGCTGTGATAAATTGAGGTAAGGTGTAGTGCAAATGTTTCTTATGTTGTAGTGTGTACTGATGTGAAGGAAAGGTTAGGAATGAGATTCGACTCAAATTTTTATTGAGTTCAGGTTGACTAGGTTAGTAGCAAGATCTAATTTGGAAGGTGAAATGGATTAGGTTTGGAATTAAATTAATGGTATGATTGGGGTTAAAGCCATTAACCCTAAATAATCGTTGGATTTAATTTTGGTAGGATTAATGCTATATGATTAGGGCTTTCCCCTAATTTAGTATTAGAGATTTTTATTTAGCTATTTATATGAGATGTAGCTAAATAAAAATATATGTATGTTTGATATCACAGGACTTTGACGCGAGATGGGTATCTCGGAGTCAGATTTGGACCTTTTCTATCGGAGGCGGGTACTTTTGACTTTTGTCTTTGATATGCTTAGTAATGAAATTAACATATTGCATTAATTGTGTTTCTTATCTGTTTCGGTTAATCACTACCCAAATCTTGGTACGTGCTTGATTGATTGATTGATTTGCATCTCATGTATATTTTACCTGTTTATACATGCTTATAGGGGGTAGTGATATACCATGCTTCACCATGTTCAGGACCTAGGTTTGTATACCTTCTGTGTACCTTTGATTCGATATGATTCGTTGACCTAGGGTGCACTTTTCTATATATATGGATTAGGTCAGGATGTTTATATGGTTATTGCCATGGATCATTTGCATGATTGCATGCTGTGCGATAGTCCGCTCCATTATTATTGAGCACATCGCTAGTTACATGGATCTGCACACACCACCACTCATGGGTTAGTGGTCGATTCAGGCAGAGTGTGTTGCAGCAGGGACTCACACCGCCTCCATTGTTGATATTATCGATCCTGGGCTCGTTACTCCAACGTTATTGTGAAATTAAGGGGTTGAGTGAAATATTAAATTGTTAATTTGATAAGCCTATTTGTGACATTTAATATAGAGTTAGTGCATTGTCACCCTACCCACTCGGCCTCACTATTGTGTGTGAGATGATCGACTGGCGTCAGGGGTGACCAGGACGCATCATTGACATCATATGCATGATGCATTTATTATTTGTGTTTGTGTTTGTTGCACTTATATGCTGCACATTGCTTGGATACCTTGATTGACATGCATACAGGATATCTATACCACTCGGTCTGTTTGTCCTTATACTCAGGTCCTGGTTAGTACAGTTTCTCTCCTGCTTACTTCAGTTTGGCATTTACCTTTATTCATCAGGAGACTGTACGCATGATTAGTGCTAGGTGTTATTTCTTTACTTTGCATATCAACTGTACCTGCTGAGTGTTGGACTCACCCCGCCTCCATTGTTGTTATTTTCAGGTTGATGCTGTCAGGAGAGAGTTCCAGTTGCTGGTCCCTGCAGACCTCGAGGATGTGATTGGTTTTCGTTTGGTTCCCTTTTCTGTTCTAGACTGTTTGAACTCGTTATGTTCTGGATTTATTTACTTATGGACATGGTATAGATTTTATTATATCGATGGATTTGGATTTGGTTTCTTATTCTACTACATGCCTGCCTGGACGCCAGAAGAGGTGAGTTCGTCGGTTTTGAGCTTTACGAGTGTAGTTGAGTAGGGTGGATTTCGAGTTAGAGTACTATTGTTTTGTTTACTATTATATACTGCGTGGTTGTGACAGCCGGAGGCTGAATATATATATAACTGCGTGGTGATGTTTTATTTTGTTGTTATTATTCCAGCCGCCTGTGGCTGAGGTATTTGTGAGATGTAGAAAAGTTTCAGATTGTCCACCGTACAGGGGAGATGCTGCCGAAATTTTCTCGGACAGGGACTCCTCTGGGGCGTGACAATTTATTTAGTGGTATCAGAGCACAGTTATACGATCTTTTGTTTTCGTATTTTTGATGTTTGGGATAACCTGATACCAATTTATTTACTTGGTATCAGAGCGCCAAGTTTGGCGATACTTGTTGGATTTTTTGTATTTTGGATTTTCGAGATATATCTGATACCAATTTATTGGTATCAGAGCAGGTTATGGATACCTGCTTTTGGTGTTCTGGATTTTTGGATGTCTGTTTCGGTTGGTACGGATTTCCGTTATGTTCCGGTGTTATGCTCGTTCGGAATTTTGAGGTCAAATTGGGGACTGGACAGCGATGGAACATCTCCAGACGGCAAATAGGTACGATGTTTATTTTATGATAGTTATGACATGTATTAGCACTTTATCTTTAGTACCTGTCTGATTGCTATAGCCCATATTACATGTGATGGGTTAGCCACTGATCTTGCTCAACCCTAATAGAGATCAAGGATTATAGTCTCTGGTGATTTTATATATCTTACCACCAGTAGTTTTAGCTTCTGTTACTACTAGTAGGAGATGGAGGCACATACCAGCCTCTGCTATTGTTAGCTGGGTAATGGATGATACCTATATATTCCTGTGGACTTAGCCAGTAGAGTTTTTATACTCGTATCTTTTGGATAATAGGGTATTCGATACGATGAAAATTGGGCATTGGAGAGTTATCATGTTTGATCATTGTTGAGAATGATTTGAGGTTGAGGGATATTGGAAGATCAAATATTGTGATGTGTTGATTTCTAATGATTTATGAGAGTAAATGTTATGTGGTTGTTTGATGATCTATTAGTGGATAACTATTTTGATGATCTATTATTTGGGTTGTTGTTGATGGTGATATAGTGAGTGTCATGTATGATATTCACAGGTTTGATGTTTATAGTTGGTGATCAGATTATAAATCTGGTGCTAGAGAGTTTATGGTATAGAGTGCCTATGAGATTTTAATAAATCTGGTTAGTTGTGGTTAATTAACAGGATGATAAAAATTGATATTTGTTTCATCTGATATTGGACTATGTCGATAAATAATGATTTGATGTTTTGAATGCTAACTTGCCCTTATGGGGAGTAGAGACTGATTCATCTGATATTATGTGGGCTGATATTTTTGAGGATAAAAATGAGAGTGTCTTGATGTTCTTGAATTCTGACTTTTTATTTTGGGTCGTACACATTTATACATATGGTATTATGTGGGTTGACATTCTCTAGTTTGAGTTGATGTAATTAGTGTTGAATTGACCCATGAAATGATTTAGTTTTGTTGGTTGATCTGTAAAGGATTGCCATGATCTATTTTTAGAGGTTCGAACCTTTAGGTTATTTGTGCTTAGTTATGTAACTAGAGCACATTGAGTACATGTTTTGTACTGACGTGAAAATGACTGATTTAGCCATATATCATTATCGGCTTGGATAGGTTATAAAGGATCAATGTATTCTATTCCATGAAGATTTTGACCGTAGATTGTATATACCTGGTGGGATAACTTAGAGGGTGCTTTGGGATATGTGACCCCGCTGATGTAAGGAAGTGTAGAGCTAATTGCTTAACACTTATGGGGTACAATCGTTACTAGTGTATACTGGAAGAGTACATTTGGATTTATGATGATAAAATTTTCCCCATTAGATATAGTCTTGGTAGTGTATGACATTGACTTGCAATGTTATACCATGGTGTGCATATCTTTCTTGTCCGATACCAGTTCCTTTGAACCTAGAGCAGGGTTGTTACTGGATGATTAGGCTGCTTTATTTTGGGTTGCTTTTGATTGATGTATTCATGCTTGATACATATGCATGAATTTTGTTTAGATATACCGGTAACCCATGAGTGTTGGTAGCATAAGGTTGGTCTCTTTGATTGAGCTGGTATGCTGATTTTGCATGTATATCATGATTGTTTTGGGTTGTAGGAGTCCTGTGGTAGACTGTCCATTTGCAAGTAGTATATGTATCCATGTTCGAATATGGTTTGAAGGTTCCTTGTGGATCATAGATATGTAGTTCGGTGTATGTATCTGGAGGTATTATTGAAGATAGCTTGTTGATTAAATCCGAGATATAGTATAAGTACATCGGTGGTGTTTTGATGGAGGCATTTTGTTGATTTAATCTGAGTTGTGATATGTACATATGTGTTTGGTGTGGTATCTGAGGTATCTTTTTGATTATGTTTGATATGTGAGTGCACCTGGGTTTGGTATGCTTTATTGGAAGTATATGTTGGTTATACTCTTGGTATAGGTGAAGATATGTCATGTGAGTGTTGTTTGAGGTGTATTGTTGATTTTACCTACATTGATTTTTGCACACGTGTTCGGTATGTATTGTTGGAGGTATCATACTGAATGTACCTGAGTTGTGAGTATGTTTGGTGTATAATAATTGGAGGATTTTGTTGATCATACATATGTTGTGTGAGCATGTGTGTTAGGTGTATACATTGGTAGCAGTATGATGATTCTACTTATACTGAATGCAGAATGTGGAGTGACTGCATTATGTCATTTGTTGAATTAACCCATCAACTAATTTTCCTATCAGTGGATGACCCACTAGGATGCTGATAGAGTTGATGATGGATTTGATTAGTTACTAGGTTGTTATATCCTAGGCTAACCACAGCGAATTGTGGTAGAGAGATCTTGTACAATCTCTAGCTGGATAGTTAGGTGCCTTGGGGTACTTAGGTATTGTTTTGTGGTGGAGCGTTGCTCCCACATATCATGGATTGCTGGTAGCGGAGCATTGCTCCTATATTTATTGCAGATACATATTTCAGATTATTTGTGGTGGAGTGTTGCTCCCACATATTGAGGATTTCTTGTGGTAGAGCGTTGCTCCCACATATGTGGTGTTTCCTGTGATGGAGCGTTGCTCTCACCCTGGAGGATTTATTCTTTGGTGATTTATGTTATTGATGATCAGATTTTTCGATTTATTATCGGAGATCTTATGGATAGGAATGTCTGTGATACGGACATTATGTGTCTTGGTTTTTGCCATATAGGCTTATAGTGCCTTAGATGTTTTCAGGGACTCGATGATCCTGGTATGTCGAGGATGTTTTGATAGGTTTCCATTATCTTTGTGGACGATGTTGTGATCTATTACGGATCCAAGGTGAGTCACGTACACTACCTTTGCATAGATCTAGAGATGATTCGACAAGAACATCTATATGTGATTATTAGTAGTGCTGGTTTGGATTGTCTTTTGTTATGATGTTTGGGACACACGGTCACCAGTAGGAGTGTACCGTGGTTCCACAGGAGATAGAGGTTGTTACCGTTGGGAGCAGCCGAAATCAGTGTAGGAGATTCGTAGTCTTTTGTGACTCGCAGGATATTACAGACCTTTCGTCGAGGGTTTCTCCGCATAGCTATGCTACTTTCACGCGTGACCATGAAGGCGTGAAGTTTACTTGAACTGAGGATTGCAAGACAGCTTCTAGGAGCTGAAGCGGAGACTAGTGTCGGCTTTGATTTTTGGTTTTTACCTTCGGAAGAGGACGGATTTGTCCTCTACACCGACGCGTTTCTACAGGGTATGGGTGCTGTTCTGGTGCAGCACGGTAGAGTATTCATATATGCTTCTCGATAGTTGAGGGAGCCTGAGAAGAAAATACTCAGTTCATGATCTGGAGTTGGCCGCTATTATTTTTGCCCTGAAGATTTGGCGGCAGTACCTGTATGATATTACATTGAGATTCTCACTGACCATCGGAGTCTCAAATATCTGTTCACTCAGAAGAAACTTAATCTTCGACCGAGGAGATAGATGGAGTTCCTGATAGATTATGATTGTACCATTAGCTATCACCTGGGAAAAGCTAATGTGGTTGCTGATGCACTTAGCTAGAAGTCCAGAGGGACTTTAGCTTGCCATCGAGTTGTGGTCATAGACTTGATCCAGGTTTCTCCGAGTTAGACCTTGAGGAGAAGGGACAGACAGAGCAGGGTATTCTTGTTACCATAGTTGCTCAGTCGTCGATCAGGACGAGAATCCGAGCGACCCAGTTGTTGGGACCTCATAGAGCTCAGTGTGAGGCAGAGTGGTCCATACTATCAGACGGAGGATGTCAGAGGCGCAGGATCGCCAGAAGAGTTATGCTGATCGGAGATGTAGATCACTAGAGTTCTCTGTTGGTGACCATGTATTTCTACGAGTTTCACCCACGAAAGGGGTGAAGAGATTTGGCCTCAGAGGTAAGCTAGCTCCGCGGTACATTGGTCCTTTTGAGATCTTGGAGAGGATCGGAGCGGTAGCTTACAGACTGACACTACCACCGTTCCTGTCAGGCGTCCATGATGTATTTCACGTATCCATGCTGAGGAGATACATCCCTGACCCGACACATGTGCTGGCTGATATTCCCGTTCCAGTTCAGCTGGACATTACTTATGAGGAGGTTCCGGTACGGATTCTCGACCGGAAGGAGTGTCAGTTGCGGAACAAGACTATCCAGCTGGTTAAAGTCGGATGGCAGCATCATTCAGACGAGGAGGCTACTTGGGAGCTCGAGGATACGATCCGAGCTCGATATCCCCATCTTTTTACTTGAGGTATGTGATTCAGTTTACCGTTCAGCATTTATACTTCCTGTCTATTGTTAGTGCTTGCTGATGGTAGATAACGAAATTTGGGGACCAAATTTTTATTAGTGGGGGAGAATGTAAAATACCGAAAATAGGCAAATATTAATAAACGAATTTTCCAGAATTTTTGGAAATTTTTCGGAGCTTGTATGGACGAGTTAACGGGGATAAAATTTGAGTTTCGGAAAAGCCTGTTTAGGCTACCCCATTTAAATGAGGAAAAGTTGAATTTCTTAATTTCTTTTTCTTTATTTATTTTGCCTTTTCTTTTATTTTTCCGCCGTTCTCTCTTTCTCGCCGAACCCGAGCGCCGAACCCTTTTCTCCCCGACGCCGCCCGCGCCCTCTCCGAGCCCTAACCGCCGGAGCTCTAACCGCCGGCCGCGGCGGTTTTTCCTTCCTTCCTCGTGCTTAAGCGGAGAAGCCGACGCCTCCTCTGCCTCCCGATACTTCTCTTCTATTGTGCCCTAGCGAGCCGTGAGTCACCACTGCCATACCGGCACCCTCTCCGATCTCCTCACGGCGCCACCTTTCCTCTGTGCCCTAGCCAGCCCCGGCCGACCAGTGACTTCTCCCTTCCTCTGGTCCGACGAGTTGCCGCCGGTCTTCCTTCTGCTCTAGCGCCGGCTGCCACCACCATTGTGGTGCCGACGCCCTCACTGATCCTCACTGTGCCCTAGATTTTCTGCCGGCACAGTTTTGCTCGGGTTGTTTCCGGTCATGAGCAAGGAGGATTCAAGATATCGCTTCTTCCTCTCTGCCACCTCTCGGCACAGCGCCGCTGGCCACAAGAAACCCTAGTTGAGGTGGGGTGGGGAATTAGGGTTGAGGTATGATTTTGGTTATTGATTTCCAGTTCATGTTCTTCCTCAGTTCTTCTTGTTGCTATTGCCAGTGCAGCCCTAGCCAGTGGTCAACAGCCGCTGGAACCTGTCGCCGAAGAAGGAAATGCTGATTCGAGGAAGCCACAGGGTTCCTGGCAGCAACTTCGCTGTGATTTCGGCAACAAATTTCTAGCAGCAATAGGGGGCTGTGATAAATTGAGGTAAGGTGTAGTGCAAATGTTTCTTATGTTGTAGTGTGTACTGATGTGAAGGAAAGGTTAGGAATGAGATTCGACTCAAATTTTTATTGAGTTCAGGTTGACTAGGTTAGTAGCAAGATCTAATTTGGAAGGTGAAATGGATTAGGTTTGGAATTAAATTAATGGTATGATTGGGGTTAAAGCCATTAACCCTAAATAATCGTTGGATTTAATTTTGGTAGGATTAATGCTATATGATTAGGGCTTTCCCCTAATTTAGTGTTAGAGATTTTTATTTAGCTATTTATATGAGATGTAGCTAAATAAAAATATATGTATGTTTGATATCACAGGACTTTGACGCGAGATGGGTATCTCGGAGTCAGATTTGGACCTTTTCTATCGGAGGCGGGTACTTTTGACTTTTGTCTTTGATATGCTTAGTAATGAAATTAACATATTGCATTAATTGTGTTTCTTATCTGTTTCGGTTAATCACTACCCAAATCTTGGTACGTGCTTGATTGATTGATTGATTTGCATCTCATGTATATTTTACCTGTTTATACATGCTTATAGGGGGTAGTGATATACCATGCTTCACCATGTTCAGGACCTAGGTTTTTATACCTTCTGTGTACCTTTGATTCGATATGATTCGTTGACCTAGGGTGCACTTTTCTATATATATGGATTAGGTCAGGATGTTTATATGGTTATTGCCATGCATCATTTGCATGATTGCATGCTGTGCGATAGTCCGCTCCATTATTGTTGAGCACATCGCCAGTTACATGGATCTGCACACACCACCACTCATGGGTTAGTGGTCGATTCAGGCAGAGTGTGTTGCAGCAGGGACTCTGTTAGGCACCGTTGGTCCACTCATGGGTAGTGAGACATAACGTGTTATCCGGCAGGGATTCCTCCCCGTCACTGTGTACCGGGAGTTGAGAGCATTGCGCTCCCCCATTTATGATTTGGGGTAGGAGGATAGGTGTACTCCGACAGCATCCCGTCCACTCGGTCACTCATCAGGAGTAGTGACGACAGAGTGCACGGTTGTCACAGCCCTACCCACTCGGCCTCACTATTGTGTGTGAGATGATCGACTGGCGTCAGGGGTGACCAGGACGCATCATTGACATCATATGCATGATGCATTTATTGTTTGTGTTTGTGTTTGTTGCACTTATATGCTGCACATTGCTTGGATACCTTGATTGACATGCATACAGGATATCTATACCACTCGGTCTGTTTGTCCTTATACTCAGGTCCTGGTTAGTACAGTTTCTCTCCTGCTTACTTCAGTTTGGCATTTACCTTTATTCATCAGGAGACTGTACGCATGATTAGTGCTAGGTGTTATTTCTTTACTTTGCATATCAACTGTACCTGCTGAGTGTTGGACTCACCCCGCCTCCATTGTTGTTATTTTCAGGTTGATGCTGTCAGGAGAGAGTTCCAGTTGCTGGTCCCTGCAGACCTCGAGGATGTGATTGGTTTTCGTTTGGTTCCCTTTTCTGTTCTAGACTGTTTGAACTCGTTATGTTCTGGATTTATTTACTTATGGACATGGTATAGATTTTATTATATCGATGGATTTGGATTTGGTTTCTTATTCTACTACATGCCTGCCTGGACGCCAGAAGAGGTGAGTTCGTCGGTTTTGAGCTTTACGAGTGTAGTTGAGTAGGGTGGATTTCGAGTCAGAGTACTATTGTTTTGTTTACTATTATATACTCCGTGGTTGTGACAGCCGGAGGCTGAATATATATATAACTGCGTGGTGATGTTTTATTTTGTTGTTATTATTCCAGCCGCCTGTGGCTGAGGTATTTGTGAGATGTAGAAAAGTTTCAGATTGTCCACCGTACAGGGGAGATGCTGTCGAAATTTTCTCGGACAGGGACTCCTCTGGGGCGTGACAGTTAAAATTTCTCGTTTATAAATAACTAAGTGGGAGAGGTTTTTTTTTAAATAAATCCCATGGTCTCCATTACTGGTTTGTAAGTGATGCAAACAATTTTGCGCGTTGGCTCTGAGTGCCTTCCTCCATAACGGATGAGCTTGTTTGTGGATCACTAGAACAAACTTCCATTTTTGGATGACTATAGGAAGTTAATTAAGAGCGTGTGATCTTCCCCAACGGAAGGGGCATAATCTTATTAATGAACTTAGTGTCAAGTAATGGTATACACTTAGACACACCTAATAGTATCCTCCCCATCGGAGTCACTGCTATTATTTGTGTGACCAAAAGATACCAACTATTAATTTTATTTGTCAAAAAGTTAGGTTGACAAGATAATAAAATTAATGGGTCAAAAACCCTCCTTTTACAAATGTTGAATTTGTATACGTCCACACTAACGTGGCATACAAAATTCACGGTGTTTTGAGGTGTTGGTTAATTTAAAATAGTATTGTTTGAGGAATCAATATTATTCTAAATTTAGAGTTCTGACCAAAAGTTATTTGTGATTCTTAGGATGACTTTCAACCCATTTGCCATCATACTCAACTGAATAGACTTATCGGACCTAATTACATAGATTGGAAAAGAAACACGGATATTGTTCTTACTCTGAAAGCTATAAATTTGTACTGACCGAGGCTGAAGCACCCATGGTGAATCTACCCAAGAGGAGATTGAATATCATAAGAAATGGGTAAAAGCAGATGAGATGGCGCGGTGTTACATTTTGGCTTCAATGTCAAATGTATTGCAACATCGACATCAAGATTTACCAACGATTTATGATATAATCTCAAGGAACTCTTTGGTCATCAGGATAGGACTTCTAGGCAAGAAGCCATGAGAAAGATAATGACAGCCACCATGCAAGAGGGTACTCCTGTAAGGGATCATATCCTAAAGATGATGGCTTATCTGAACGAGATACAGATCCTTGGAGGAGAAATTGATGGGGAAACCCAGATCGATATGATCCTCCAAATGCTACCTAGAAGTTTTGAGCAGTTCCGCCTGAACTATAATATGAATAAGAGGATTTATTCATTGGCGGAACTACTGACAGAACTTCAGGCAGCAGAAGGATTATTTCGTCACAATGCTCAAATTCACTATGCTGAAAATAGTTCTACTTCTAAACCGAGAGGAAAGAAGAAGAAGAAACAAGTCGGTTCAGCAAAGAAAGTGAATAAATCTCAGAGTACGGGATTTAAAGCTGGAGTGAAGAAGCCGAAGGGCAAATGCTTCATCTGCAAGCAGGCAGGACATTGGAAAGCGGACTGTCCTCGTAAGAACCAAAACAAAGGTATATCTCATGCTCTAGTTGTTGAAACATGTTTAGCGGTGTTATCTACCAGTACCTGGTGTGTAGATACGGGAGCCACTGATCATATCTGCAATTCTCTGCAGGGGTTCCAGGAAACCCGACGACTAACTGAAGGAGAGATTACCGTCTACATGGGCAATGCTACTAAGGTGGCGGCTGTTGCAGTGGGAGACGTCTACTTATCTTTTAGTAGAAATAGAAATTTGATTTTAAGAAATTGTCTTTATGTACCCAGTTTTAGAAAGAATTTAATTTCAGTTTCTAAACTGTTCTTAGATGGATATTCAGTTTCTTTCAGTAACGATGTAGTTATTAAAAGAAATAAAGTGATTATCTGTTCTGGTGCATTAGTTGGCAATTTGTATACTTTAAATCCAATTTCTTCCACAAAGCAAAACATGGAAATTTATAACTCATCTTCTAATTCCAATAAGAGAAAAGAACCTTCGGAAATGAACCAAGCATATCTTTGGCATCTAAGGCTTGGTCATATTAACTTAAGTAGGATTCAGAGGCTTATAGCCGATGGACTTTTGAGTTCGTTAGAGTTGGAAAATTTTCCAACTTGTGAATCTTGCTTAGAAGGTAAAATGACCAAGAGGCCGTTCAAAGCCAAGGGATATAGAGCCAAAGAAGTGTTAGAGTTGGTTCATTCTGATTTGTGTGGTCCTATGTCTGTCCAGGCAAGAGGTGGTTTTGAATATTTTGTCTCTTTTATAGACGATTATTCAAGATACGGATACATTTACCTAATGCGCCGCAAGTCCGAGTGCTTTGATAAGTTCAAAGAATACAAGGCTGATATGGAGAAACGACTAGGTAAAAGTATCAAGACACTACGGTCTGATCGTGGTGGCGAATACCTCTTAGGAGAGTTTAGGAATTACTTATCAGAGGCCGGGATTCAATCCCAATTGTCTGCACCTGGAACACCCCAACAGAATGGTGTAGCAGAACGAAGGAATAGAACTCTTATGGAGATGGTTAGATCGATGATGAGCTATTCAGAATTACCAAATTTGTTTTGGGGATATGCTCTGGAAACAGCAGTATACATTTTGAACTTAGTACCTTCTAAATCAGTTTCTTCTACTCCCATAGAATTGTGGAATGGGCGAAAACCCAGTCTAAGACATATTCGGATTTGGGGTAGTCCAGCACATGTGCTGAAACCAGATGCTGATAAGTTAGAATCCCGTACAGAAGTTCGCGTGTTTGTAGGATATCCCGTACATGTGCTGTGAGTCTTTTTAGCTTGCAGGTTGCAGGTCACACTCTCATGGTTGAATTCAAATTAAGCTTCATTAAGAGAAGAAGACAAGTGCTCTTTTCACTGTGATTTGCTGCAACAGATGCATTTAAGGCATCAACGTTCACTGGCGAATCTGATTGCGATTGGGCTGCGCTCAGTTTGACCTCTACCTATTGGTTCGTAGCCAGAGACGCCAATGATTTCCATCGGCATGGGTTCAGAGAACCAGATGAGGAGGAGAGGTGATTGGCGATGCTTGTGTTTACAGCAGAGATTCGACGCAGAGTTTCTGCAGCGAAAGAGCAGAGGCATAAGAAGAGAGACGAGGAAGAAGGGAATAGAGCTCTCGGTTGATTGTGTGAAACAAGCTGTGCTGTGCTTTGTGCTTGAAGAGAGGCTGTATTCTTGTGTTCCTGCTTGTGCTTGTTCTTCGCTGATTGTGGCTGTGAGCTTCCTTTGATCATTTCACTTGAGCCACTACTGTAAGTCTTGTGCTTAATTTCTTACTGCTGTTAAAGACTTTGTGGAGAGGTTACTCCACCGAGAAGGAGAATCCTTTAGCCGGATAGCTTCCGGGGTGTGATCTACCGGAAGATCAAGGGATCGTCCACCTTACGGACACGCCGAGGAGTAGGGGCAAGTTATCCCCGAACCTCGTAAATCTCTGAGTTAGTGTGCTGTGTTCTCTCTTTGTTTTAGTTTTCTAATTCCGCTGTGCTAACAAAGTTCTTGAAGAAATTTGTGTTTAGTATTTTTCAAAGAGGCTATTCACCCCCCCTCTAGCCATCTAAGATCCCAACACTAGGGATCGGCTCCGGCGCTCGAAAGAGGAAGAAGAAAGGTCTCGGTGGCTGGCGGCTAGGGCACAGGGAAAAGGTGGCGCCGTGAGGAGATCGGAGAGGGCGCCGGTGTGGGCAGTGGAGAAAAAAATTGTCGGCGCCGGTTAGGGCTAGGAGTCGGCGACGGGGGAAGAAGAAGGGAAGAGGGCGCGCGGAGAAAAGAATCGGGCACGCACAGTATGGGGAGGAAAAGAAAATAAATAAGAAAAAATAAATAAATAAATAAATAAATCTTTTCCTCACTTAAATGGGTAGCCTAAACAGGCTTTCCCGGAACCCAAATTTTATCCCCGTTAACTTGTCCATACGAGCTCCGAAAAATTCCCGAAAATTTCCAAAAATTCCAGAAAATTCTCTTATTAATATTCGCTTATTTTCAGTATTTTACATGAATCCTTGTGAGAGTTTCAGCTGTATATACACCGTCACCTCATCTTGATTTGATTGTCACATCATCTTGACCCTCATCGAACATACATTTAGGTCTGCTCACAACATACTGTATTAGCCAACATACCGTATTAGCCAGAAATCAGATGCAATGCAGAATAAGAAAACAGAAATCATGTTTTGAAAACAAAAAATCTAGATTTTGAAAAGCAATAATACTTGAATCAGAAAATAGGTCAGCTACCAAAAGAAATGGTTTGATTAAACTCAGGCCATCCTCAATAGACAAAACTCACCTTATCCTTCTAAGTCAATGAGTTTTCTGTAAAGTCACTTAAATTTTATGATACACTGGAAAATGGATAGGCCAAAAAACACTCAAACTAAGATTTATTTACGGGGAACCACGAGAGGCTTCATCGTAACTTTGACTCTCATGTGGTTCTCTATTGCTAACGCCTATGTTGCTCGGATTGGGAATGAGTATTTGACATTGGTGTGGATCCAACTACCTGACACAGCTATATCCAAAGATTTTTGCACATAATAAATAGAGAAATCATGTGTTCGATTGTCGGATACCAACAATGGAATACAAGGGGTAGATAAAGATTCCTAGGCAACAAAGTCTATGGTTCAATAAATGATTAAAGTACCAAAAGAACACATCATGTTCAAGTTCATCAATCTACTTGTAGTAGTTGTAACGATCCGGCCTCTCGGCCCTTGGACGGCCCAACTGGCGGACCATTTAGTAGCCCCTTGGTAGTCCCTTGGGCGGCCCAACTGACGGCCCAACTGGCGACTCCTTATGTCGTCGACTGACGACCCTCGGCCGTGCCGTTACTCACTAGGACTTCTCACCCCTGACCAGTGGATTTTTGCCTTCCCCAGGATTCGAACTCTAGACCTCCAGGCTACCAGGATTCATAAACTCTAGTACATAGCCTGGAGGTCTAGAGTTCGAATCCTAGGGAAGGTAAAAATCCACTGGCCAGGGGTGGGAAGTCCTAGTGAGTAACGGCACGGCCGAGGGTCGTCGGTCAACGACATAAGGGGTCGCCAGTTGGGCCGCCCAAGGGACCGCCAAGGGGGCGCCAAATGGGCCGCCAGTTGGGCCGTCCAAGGGGCCAAGGGGCCGAGCGGCCGGGTCGTTATAATAAAAAGGCCGCTCACTTGGCTACCAGGATTCATAAATTGTTGACTTTTATGTATTTAATTCAAACTATTTTTCATGTTTTGGTAATGCATATGTGTATGCATTTAGTCCCACATTGCTAAGCCAAGAAGATTGAAAGAGCTTATATATGGACTCCTTCCATCCTTGCTTACCAATGTTAAGGGGGCCTACACGCATACGCAGGCCGAGCCCAAATCAAGTGGTTTCGGGGGGTTCGAGCCGGAAATCCATAAACCGGGCACGACGCACGCGATCATCGCGCGCAAGGGGGGTGCAAATCCCCAGCTCGTGGGCCTCGCGCCTACAGACGGCCTGGTTTGTTTTTGCCAATCTCTGGTTTGGTCTGGTTCTGGTTCTGTTCCGCGCATGAGGAAGCGGCGCACCTGCCTGCGCGTAAGGAAGCAACTCATCTATCCCGCGCGTGAGGAAGCGACGCACCCGCGCGTCAGGAAGCGGAAGCGACGCACGCTTTGCTTCGTGCACTGCTTCAGAGTGTATAAATACACTGCCTCTGTTCCTAGTTCAACACACCGAAGCAGTCTGCTTTCTCTCCTTCCCTCTCTCTTTCTTCTTTCTTACCGAGAGTTTGTCCGTTTCCTGAGGCTTGGTTTTTAGCGATCTGAGGTTGAGTCCGAGTGCGCCGTTCGTCTTGGAGTGCACCTACGGACGACGCGAGTGGTTGTCGAATCTTGGGAAGATTTTGTCGGAGAGCCTTGCACCGTGGGCGGCAATAAATTCTCTAAAGACAGTCGGCACGCCGACGCTTCAACCGGAGATACATTTTCTCGACCTCTCTTTTATTTACCTGTTTACTGCATGCTTGCTGTTTTGGTGCAAATTATTACTGTGTTAGTACTATCTTTCTACAACAATTTTAGAGAATTTATTGTAAGCATCAGTAGACATGATAAATGATAGGGTATCGGGGTCTGATGAGGCTAGTGCTAGACCTGAAAGATTTTTCGGGCAAAACTTCAGACGTTGGCAACAACGGATGAAATTTTGGCTTACTACACTAGGACTATTCTCTGTTATAGAAACAGATCCTCCTTCACCTGATGAAGAGGAACCTGCCTATAGTGCTGCCTTACAGAGGTTTAAGCAAAGGGATTACCTCTGCCATGGGAGGATCCTGCCTGCCCTCTCAGACGCACTATTTGATGTATACTGCTCAACATCTTCGGCTAAAGAGCTGTGGAAATCTTTGGATAAAAAATACAACTCCGAAGATTCTGGTTTAGAAAAGTATACTGTGGCAAAATTCCTAAATTTCAAAATGGTAGAAGGCAAATCTGTGGTTGAGCAGACACATGAATTCCAAGTTCAAGTTTATGGTCTTGCTGAAGGAGAACTTGAAAAATTTCAGGTCTTATCTATCATCGAAAAATTGCCTCCGAGTTGGGAAGATTTTGGCATGACTCTTAAACATATGAGAGGTAAAATCTCTCTAGAAGATTTGATGATTGCCTTAAATATCGAAGAAGAACATCGGAAGCAATATAAAGATGATGATAAAAGAATGCCTATGGATTTTATTCCAAAGGCAAACGTAGTAGTCTCATCTGACAAGAAAAAATTCAAAAATCAGAAAATAAAGAACAAGATGAAACCCAAACCAAAGATTCAAAAGAAAAATGGAACCAAGCCGTGCTGGGCATGTGGACAAGTTGGACATTATGTCAAATTCTGCCCTAAGAAGAAAAATTAGAGCAATATGTCCAACACCAAGGCACAAGCAAATGTCGTGACTGCTAATGACGACACCAGCAATAGGTTTATTACCTTCAAACCCGAACTAAATTTGATCTATCAACCCAATGAATGGTTAGTTGATACAAGTGCTAATGTGTACTGTTGTGCTGATCGCTCTGCCTTCCTTATTTATCAGGTAATTGAAGGCACTTCCGTGGCCATGGGGAACCATTCTACAGCCAGGGTGTTTGGGATATGACAAGTTGACCCGAGGTTCACCTCTGGAAAAGTCATGTCACTGCATGAGGTGCATCATGTTCCAACGGTCTGTCGGAATTTGATTAGCGGGTCAAAGTTAGTCCGCGTTGGTTATGAGTTGAACTTTAAATGTAATAAAGTTGTAATATTACATTTAGGAACCTTTATTGGAAAATGTTACCTTAATGAAGGTTTATTTAAACTCAATGTAGAAAATGCTACCTTAAATAAATCTACTGATATTGGTTGTTCATATAATATTGAGTCTTATGATATATGGCATGACAGATTAGGACATGTCAATTTTAATACCGTAAAAAGAATGATGAATCTAGACATGATTCCTAAGCATGCTATAAATAATAGGAAAAAATGTGGAGTTTGTGTGCAATATAAACAACCCTGTAAACCCTTCAAATCAGTTGATAGAAATTCTGATATTTTAGAATTGATTCATACTGACTGTTGTGAGTTTAACGGTGTAATAACGAGAGACCATAAACGGTATTTCATTACCTTCATTGATGATCACTCTCGTTATTGTTATGTTTATTTACTGAAAACTAAGGATGAAACTTTAGATAAATTTATGATTTTTAAATCTGAAGCTAAGAATCAAACAAATAAATCTGTTAAGAGGTTAAGGTCTGATAGGGGTGAAGAGTTTACCTCGAACCTGTTTCAAAAATTTTGTCAAGATGCAGGTATAATTCACGAGGTAACTGCTCCATATAGTCCTCAATCCAACGGTATAACAGAACGAAAAAATCGAATCCTTGAAGATATGATTAATTCCATGTTTGGCAGTTCTGGGTTACCCAACTTCTTGTGGGGGGAGGCTCTATACACTGCATGTCATGTGTTAAATAGAGTCCCCATGAGGTCAAGGGATAAAAGTCCATATGAGCTTTGTCAAGGCCGGAGGACAAGTTTGAAATACCTTAAAGTGTGGGGATGCCTTGCAAAGGTACTAGTACCTGAACACAGAAGGAAAAAACTTGGTCCAAAGACCGTTGATGGTATCTTCTTGGGTTATACTCAAAATAGTATTGCATATAGGTTTCTGATTATTAAATCAGAAATTTCTGGAATAGATGCAAATACTATTGTAGAACTTCGCGATGCTACATTTTTTGAGGATATATTTCCTATGAAGACGAGAACACCTCAGTCTATATCTAGTATTCCTACTAGAGATAAGTCTGCTTCCATAGAGGCTCCATTATCCGTAGAAGGTACACCTTCCTCAAGTTACTCTAGACTAGATGAATCTAGTGAGCATACAGAACTGAAAAGGAGCAAGAGGCAACGTGTGTCTATGGATTTAGGCCAAGACTTTATCACCTATAATATAGAAGGTGACCTTGTGACATATAAAGATGCTATGGCTTCTCCTGAAGCTAAGCACCGGAAAGAGGCTATTAAAAGTGAAATAGACTCTATTATCTCTAATGCCACTTGGGAGTTGGTAGATTTACCTCCTAGGTGTACCACTATAGGATGTAAATGGGTGTTTAAGAAAAAACTAAAACCTGATGGGTCAGTAGATAAATTCAAAGTCCGCCTAGTTGCTAAGGGATTCAAACAGAAAGAAGGGATTGACTATTTTGACATTTATTCTCCTGTTACCAGAATTACTACAATCCGAGTGTTAATAGCATTGGAATCCAGATATCATCTTGAGGTACATCAAATGGATGTCAAAACGATATTCTTAAATGGAGATCTTGAAGAAGAGAGATATATGGATCAGCCTGAGGGACATGTAGTTTCTGGAAATGAGAATAAAGTCTGTAGGTTAGTCAAATCTCTTTATGGTTTGAAGCAAGCCCCAAAGCAGTGGCACAAAAAATTTGATAGTGCTATGCTATCGTTTGGCTTTGAAATGAATGACTCTGATAAATGTGTGTATGTTAAAATGAAAGGTGATAATTGTATTATCTTATGTTTATATGTAGATGATATTCTACTTTTTTGTTCAAACCTTTCCATTATTAATGAGACTAAGGCCCTCTTAAGTGGTAAGTTTGATATGAAAGATATAGGTTGTGCTGACATGATTTTAGGGCTGAAGTTGACTCGTTCAACTGATGGAATAGCAATTTCTCAGTCACTTTATGTTGAGAGAGTATTAGAGAAATATGGCTATAGCCAAGTTAAATCTGTCGTCACACCCTATGATCCTTCAAAAACTCTCTACAAGAATAAAAGTGGTGTGGCAGTGTCTCAATTAAGATACTCACAAATAATAGGCAGTCTAATGTATTTAGCAAATTGTTCTAGACCTGATATTTCTTTTGCTATAACGAAATTGAGCAGGTTTACCAGCTGTCCGGACAGAACGCATTGGGATACATTAGACAGAGTACTCAGATACCTAAAAGACACTATATCCTTGGGCTTGTGGTATGGGATATTCCCTGCAGTCCTGGAGGGATATAGTGATGCTAGTTGAATAGCTGACACTGCTAAGTGTAAAGACGTTACTGGTTATGCCTTTACACTTGGAGGCGGTGCAGTTGCTTGGAGGTCTGTTAAACAGACGATTATAACCCGTTCTACATCTGAGGCAGAATTGTGTGCTTTGGATACCACAGTAACTGAAGCTGATTGGCTTAAGGGTCTTCTTTCTGAAATTCCCTTGATGATGAAGCCAATACCTTCTATTTCAGTACACTGTGATAATCAAACAATAATAGCTCATATTAGAAGCTCCAAGTATAACCAGAAACAGAAGAGACATGTACGAATAAGATTAAAATCTATTCGTGAGTTAGTGTCTCTTGGAGTGGTGTCATTGGACTTTGTAAGTTCAAAAGATAATATTGCTGATACACTGACTAAAGGACTTGATTCTGAAAAAATCAAGAGATCCAGTAAGGGAATGGGACTGAGGCCTATCCTGGTTTCACCTATAGCGGCAACCCAACCTATCTGATTGGAGATCTCAAGAAGTAGGTTCAATGTGGCATAAACAAGTTATAAGGATGAACCGTAAGCATCAAATTGATTGAGATGTAATCTCATAGTCTCTTCCCTGCATAGATGCTTGACTGCTAGTAAGGATGAGCTTAGGAGCTCTTAATGAGTTTAAGGTCTTAATGATAGGATGCTCGCAGTACATCCTTGGAGAACTCACCTATGTAAGTGTAACTGTGTGGCCGCAGTGTGGAGGGTCAAGGCAACTCTCCTTAGCACTTATGAAACAAGATTCGGTGGCATGACCGTAATGCACCAACCCAGAAGGATTCAACCGTCGCCCGTGATGAGTTGTTACCAATTGATTTTCACATATAAAAGGTTTAAGTTCAAGACTGAGTTCACTTCAAACCTATGTGAATAAAATTGGTGTACTTAGGTGAAAATTCAAACCGGAAGGTATTTTCACTAAAAGCTCATTGCAACCAAGCCTCAGGACAAGTCTTTGTTTTCAACCAAAATAATTTGAATTAGTGGGAGATTGTTGAGTTTTATGTATTTAATTCAAACTATTTTTCATGTTTTGGTAATGCATATGTGTATGCATTTAGTCCCACATTGCAAAGCCAAGAAGGTTGAAAAAGCTTATATATGGAGTCCTTCCATTCTTGCTTAGCAATGTTAAGGGGGCCTACACGCATGCGCGGGCCGAGCCCAAATCAAGTGGTTTCGGGGGGTTCGAGCCGGAAATCCATAAACCGGGCGCGACGCACGCGATCATCGCGCGCAGGGGGAGTGCAAATCCCCAGCTCGTGGGCCTCGCGCTTGCAGGCGGCCTGGTTTGTTTTTGCCAGTCTCTGGTTTGGTCTGGTTCTTGGTTCTATTCCGCGCATGGCAGCGCATCTATCCCACACGTGAGGAAGCGACGCACCCGCGCGTCAGGAAGCGGAAGCGACGCACGCTTTGCTTCGTGCACTGCTTCAGAGTGTATAAATACACTGCCTCTGTTCCTGGTTCAACACACCGAAGCAGTCTGCTTTCTCTCCTTCCCTCTCTCTTTCTTCTTCCTTACCGAGAGTTTGTCCGTTTGTCCTGAGGCTTGGTTTTTAGCGATTTGAGGTTGAGTCCGAGTGCGCTGTTCGTCTTGGAGTGCACCTACGGACGCGCGAGTGGTTGTCGGATCTTGGGAGGATTTTGCCGGAGAGCCTTGCACTGTGGGCTGCAATAAATTCTCTAAAGACAGTCGGCACGCCGACGCTTCAACTGGAGATACATTTTCTCGACCTCTCTTTTATTTACCTGTTTACTGCATGCTTGCTGTTTTGGTGCAAATTATTACTGTGTTAGTGCTCTCTTTCTACAACAGTAGTTTGATGAGAAAAGCATCGGCGGGCACATACTCTCGGGAGGAAAAACCCCTCCCACCCCCTAGTCAACTTGGGACTTGGGAATCAGCTATAAGTTGATCCCGTAATTTACCTTCCTTTACATAACTTAGGACGAACTATGAGAGGCGCCGAGATGAACGTAATTATTTTTTTTTTTTTTTTTGCTATAATTCATGAGAAAAGGATGTCACATTTACAACAAAAGGTATCTTCATGCATCATTACCTATTCTCAGTGACTTGGAGCAAACAAATTCGTGAACCAGCCATTCCATTTCTTGTTTGTCATATACTGCAACAACTAGCTGGCAGGCTAACTACTAATCTTATAAACATCGGGCACATGCGAGTGGATATACATACATTCATGGATGCACTTAGAAAATAACCACATTTAATGGAAAAAGAGGTCACAAATAATCGGGGCATACCTTCTCTCAAAGTTATCTGCTAGGTAAGTACCTACAACGACCTCTTTTGCGATTCTTAATTCAGTATAGCATCCTTTCCTGTGATTAAAAAAGGACCCATTTCTAGAGACAAATCAATCAGCTGCACCGTAAATGCAATTATCACTTGTAAAAAATGCAACATGAGCTCCATACTGGCTGATAGACTGATTAAGTATCAGAAGTAAATAACATAACCAAATTACAGTAGTCAGGAACACTCTAACAAGATCACAAAACAGGATCAAGAATGGTAGCAGAATTCCTAATCTTTTTCTTGTAATTACCATAGTCACATTTATTCTTAATGTTCGATTACTGGAATGAAAAAGATCTTTGAGTAAAAAGAGGAATAGGATCACAAAATTACACAGGGAGTTCCATCATTTATGCTCAACGAACAAACAAAAGTTGAGTGACATTTTTATATGCAGTAAACTCAGATAGAAACAAGCTTCTTTTCTTGACTTTACCTGCTTGGTTTTGTAACCGAGTCGCCGAACCTTGTCGGGGCGGGTCGATCCGGTGACACGAACAATCGATGGTGGATGGCGATACAAGAACCGCATCGCATCTGATTGTTTCTTCCTCCATAGATCCGACACGTACCTGTAATCTCCTAAGCAAATTCAAAGACGATCAATCGCAATGGGAGAAAACCTCAAATGTGCCATGACAAAATAAGATGGAATCTGCAAACGAAAAAAAAAAAACTTCTTGGGTCGAAATGGATCGAATCGATCTAAAAACATGGGCGATAACAGCAACGGAGAGATGAGAACTACCGATGAAACGGGAAAAGAGAGTGAATATCTCACCAATTGTTCCTAGGATGCACTAGCCCGCCTACGTTAGGGTTTCGGTATCGATGGCGGAGGCAGGGCTTCGGAGTTTGGTCGGAGAGGTTCGTAGCCACAACTCACAAACGACAATAACCAGGTTTTAAGCGAGGAAGAAGGTCCCAAGGAGGAAATAAGAACGGTCAGGCCAAGAATATTATGTGATCTGAACCAAGAAAATTTGTGTGACATTGAAGATGGACGATGAGGATCGGTTGGAGGAAGAAAGTCAGAAGGTCGAGCGGTAGGGGTGGCCAAGCCTCAATTTGTTGAGATCGCCACAGTCGTTCAATATGAAAACTTTGAATGAGGGAGGAAGGAGGGCGGCTTCCTCTTCTTGTGTCAAGCTAAGCTTGGGACAAGCTTTTATCTGTAATTCCTTGAGCGAAGTGAAGTTTTCAAATCTCTTGAGAGGCATCCGCATGAGTTTGTTACATCCTTCTACATAAATGTCTTCAATATTTGATATATTCTGCGACAGCAACCCTTCTTCTAAGCTTGTCAAATTGTTGCATTTTCTGATTCGTAAGGCTGAGAGAGATGATGTCGTTTGATTGCCTCCGCTTCCATTTGTTTCTAGTTCCTGTAGGCTTGGCAGCTCTGTTAACCCAACTGCTCGTAGTGATAAATATATAAGCGAAGGAGGGAGAGGAGGTAACCTCTCGAGCTTGGGGCATTCATAGATAGTAAGTTTTTGTAAGCTTGGAAATAGCTCGCTGCCGCCAATCCAACACCACCTTTCACATGCCGGCATGTCGCTGATCCAGAGATTTTCCAAGCTAAGAAAACACTTGGTTATAACTTCAGTGCTAAAGAACCCATGGCCTATCTGTTTCACTGCTGATATCTTTACAATCTTAAGAACCTTCAGACATGGAAGTCGTCCGAGATTACTAGGAAGCTCCTCGAGTGCCTCCAGGTCATCCAATACTAGCGTCTCCACCCTTGGAAGTATTACTTTTTCTGTAGAACCGTATAAAGCAAAATCAATATGTTTTAACATAGACATCCTTCTCATGTGAAAAGACTTGAGACATGGAAGTGAACAGAGATCAGGGAGCTCCTCTAAAGCTGGTAAGTCCATCAGCTCTAGCACTTCTAGCGCAGGGAACAGATCATTTTCTGTGGCATGAACTGATGCAAAACCAATGTGTTTCAACAACGGCATTGCTACCATGCAAAGAACCCTGAGACGTGGAAAATGTCCTCGACTGCAGAACTCTTCCAACGCAGGCATGTATCTCAAATCCAACTCTTCTAGCATAGGAAACAAGGAATTTTCTATGGCACCGGATGCTGTAAAATCAATGTGTTTCAATGACTTTATTCCTGTCATTCGAACAACCCTCAGACAAGGAAATCGTCCAAGATTGGGCAATTCTTCCGATGCATTCATGTAACTCAGCTGTAGCTCTTCTAGTATAGGAAATAATTTGCTCTCTCTAGAACCACATACCTCAAAACATGATTTCGAGAACCACATGCTCTGATAAATGTGGAAGACCTTGAGGTGAGGCAGCAATGCAGTGCAGGAAATATCTTTCCAACTCTCACAGAAACTCAACTCAAGTCTTTCCAAGTTGGATAACTCCTTTTTCATCCAGCTGGGTGATCTAGCACCACAATACCTCTTGATCTGTAATTGTTTTAGTGACTCATGTGGTTGGAGTCCTTCAAGTACCTCCTCCATGGCAACTAACTTGTTCTCCAACTTGGGATCAAATTTCCATTCCAACTCTAGAACATCAAGGTACTCTTTGTTCTTCATTTGAGCATTTTCAGCCTCTTCTTTACTTTCAACATTCTCCAGATTAGTAATTTTGAGTTTTCCATGAAGCTGCTTCAAACCACTTAGCTCCGTGATCTTGAATCCAACTTCCTTTCGCACTTGGAATTCAGATAATTCTTGAAGAGATGTTAGCCTTCCTATCTTTTTTATCTGTACAACTAATCTATTTTCAATATCAAGATGCCTCAAGTTAATCAGCTGACTTATATCTTCTGGAAGACAGATCAGTGGGCTGTTGTTTGCTTTCAGTGTTTGCAAATTGTAGAGCTCACACAGTGATTCAGGCAATTCTTTTATTTTATTGTAAGAAATGTCCAGGTACCGGAGATGTATCAATTCACCAACACTCGTAGGCAGCATCTGCAAGCCACAATCATACAAAACCAATACACGAATGCTTCTTAATTTTTCAATAACGTCAAGGGGTGGTGACTTTAGCTGTTGGCAGAATAGAGAATGTAATTTCTTGATTCTAGACCTCAACATGTCTTTTGTCTCTACGAACTCTTTTTTAACTGCTAGATGACGGAGGGTGGTTGATATCTTATTGGACTTGCCATTATCCATCCTACTTGTTTCGTCCACAGAAACCGACTGTGTTAGATCATGTATGAGGTCATGCATCACGTAATAATGACTCCCAAATGTTGTTTCTTGTTGAAACAAAGACATGTTGACCAACTCATGTAAGTACTTACTTGCTACATCTTCCATCCTCTGATTTCCTTGAGCTACAATGAACCCTTCGGCCATCCAAATTCTTGTTAATTCAATTTCAGAAAACTTGTAATCCTTGTGAAAGAGACAACAGACGGCAAAACACCGCTTGAGAGGTGCACTAAGATATTGATAGCTCAGTTGTAGGACTGGAATAATATCATTTTTATTCTGTTGCAATTCCCATACCTCGCTCTTCATTATACTTCTCCAGTGGTGTGGGTTCATGTTGGATCCTAACAAGTTTCCCACTGTTCTTGCTGCTAGTGGCAAGCCCTTCAACTTCGAAGCTATACTTCTCCCGATTTCCACAAGTTCTGGGTGCTCCTCAGGTTTGGAAGGACCAAATGCACATTGCTTGAACAGCTCCCAAAAAGATATTTCATCTAAATCGCCAAGAACAATCGCCTCCACTGTACCAATTTTGTCAGCAATGCTCTTGATCCGAGTTGTCACTATGACCTTGCTTCCTGCAGCAGCATACATGAATGGTGCACACAACTTTCTCCACTCCTCCTCGACTTCATTCCATACATCGTCGAGGACTAACAGAATCATTTTAGATTCAATTTCCTTTTTTAGAATGTTTTGGAGAACAGCTAACTTCATTTGCGAAGAATGTTGAGTCTCGGTTACAGACTCGATCATCTCCTTGGTGAGTCTTTGAACATTAAAATTGTTGGACACACAAATCCAAAGCTTGAGGGCGAAATGGTTCTGAATTTCATCATCTTCATAAACAAGCTGAGCCAGAGTAGTCTTCCCGACACCTCCTATTCCGACAAGAGGTATGACCGAGAAGCTACTGTCGTTGTCACTTGCTGATGCTGACTCGTCGGTTGATCTTAGTAATAGCTCTGTTATTCTCTTTTGTTCTTTCTCTCTGCCA